>NC_090752.1:34527703-34780203 GCF_036898095.1 Palaemon carinicauda
TTTATCCATATATACATACATATACATATACATATATATATACATATATATATATATATATATATATATATATATATATATATATATACAGTACGGTCCCGAATTATACGAGAATTTGGTCGATCAATGACCTCGTATAAATAGAAAATCGCATATTTCGAAACACACAACTAACAGAAATAATTACATTTGGGCCATGGCAACCAGCAACTTGCCTATTCAAACGTGTTTACCATCCATTTCCAATACTTTCTATATACTATACTGTATTATTTTATACTATCAAATTGTTTTTGTAAATAAATCAAACATTTAATGTACTTTAAAGTTTTAATAACTTGAAAAAAAAGGTTAAAGTTACAACCAGTATGTGTGTAAACACCGTATATTTCTTGTTATAACAGGACCCTAAATACAGACAAATTTTAATGTTTGTCATATCTATTGTATAAGACAACTGGTGAATAGCAAAACCATCACTGTATAGAGTAGCTTTTGTTGTACATACATACATACATATACCAAAGGCACTTCCCCCAATTTTGGGGGGTAGCCGACATCAACAAGAAACAAAACAAAAAAGGGGACCTCTACTCTCTACGTTCCTCCAGCCTAACCAGGGACTCAGCCGAGTTCAGCTGGTACTGCTAGGGTGCCACAGCCCAACCTCCCACATTTCCACCACAGATGAAGCTTCATACTGCTGAGTCCCCTACTGCTGCTACCTCCGCGGTCATCTAAGGCACCGGAGGAAGCAGCAGGGCCTACCGGAACTGCGTCACAATCTCTCGCCATTCATTCCTATTTCTAGCACGCTTTCTTGCCTCTCTCACATCTATCCTCCTATCACCCAGAGCTTTCTTCACACCATCCATCCACCCAAACCTTGGCCTTCCTCTTGTACTTCTCCCATCAACTCTTGCATTCATCACCTTCTTTAGCAGACAGCCATTTTCCATTCTCTCAACATGGCCAAACCACCTCAACACGTTCATATCCACTCTAGCCGCTAACTCATTTCTTACACCCGTTCTCACCCTCACCACTTCGTTCCTAACCCTATCTACTCGAGATACACCAGCCATACTCCTCAGACACTTCATCTCAAACACATTCAATTTCTGTCTCTCCATCACTTTCATTCCCCACAACTCCGATCCATACATCACAGTTGGTACAATCACTTTCTCATATAGAACTCTCTTTACATTCATGCCCAACCCTCTATTTTTTACTACTCCCTTAACTGCCCCCAACACTTTGCAACCTTCATTGACTCTCTTGACGTACATCAGCTTCCACTCCACCATTTGCTGCAACAACAGACCCCAAGTACTTAAACTGATCCACCTCCTCAAGTAACTCTCCATTCAACATGACATTCAACCTTGCAATACCTTCCCTTCTCGTACATCTCATAACCTTACTCTTACCCACATTAACTCTCAACTTCCTTCTCTCACACACCCTTCCAAATTCTGTCACTAGTCGGTCAAGCTTCTCTTCTGTGTCTGCTACCAGTACAGTATCATCCGCAAACAACAACTGATTTACCTCCCATTCATGATCATTCTCGCCTACCAGTTTTAATCCTCGTCCAAGCACTCGAGCATTCACCTCTCTCACCACTCCATCAACATACAAGTTAAACAACCACGGCGACATCACACATCCCTGTCTCAGCCCCACTCTCACCGGAAACCAATCGCTCACTTCATTTCCTATTCTAACACATGCTTTACTACCTTTGTAGAAACTTTTCACTGCTTGCAACAACCTTCCACCAACTCCATATAACCTCATCACATTCCACATTGCTTCCCTATCAGTTCTATCATATGCTTTCTCCAGATCCATAAACGCAACATACACCTCCTTACCTTTTGCTAAATATTTCTCGCATATCTGCCTAACTGTAAAAATCTGATTCATACAACCCCTACCTCTTCTAAAACCACCCTGTACTTCCAAGATTGCATTCTCTGTTTTATCCTTAATCCTATTAATCAGTACTCTACCATACACTTTTCCAACTACACTCAACAAACTAATACCTCTTGAATTACAACACTCATGCACATCTCCCTTACCCTTATATAGTGGTACAATACATGCACAGACCCAATCTACTGGTACCATTGACAACACAAAACACACATTAAACAATCTCACCAACCATTCAAGTACAGTCACACCCCCTTCCTTCAACATCTCAGCTTTCACACCATCCATACCAGATGCTTTTCCTACTCTCGTTTCATCTAGTGCTCTCCTCACTTCCTCTATTGTAATCTCTCTCTCATTCTCATCTCCCATCACTGGCACCTCAACACCTGGAACAGCAATTATATCTGCCTCCCCATCATCCTCAACATTCAGCAAACTTTCAAAATATTCCGCCCACCTTTTCCTTGCCTCCTCTCCTTTTAACAACCTTCCATTTCCATCTTTCACTGTCTCTTCAATTCTTGCGCCGGCCTTCCTTACTCTCTTCACTTCTTTCCAAAACTACTTCTTATTCTCTTCATATGACTGACCCAGTCCCTGACCCCACCTCAGGTCAGCTGCCCTCTTTGCCTCACGTACCTTTCGCTTTACTTCCACCTTTTTCTCTCTATATTTTTCATACTTCTCTATACTATTACTCTGCAGCCATTCTTCAAAAGCCCTCTTTTTCTCTTCCACTTTTACCTTCACTCCTTCATTCCACCATTCACTGCCCTTCCTCATGCTGCCTCCAACAACCTTCTTGCCACATACATCACTTGCAATCCCAACAAAATTTTCTTTTGCTAACTTCTACTCCTCCTCTAAATTACCAGTTTGTTCCGACACGAATACTTTACCTCGAATTACCTCTTCGGAGGGTCCTTGGACCTCTCTCAATCTCGACCAAGATTTCCCGTGCTACCCCCCCTATCTCGCTCCCGATAGTTCCTACCCCCGCCGCCAGGATAATTCCTGCGGCCCGGATTAGGGCAGGACACTGCTTTTCCCGGGTCAGGATCCCATTAAGTCCTTGGTCGTGAGATGCGAATCATCTCACTCTCTCGGTTAAACTCTCGATCCTTTGGCGCGTTGTGATCCCACGTGTTCCCAGTGTACGGACTTGTGTTTTTTCGCAGTGTACCTCCCAAGTGTTCCTGTGCGTTCACTTTTCAACCGTGTCCTTACCCGGTGTTTAATTCATTTCCTTAGAGCTTTTGTCGTGCGTTGTGTGCGTTATGGAACTGTATTCCTTGATTTTCTTCAAGGAATTGATAGCTGAAAGGAAAACTTTTTACAAGAAATCGTTCTTCCTCCCCTTATCCTCGGTGTTGCCGTGTAGGGGCAGCTTATGTTCCTCTTCATCCACGTGTCAGGACTACTGGTCCTGGAACGTAGTGCAGTGAGGGCACTTCGGCACTAAAAGGAAGAATACATCCAGGAGGCTCGTAGGAAGACGAGCCTCTCTTCGCCAACTTAATTCCCGATGCCTCGTCGAATAGAGATTCTTATACAGCCATCTTCCCCTACCCAGAGTAGGGGACGAGGTAAGTCAGTTGCGGGGAAGTGCCCATTGCTCTTCCCCAAGAATTTGAGTGGGTGCGGTATAGCACCAAGAGGAAGTGGGCGACGAAGGGTTCGCCTAAGAAGACTGGCGCGGGGCGTCCCGCCGGGCTGAGCTTCCCTACCACCCTCTCCTACCCAGAGTAGGAGACGAGGTTGGTTTATTGTGTAGAAGATAACTCTTAAGAAGTAGTTCGAGGTAAGTACTACTTTCGGGAGTGTGTGGGGAGACGGAGTCCAGGTGCAAGCAGGCCACGTCTCCTCTGATGACCCCATGTGGGGGAAAATGTCTCTAATTCTTCTCCTGTCTCTTAGCGTATTTTTCAGTCTCTTCTGCAGCCGAGGGCCTCGCCGAGAAGGAGCCCCCCAGGTCTGTCTTGCAGCGTCCCCCGGACCGACAACCCAGGGTTTTTTCTCACCACGAAGGCCATCCTCCAGACGCAGATATAACCCTCGCAGTGAGAAATGCAAGAAGGCCTCTTCAGGCAGGCGTAAGACCGCGAAGCTTCCGGTTCACCCCGCCAACGGGGGTAACCGAGCTTCTTTACGGGCAGCCTGGCCGAATCAGCAAAGCTGGTTCGGCCCTCGGACTTAAAAGGAACGGTTCCCTCCGTCGGGTCAGCCCACGAGGATCCGCGTCCGCGTCCCCCAGCCCGCCCGCAGGTGTAAGCGGGCTTATTTACGGGCAGCCTGGCCGGATCAGCACAGCTGGCTCGGCCCTCGGACTTAAAAGGAACGGTTCCCTTCGTCGGGTCAGCCCACGGGGATCCGCGTCCGCGTCCCCCAGCCCGCCCGCAGGTGTAAGCGGGCTTATTTACGGGCAGCCTGGCCGAATCAGCGCAGCTGGTTCGGCCCTCGGACTTAAAAGGAACGGTTCCCTCCGTTGGGTCAGCCACGAGGATCCGCGTCCGCGTCCCCCGGAGAGAATACACGAACAGTAGTCCTCGACGGTACGGCGTTGCCGGTTCTGGCCCCGAACCTGGTGCGGAGCTCCCCGCCGGGGAAACCGGTACCACCGCAAGGGAGTGCCTGGGATTCCAGAACCGAAGCGACCGGGGAGTGCCCGGTGACCCGGCGACTCGAGATCAAGCGGTAGGAAGGACTCTACAGGTAAGCGTAAGTCCCCGAAGCCTCCGGTTAACCCCGCCCAGCGGGGGAAACGCGCTGCTGGTCGGGCGGTCTGGCCGAACCAGCCCGGCTGGTGAGGTCTTGGGGTCAGAAGGAACGGTTCCCGCTGTCGGGCCAGCCCACGGGAACCGCATCCTCGGCACCCAGAGCCTTGGGCCGACGGGAGTCCCCGCTGAACCAGCGATGCTTGCGGTAACCCAGGCCCCTGGTGCGGACGTCCCCGCAGGTGAAATCCAGGTCCTCGGATGACGGAGGACTCCGTCTATAGGAGAGTGGTTAGCCTTTACAGAAGACATCACAGGTACCGGAACCTGCAGCTACGGATGTAGGTTCCGGGAAGTCAAGCCCTCTTGAGGATCATGCAGACTCCTTACAACCTAAGACGTCTCTAGCACTTCCTCTAACCCGAGGTCTGGTCCTAGAGCAGGGTTATGTCGGCAAGGTAGTGGCCAACACTGCAGGAGTCCCCCAACCTTTAAGGGGGGTCAGCAGGACATCCTTAGTCAAGGCGTTTTCAGACAGTAGAGCCTCTTCAGCCCCAGTCTGGTTCTCGCCAGCAGGAGCCTCCATGAGGGAGATAATGTCGAGGGACTTAGTAAACGTCCCCTCTTGGCTGGACTGGTGGGCTCACTCTTTGGGAGGTGTACAAGCCTCCTTTGACCCCGAGGACCCTGTCCAGCAAGGCCTTCAACCCTTAGGTTAGTGACTTTTCAGTCTCTCACACTAACAGCTAACTGGGTGTTCTGGAAGCGAAACACTGTTCTGGCGTAAGTGTCTTGGAAGGCACCAGACAGGGGGACGCGACCCATTCGCAGCTTTCCCTTGGGGGGAGAATCTCTGTTTCCTCGGAAGGAACGAGAAACCATAGTGGAGAAGGTCTTGAAATAGAAGGAGGCTAACGTCCCCAGACCTACGACTCCTAGGAGACCACCCTAGAAGAGATCTGTCTCGGATAGTGCCGCGACACCCCAAGCATCTACCAGCACTACGAGGAGAGAAGCCCTCGTCCTCCTGGTCCGCAACGCCTCAGCCCCTCCACAGGGGAGCTCCAGCTCCTTCTAGCTCCTTCAGGTCGGGTTACCCCGCCTCTAGGGGAGGCAGGTCAGGCCCCCCCTCTAGAAGAAGGGAAGAGTGGGAGGCTCCCTATCCCCACCCAACCTTCGGGTTGGAGGATGACTCAGGCGTCATTGGCAAGCATGGAGGGCTCAAGGAGCAGAACCTTGGACAGTGTCCTTACTAAAGAAGGGCTACGGACTTCCATTCCTAACGGAACCACCCACGCCTTTTCCGGCCAACCGGATAGATGGCTAGATCCTAAAGACCCGTTAAAGAGGACCTCCCTTCAAGAGGTGGTGTTGTCCATGCTAGAGAAGGGTACCATGGAAGAAGTTCTTCTCCCAGGACCAGGTGTCTACAGTCGCCTATTCCTGGCAGAAAAAGAGACCGGGGGGTGGAGGCCGGTTATAGATCTGTCAGCTCTCAACAGGTTCGTCAAGATGACGGACTTCTAAATGGACACGCAGAATTCGGTCCTGCTGTCCTTGAGGGAGAAAGATTGTAGAATACCATCGACCCCAAGGCCGCATACTTCCAGATTCCGGTCCACACCTCGGGTCGGAGGTTCCTCCGGGTGAAATAGGGTTCCCAGTTCCTGCAATTCAGGACCCCTTTTTCTTTGGTCTGTCAACAACGCCCAAAGTGTTCGTGGGAGTCCCCACGGCTGTCGCAGGGGGGGCCCACGAATGAGGCATACGCCTTAGCAGATACCTGGACGGCTGGTAGCTTCTCCCCGCCTCAAAGGTCCTCTTGGAGGAACAAGGGAGAAGTCTCCTCCAGTTTGGCAAGGATCTGGGGAACTGAATCAACCCGAAGTAGCAAAATCTATCCCCTTCCACCGGAATGAACTACTGGGGAATAACATTAGACCTTTTTTCGGGGAGAATTTTTCCCTTCGGAGAATAAGATATGACACCTCAGGCTCATTAGTCAGACGTTCCTACTGTTCACAGACGCCTCCAACCAGAGATGGGGAGCCCTTCCCCTCGACGAAGCGGCACGAGAGACCTGGTTGGAAGGGGAGAGACAACTCCACACAATGTCCTGGAGTTGGAAGTAGTCCAGAAGGCGTGCCTACACTTCGCAAGTCTGCTAAAAGGGGAACTCCGTGGCGTGGATGAGCGACAACACCACGGTAATGGCATACATAAACAAGCAGGGTACTTGTAATCGAAGGAGTTGGGCGATCTCACCATAGAGAATCTAGACTGAGTGATAGGGAATCAAGGGGTGATGTTAGCAAGGTTCTTTCCCGGAAAGTAAATCGCCCTGGCCGACGGCCTCAGCAGAATGGGCCACATAGTAGGGACCAAATGGTCCCTTCCCCCAGGAATAGCCAAGCTCATCATTCAACGATGGGGCGCCCCGGTGGTTGACCGCCTTGCAACAACCTCAACGCCCAACTCCCAGTCTATTGCCCCCCTGTACCAGACCCCGAAAGCTTCCTTAGAAGACTCTTTTCAGAACAAGTGGGACAATCTGGATGTGTACGTTTTCCCCCTTTTGACGCTGATAAGACATGGACTCAGCAGAATAAAGGTGGCTCGAAGCCTACAGATGACTTTGGTAGCGCCCTGGTGGCTAGACAGAGAGAGTAGTTCGCGGACCTAAAGACCTATCGAGTCAACCTCCGTGGCCTCTGTCCGTCAGGTCAGATCTACTGAGTCAACCGCACTTCCTCAGGTTCCACGACAACCCTCTCTCTCTTCGACTTCACGCCTGGAGACTATCGAGCGACTCCTGAAGAAGGAGGGGTACTCCTCCTCCACAGCCAAGAGGATGTCCCTATACCTAAGAAAATCCTCTACCGTAGTCTACCAGGCTAAGTGGGCCGCCTTTACGAAATGGTGCGCGACAAAACAAATAAGACCTCTCAAAGCCTCGGTTCCTGACATAGCTGATTTTCTAGTGTACCTTAGGGATAAAATAGGAATGCCAATCCCGGCTATTAAAGGAGTACGAGCAGCCTTAGGCCAAGTCTTTCTCCTGAAAGGCATCGACCTGGGGACCTCAAGACACATAGGGTTGCTGATTAGAAGTTTCGAACAATCCTGCCCTCCCCAAGCCAGGAGAGTGCCTAGATGGGACCTGGCCAAGGTCCTGAAAATGTTGTGTCGTCCGACCTTTGAACCACTCAGAGATATCGGGGACAAAGATCTCACCCTCAAGACAGTCTTCTTGCTAGCCTTAGCTTCGGCTAAGAGGGTAGGTGAGATCCACGGTCTCTCCTACGACGTGGCACACTCCAAGGGTGGAAGGAGGTATCTTTCAAGTTCGTACCCTCCTGTGTAGCAAAGACTCAGAACCCAGCAGTCTGGGACCCGAGGTTTGAAGGTTTCTCTTTTCCAGCCATCCCCAAGACAGGCAATACGGACGACCTGAAGTTATGCCCGGTCAGGACGGTCAGGAAATACCTGGAAAGGACGGCCCATCTCCGTCCGGGTGCCAAAAACCTCCTCGTCTCTTCAGGCGTTAATAAGAAGCAAGTGTCCAAGAACACTATTTCCTTCTGGCTGAGACAAGTCATCACTAGGGCTTATGAAGAAGACAGGGTGGCAGTACCAGGCACTCCCCGTCCCCATGACATCAGAGGCCTGAGCACTTCCTTGGCCTTTGAGAGAAATATGGCAGTGGGCCAGATCCTGCAGGCCGGCACTTGGTCACACCAGTCGACCTTCACGGCCCACTACCTCAAAGACTAATCAAGAAAGTCTTTGGATGGATTCTCCATTGGGACAGTCATCGCCGCCCTCCAAGCTGTGTAGTGGCAGGCTGGAAGACGTCCCCAACAAGTGAATAGTCTCATCCCTACTTCGTCAGGAGAAGACTCAGTAGAGAAAATGTCAAGAGGTACGCCTAAAATTATAAGCGTAAGTTTTCCCTGCTACCCCCGCATTACGTAGCCCTCCAGGCACCATGTGCCTAACCAAGTGGCAGAATGGCTCTCCCGCCTCCTAAAGTGTAAGTCTCCGAAGAGGTAATTCGAGGTAAAGTATTCGTGTCGGAACAAATGAAAAATTTTAAGTAATTTTTATTTTTCCTAACATACTTACCGAGAATTACCTCTGAGTAATGGCCCTCCCTTCCGTCCCCGAGTGCCATTCTTCTATTGCCGAGTCGGGCTAAACGGAGGACTTAATGAGATCCTGACCCGGGAAAAGCAGTGTCCTGCCCTAATCCGGGCCGCAGGAATTATCCTGGCGGCGGGGGTAGGAACTATCGGGAGCGAGATAGGGGGGGTAGCACGGGAAATCTTGGTCGAGATTGAGAGAGGTCCAAGGACCCTCCGAAGAGGTAATTCTCGGTAAGTATGTTAGGAAAAATAAAAATTACTTAAAATTTTTCATTTCTCTTACTCTCACCTCGTCATATGCCATTTTCAACCTTTCCTGATATTTACTTTTTACCCCCGGTTTTATTAGCTCTTCAACCCTCACTAGCTCCCTTTTACATCCACCTACTCTATTCCCCCACTCTTTTGCTACAACTATTTTTCCTTCCACCAAAAAATGATCAGACATACCGTTAGCCATACCCCTAAACACGTGCACGTCTTTCAATCTTCCAAACATTCTCTTAGTTATCAACACATAATCCATTAATGCCCTTTCTACTACTCTTCCATTTGCCACTCTTACCCATGTATACTTATTTTTATCTTTCTTTTTAAAAAAGCTAGCACTTATTACCATCTCTTGTTCAACACACATATCTACCAGTCTCTCACCACTCTCATTTTCACCTGGTACGCCATACTTCCCAATGACACCTTCTACCTCTCCAGCGCCCACTCTAGCATTTAAGTCACCCATAACAACTACATAATTCCTTCTACCCAGTCCTTCTACACACCTAGTTAATTCATTCCAGAACTCATTCCGCTCTTCTTCACTTTTCTCACTACCTGGCCCATACGCACTGACAAACGCCCAACATTCCCTACCCAACCTAACCCTTACCCACATTAACCTAGATGATATCTCCTTCCATTCCACAACTTTACCTGTCATCCATTCACTCAGCAATAAAGCCACACCCTCTCTCGCTCTTCCCCTTTCAATCCCAGACACTCTACCAGACATTTCACCAAACATCACTTCACCCTTTCCTTTCATCTTTGTCTCACTCAAGGCCAATACATCCATCCTTCTACTTCTAAACATACTTCCAATCTCACATCTTTTACTCTCTATCGTACTACATCCACGCACATTCAGACACCCCAAAACTAGAGTGCGGGGAGCAGTCACTCTCCCCCCAGCTCCATCTCTTTGTTGCTGTCTCACAGGATTTTTTATACAGGAGAGGGGGTTCCCAGCCCCCTCGTCCCGTCCCTTTTAGTCGCCTCTTACGACACGCAGGGATAACGTTGGCGCTATTCTAATTGTTTTTTGCCCCCGCGGCCACGAGTTTCCTAAAAACGCCAAAAAGCACAATGAAAAATGACGATCATTGTTTTGTTTACGTTTATCTCTGATCATAACGAAGAAACGAACGCATTTACACATCTTTGTATAGGTTAGTTTTATATGATGATTTTGTTATTACCAATGTTGTTCTACTTAATTTTTTTTAGAACTTCGAAATAAATGAAAAAACATTTTCCTTTATGACGCCGCCTGAAACGGAAATCTTCCATTTGTTTACTGTACGCTCCATCTTCGATCATAATAAACAAACGAACGCATTAAACACACATGATCAAAGTGATAACTATTGATATTAAAAGCACTTAGTAAACATTATGTTATTACAAATATTTTACTTACCGTATCCATATAAATTTCTAAAATCGTAGCAAAGCAGGAAAACTTTTTTCATACGTTTATCAACAATAGCCAAGAGCCGCTATTAACAGTATGGTAATTTACGATAATTCCTTTCCATATCCAAAATACTTTTCTTAGCTGCAGTTATAAGTCAACTTGTACCAACCTCAATTAGGGAACCATTTGGAAAAAAAGGTAAAAGAAGAAGAAAGTCCCAGGCAGGTTTTTAAAGTCATCGAACAATTAGGTTACCGCTAGAACGTTCGATATGATAGAGAAGGTGCGAGATTGGAGAAGTAAGGAAAATTGAATCATGCTTGATTTTTAATAAAACTGAACTTTGTGAAACACCAAAGATTTCATTTGTTAGAGAGATAGAGAGAGGTAAGAAATGAGGGGGGTAGCGAAAGGTATCCTAGAGAGAGAGAGAGAGAGAGAGAGAATGATGGTTATAAATGTAATAAACAATAAATATGATAGGTTATAAGACATTGGTGCTTATGTAATATTAACTGTATAGATGGTTTGAATAAGTTAAGAAATATTATAAACAGTGCTTTGTTGTTGTATTCGTACGCTCATATTCTTGAGAGCGAGAGCTAGACATCAGCTGATCTGATCACAGCCAAAAGTTAAACAAAAATAAGTCGGCAATACTCGATTTATAAAACGGTTCCGAAATTTAAAACAAAAGTACAGGGTTTTCTTAAAGCACAATTAACTATTTAAATAGTAGCGATTTTCTAGAATAAAGTGAAGTTTCCTAAAAATAGTAGTTTGCTGACGAAATTGGATGTCATATTTTAAGCTACGATTGAAATGGATTTATACGCTGTATAATTTTTTTGTTTTATATTTAATTGACGCTTTTTAATAAAACCTATTTTGGGTTCTTCATCCACAGTATATGTAAGTATTGTATAACACCGGAGAGAGAGAGAGAGAGAGAGAGAGAGAGAGAGAGAGAGAGAGAGAGAGAGAGAGAGAGAGAATCAGCTGTTGTAATCGAATGCCATGTTTTTGTTTCTTGTACCACTTGAAGCGAGGAAATGATCACCACAACTACTAATAATCATGTTGATTTCATTCTTAAACTCAGGTTGTAATATGTGAACTAAGATTTTATTTCTTACACACATACAGAGAGAGAGAGAGAGAGAGAGAGAGAGAGAGAGAGAGAGAGAGAGATTTAAGTCTCTCTCTCTCTCTCTCTCTCTCTCTCTCTCTCTCTCTCTCTCTCTCTCTCTCTCTCTCTCTTGGAGAGAGGATTTTATAATTACACCTTGTACTATACAAAACAAATCATTGTAAAGCAAATCTATACTGTTTAGAAGATGACAAAATATTGCCGACTTGTTACCGAAATTTACGCTATTCACAGCCGATAAACGAACCCAGCCTACGTGTGAAAACCTTGAATACCCACAGGGAAAACTAAAGCTTTTATATATTCTATACTAAATAAAAATAATGCTTGAATAAACCTTCATTAACAATACCATTAAGATTATCGAAAGGTTAGAGAAAGATAAAGATTACCGAGAATGTAACCACAATTCTTTTTACATTTTGTCAGCTGGATTCACATAGTTAAAAGTTGATTTCATTGTTGATATGGAATTTTATCCTTTAAGGGGCTATTTATTATGAAATTATGTTAATAAAATGTAAGATAAATATCGTTTGGTAACATTTATTATTAAGCACTGTATTTAGGGCTACCAATATACCTAAAAAGACAATAGATTTGATATATTTTGTAGTGCTTGACTTGCAGACTTTGAACAGCTTTGCAGAAACAATTTTTTTTTTTTTAAACTACCGACCGTATAAATGGGGAATCGCATAATTTGAACACGCATAATTCGGGACCCTACTGTATATGTATATACAGTATATATATATATATATATATATATATATATATATATATATATATATATATATATATATATTATATATATATATATGTATGTACATACATACATACATACACAGAGTTAACACTAACCACATCGGCATGCCCCCCTTTTTGTATATATATATATATATATATATATATATATATATATATATATATATATATATATATATATATATATATATATTATATATATATATATATGACCCCTCCTCTCTACGTTCCTCCCAGCCTGACAAAGGATTCAACCGAGTTCGGCTGGTACTGCTAGAGGTGCCACAGCCCACCCTCCCCCGTTATCCACCACAGATGAAGCTTCATAACGCTGAATCCCTATATATTTTCATAACATCTGACGCAAGTGTTATTCCTCTGTAATAATTGCAATCAGTCGGGTCTTTTTTTGTCACAATCACAAACACCCCTAACTCCCATTCTTCAGGTTTTGCTTCTTCATGCCACATTCTACAAAATAATCATGTAAGTATTCTGAGGGTCACCTCATTTTAAGCCAGTATTATCTCAGCATTTATTCCATTGTAACCAGGGGCTTTCCATCTCCTGAGTTTTTTAATGATAGCTTCAACTTCAAACACACTGAATTCATTCATGGGCACATCAAGGTCTTCCTCAGCTTCAGGCATATCAATCAAATTATTCCCTTTGTATCTCCTATTCATAACCTTTCTAAAGCGTTCAATCCAACATTGCCTTTCTTCATTTTCTGTTGTTATAATAGGTCTATTTCTCTCTTTGATGGGTATATGCTGCTTCATTTTTGCCCCAGAAGATATTTCATTAATAATTCTATGAGTGATTCTTACACCATAGCCACTTGCTGAATTCATAGATTTGTCAGCCTCATCTGCTTTCCTCTGGGTTTTCTTATGACTTCACTATCAATACTGGAATACTTAGCATGATCTTCTTTGTAATTTTCATTACTTCCTTGAAAACTTTCAACAATCAATTTTTCTATCTCCTTTTTATAGTATCCCATGTATCATTTGTTATCCATGGCTTTCTCCTTGTAATTGCGTGTTCCAAGACTTCACTACCAACTGACATATATGTTCATATCACACCATTCTTCATTAATTATCTGCTCTTCGTCTCTTAAAGTTTCTAAGACTGACAATCTATTCCTCCATACAATTGCAAATGTTTCTTTTTGCTCTTCTTCTAGAAGCCTAATTACATCAAACTTAGGAATTCTAACTACGTACCTTTCTGTTGGGTGCTTTCAATATTTATTTCAGTGTGACAATGTGGAGCTGATGATCACTACTAATATCTGCACCTCTATAGCTTCTTACATTTCCCATCGTCCTCTTCCTCTTTATTAATGGCAATGAGATCTTTTTGTTTTTTGTAATTGCCACATGATGAAGTATAAAATTATGATGAATTATAAAGATTATTTAAATTTTTCCTAACTTTACAAACCTGAGATTTTTACTCTAACCTTCCCACCATCACCAATCCCCAGCAAAAGTTTTGACTGCAATCCAATTTATGTTACAATGAGCCACAAGTGAGAGAGTCCCCTCCCACTACCGAGAGGGTAATTACTTGCCTGTTGTTTACACCTTGTTAAAGCTTTTAACTGCTGTTTTCAGCTTCTCTGTTATCATTTTCCAATTGTAAAGAACTCTGGTTTGTAATCATTAGGAAAAATATCAATTTTGATATTTGTCATTTTTTTAGTTTGCAGTGCTTGATTATAAAGATAAGGAAATTAATAATTTTTTTCAATTATTTAGGTAGTTTTTGTGCAATTGGTTAACCTTTTCAGAAAGCAAATACACCAGCATGCACCAACTAAGAACTCAGGAATGACCATTTTTCTTACCTCCCGAATTTCAGAATCTTATATCAGAATTATAACGAAACTATTTTCTCAGTTTTTAGACACTGTGTCGCTTCATCTTCTAAATTTGGCCTTTTACATTCAATTCCTCAATTTGCACATTCATAAGGAGTTTCCACCAATTTTTCATTTTGTTTTCTCCAGCTTTGGATACAGCTTTCCTCCATTGTAAACAGTTTGGCTGCTATGGACATTGTTTGTTTTCTCACATTTAGTTACTGCGTGTTAGCAGTATATTTCCTTGTTGTTTTATCCATAGTGAATAATAGTACAGTTTACTGTACTGCAAAAGAATGTCAGTCTTATTCTCCTTTTTGTAACGTAACTATGGCAATTATTTACTATCGCACAGTGGTTGAAATACAACCAAACAGCTGTTATCCCGTTTGATTGTTCATGACAAACAAATTTTTTTCATTCAGTTGCTATTTTGGCTTTATGCATTTACACAATGATTACAGTATAACATTATTAATGATACTTTAATCAATTTCTTTTACTTTTTTAAGATATTGAACCAGAATATAGGATAAAGAAATGGAGTAAAGGAGGTTAATTTATTATAATTAGTCTTCTCTAAAAATGAACTCTCATGCACAAGGTGCATGATAAAATAATTTTTATGGGTGAAAATTTTGGTGTCCCACAGTATGCGATGCGAGATTGGCTCTTACACAAGTGTATACAGTACTTCAAAAAAAAATTTTTATATTACATGTATAGTATTTCATTTCCATTTTTTCACAGATCCTTTACTTTTAAATATTTGTGTTTAATGTAAGTTTGATTTAATCTTCAAAGGCTGATTTGTGTGGATAGAAATTTTTTTATCTACAGTGCTATATGCTATAGGCTAACTACAATCCTGGATGCCTACTGTCTGGCTTTGATCTGCAAACTATAGATTTATGAGCAAGCTCTTGGTACAGAACTCATTTCCTAGTAGAAATTTATCAGTATTTAGTTTTCAGAAGTAAGATCTTCCTTAATTTGATCGCCAGTTTTGATATTTTAATGAAAATTTAAATAAAGTTAGAAAGTATGAAACATATGTACATTTCATTGTTTTAAGTTTGAATGGTAATCGTAATTAATATGAAATGTATGCTTTATCTATAAGTTTTTATTAGGTTATTGTACATTAAGCCTCATTGTTCCTTGTAAATTGGTTTTTTTCAATATTAAACTTACCCGATAATCATGTAGCTGTCAACTCTGTTGCCCGACAGAATTCTACGGAAGGGATACGCCAGCGATCGCTATACAAGAGGGGGGTGTACTCACAAGCGCCACCTGTGGCCAGGTACTGCAGTACTTCTTGTTGACACCACTTCAATTTTTCCTCTGTCGTGCTTCCGGCAAGACGTTCATGGATACGCTTATAATTTTGGAGTCTTGTTCACGGTTTTTGGTGAAGTATTGCTCTAAGATTTCAGCTTTCGCTATTCAGGAAGTTCTATTATTAGCTTAGCTAGCTTTTGGAATTAATTTGATTAATTATGGTGACGAAGAGAGTATGAACTCTCTTTCACCTTTAAATGGCCGACCCTTCCCTTAGACGGAAGTGTTGGTGTCTAAGAGAGTATAGACTCTCTTTCTTAATTTTGCTTAACAAAAGTTATAGATTTATTTTATATCTCTCCGCCTTTTATAGGCCTCTTCGATTAACTTCCTTTTATTATAAAATTATTAAAATTAATTTTTATATTTGTTTATATTCGACCTTTCCTAATAGTAGGCGGTCTTTTCTTGTACCGAAGTTAATTAACATTGAGCCCGTCATTTCGGTTTTACCTGTTAACATATTATGCTATTTTAATGTTTTTGAAAGAATTTCTTTGATAGTCTCGTTCTGTTTTCAAAGTTGAACTAACGTTTTGTTTTGTCTCTGCAGTTGTTGACGTTTCAGAACGTTCAACTTGCGCTCTATCGTTACGATAGAGAGAGAGTTTTCACGGTGTCACGTTGCAGTAAGAGTAACCGTGTCTAGCGTTTTGTTCATTCTTTCTTAACTTAATGGTTTTAATTCTAATAAAGGAACTTTTCATTTTGGGAAATATTTTCCTTTAACAATAATATGTTTTAACGATATATATGATTGGGCTCTTCTCTCAGGTTCTAAGTCAAGAGAGATAGAGACGGAGGGAGAAAGAGGAGGATAAACGTTTCGTTCAAGCGAGTAACGTTGTTATCGTTTTTGCTCTTCTCCCTAGTCTCTTTAGGGGAAGAAGGTAAACGTTTCTAGAGTTTTTCTTGTTCTCAAGCTTTATGCGGTGAGAGATTTTAAACGTAGTTTATTTGATCTAGTGTTTAGTCTCTTTCCAGCCACTGAATTATTTATCTTTCATTAGATTTTTCTGTTACATTGTAATTCTGTTTTCGCAATTACTAACTTTTGAGAAAGGATAGAATTGCGTGTTTCAGGTACAAACCACTTAAAGTTTCGAGTTCAGTGAAATAAGTGCAAACAGAAAATCAAAAGTGATAAGTGATTAGCGCAAAGTGTGTCAGTGTTGTGCGTGAGGGTACTTCTGTGCGTGCCAGTCGTCCTCCCAGTCCGGGACCTCTTGCAAGCTCCCAAGCCCAGGGGAGAAGCAATGTCGAAGGGCAAAAGGGTTCGGCAGGCCTTGATCGGCACACAGAAGTATCCTCGGTGGTTGCGGGCGTGTCTTAAGAGACCGTCACTCCCACTCGCAGACGATTGAGCCCTTATTTTGCTCGTCTGCAGAAGAAATTTCGGGGAGAAAACGCTGGTCTCAGGTCTCAAGACCTCTTAAACGTAAAGTCCAGACCTATGCCAGACGTACGAAGTTAGAGTTCAACAACCCGGATGCAGTCATTGGGTTAGCTCTGACTCTCCTCAGTCATCAGGTGACTGCACACCTCCTAAGAGAGGTAAGGCGATGTCTCACAGACCTCATCTTCTATTAAGGCTTTGCCTCAACAGACCTTATCGTCTGTTGATCCCAAGACGACTTTGCTGCAGTCCATGCAGTCGCAGCTTGCGGTCTTAATGCGTGAGTTTCAGGCTGAGAAGGTTACACCTCCTCCTGCGAACGCTCCGCCTCTCCGCAGTCCAGTCTGCCAGGCGTACGAAGTTGAGGTTCCTCAGGCTACCTTACCGCGTTCTGAGTTGCCAGTTACCAGCGGTGTGCAGCAACCTCCGCCTCCTCCTGCGAGAGCTCCGCCTCTCCGCAGTCCAGTCTGCCAGGCGTACGAAGTTGAGGTTCCTCAGGCTACCTTACCGCGTTCTGAGTTGCCAGTTACCAGCGTTGTGCAGCAACCTTAACCTTCCTTAAGGCAACCTCAGCAATGGGAGCAGGAGTCTTATGCCTTACTTCCTCCGCTTCCGCTTGCGGTTCCACCAGCGAGGCAACAATCTCTTGAGGTACGACAACCTCTTCCATCAATGAGGCAGCCACCTCAGCACTCGCTGCAGCGACCTAAACCCTCCTCAAGGCAAGAGTCTCAACTCCTTAGGCTAGCACCTCAGGAACCTGAACTCGCGAGACAAGAACTGCGTTCTGCGCAGCCGCTACCTCAACTCTCGCAGCTCACACCTCAGGAACCTTAACTCGTTCCTCAGGAACCTGCTACTGCGCATCCGCAACCCTTACAGCAAGCGCAACTCTTGAGACATCTTCCCATTCAACTTGGGAATAACTAATGACAATAATAACACCTCATTACTTTCATAACTTGCATTTGTAATCATATACATGTATGCCTACACAAACATTATGATAATGGAGATTATTTGGATTACTTATATAAAATATATATGTATTCCTTGCAATATATTTTTAACAAATCGCAAAATATGGCAAAAATATCTTCTAAACAAATGAATCATGAGTTATGAATGTAAGGTAATATTATGTTGATATTAAACCCCATGCAAGCATGCATGAAGTAATGCAGTGTTGCCAACAGGGCGAGTTTCCCTTTCCTGAGGTGAAGTAGATTATAGTACATTTAGTGTAGCTTAATTCTACGATTATCATGCCGGCTATCAAATTCATCAACAAAACAGTCTAAATTAATTCCCTCGGCACGTGCACTTTCAATGGACGGTAATGCGATATTACTCTCTCTAGCACTGGTCATGGAATTTCTGAGAAATGTTACACGCCATGCAACACGCTCTGCTTACCTTACAGCATGCTCTACATACAGCATGCTCTGCATACAGCATGCTCTGCATACAGCATGCTCTGCATACAACATGCTCTGCATACCTTACCGCATGCTTCTCAGTCACACATCTTTGGTTGTTGCCAACTCACTAGACTGTCAAGCAGTTTCATAACGTTGCCTTCTAGTCTGCTGCTTTTGCACCAGTGAAACCCTCACTGAGAGAACTTAGCTTTCTCGGATATGGTCCCTGTAGATGAGAAAGTGCTTTTCTCCCTCCTTCTGATATTCCCTTGAGGACTCTGTCATTTGGAGAGGAGCCTTTAGCTGCGTAGCCTCCTATGGACTTTTATTTAAGCATAACATGCTCCCAGGGAAGGTAATGGTTCCACTTCAGTCGCTAACCCCGTCTGTTACCACACCTGCTCCCGTAGACCTTGAGCTGTGTTGCAAGACATGCAGTCCAAGCTTAGTCCTTGTTAGAGGATTTTTTTGTTTACGGAGTCAGTGTGTCACTGGGAAGACGTTCAACAACCAGCAGAAGTGACTTGTTGTGACGCAGTGCGGCAACCTCAGCAACCCGATAAGTTGTCTGTACGACCCAGACAGTCTAGACAGCTTCGGGTTGTCACTGTACTTCCTCGCTTCCCCATGGTTGACAGTTCACAGACTGTGCAGCAGTACCATGATCTTGTGTCCGGCTCCGTCAGACGACTGGCTTTTAAGAGCTCCCACAAGTCGTCGCTGTCTGGAGATTCTCAGATGGACTATGGATCTGACCAAGGAACTGGGCCTCCTGGTCAATTTTGAGGAGTCTCAGCTCGTCCCATCCCAGACCATTGTCTCCCTGGGTATGGATCTTCAGAGTCGAGCTTTTCGGGCTTTTCCGTCGGCCCCAAGGATATTCCAAGCCCTAGAATGCATCCAGAGCATGCTGAGAAGGAACCGATGCTCAGTCAGGTAGTGGATGAGTCTAACAGGGACACTTTCATCGCTGGCCCTGTTCATCGTGTTAGGGAGACTCCACCTCCCCCCCTTCAGTATCATCTAGCTGCTCACTGGATAAAGGACATGACGCTAGAGACGGTCTCAGTTCCTGTTTCCGAAGAGAGGAGGTCTTCTCTCGCGTGGTGTAAGAACAGCTTTCTTCTCAAGGAAGTCTATCTTTGGCTGTTCAGAAACCCGACCGCCTTCTCCTCTCGGACGCATCAGACACGGGCTGGGGTGCGACTTTGGACGGACAGGAATGCTCGGGAACATGGAATCAGGAACAAAGGACACTTCACATCAATTGCAAGGAGTTGTTGGCGGTTCTTCTGGCCTTGATAAACTTCAAGTCCCTCCAGCTTAACAAAGTGGTGGAGGTGGACTCTGACAACACCACAGCCCTGGCTTACATCTTCAAGCAGGGAGGGACTCTTTCGTGAAGTTGTTCTAGATCGCAAGGGACCTCCTCATCTGGTCTAAAGATCGAAAGCTCACGCTGGTAACGAGGTTCATTCAGGGCGGTATGAATGTCATGGCAGATCACCTCAGCCGGAAGGGTCAGGTCATCCCCACAGAGTGGACCCTTCACAAGAATGTTTGCAGCGATTCCAGACCCAGCAGCAGTTCACGTGGATGCTTTTCTGCTGGATTGGTTCCATCTCGACCTGTATGCATTCCCGCCGTTCAAGATTGTCAACAGGGTACTTCAGAAGTTCTCCTCTCGCAAAGGGACACGGCTGACGTTGGTTGGCTCCGCTCTGGCCCGCGAGAGAATGGTTCTTAGAGGTACTGCAATGGCTGGTCGACATTCCCAGGACTCTTCCTCTAGGAGTGAACCTTCTACGTCTACCTCACGTAAAGAAGGTACACCCAAACCTCCACGCTCTTCGTCTGACTGCCTTCAGACTTTCAAAAGACTCTCAAGAGCTAGGGGCTTTTCGAAGGAGGCAGCCAGAGCGATTGCCAAAGCAAGGAGAACATCCACTCTCAGAATCTATCAGTCTCAAGGGGAAGTCTTCCGTAGCTGGTACAAGACCAATGCAGTTTCCTCAACCAGTACCACTGTAACCCAGATTGCTGACTTCCTGTTATATCTAAGGAAAGTAAGATCCCTTTCAGCTCCTACGATCAAGGGTTACAGAAGTATGTTGGCAGCGGTTTTCCGCCACAGAGGCTTGGATCTTTCCACCAACAAAGATCTACAGGACCTCCCTAGGTCTTTTGAGACCTCAAAGGAACGTCGGTTGTCCACTCCAGGCTGGAATCTAGACGTGGTCCTAAGGTTCCTTATGTCATCAAGATTTGAACCTCTCCAATCAGCCTCTTTTTAGGACCTCACATTAAAAACTCTTTTCCTCGTGTGCTTGACAACAGCTAAAAGAGTAAGTGAGGTCCACACCTTCAGCAGGATCATTGTTTTCACATCTGAAACGGCTACATGTTCCTTGCAGCTCGGTTTTTGCTAAACGAGCTTCCTTCACGTCCTTGGCCTAAGTCGTTCGAGATCCCAAGCCTGTCCAACTTGGTGGGGAATGAACTGGAGAGAGTACTTTGCCCAGTTAGAGCTCTTAGGTACTATCTAAAAAGGTCTTAACCTTTACGAGGACAATCAGAAGCCTTATGGTGTGCTATCAAGAAACCTTCTTTTCCAAGTTCTAAGAACTCAGTTTCTTACTATTCAGGCTTCTGATTAGGGAAGCACATTCTCATCTGAAGGAAGAAGACCTTGCTTTGCTGAAGGTAAGGACACATGAAGTGAGAGCTGTGGCTACTTCAGTGGCCTTCAAACAGAGCCATTCTCTGCAGAGTGTTATGGATGCAACCTATTGGAGAAGCAAGTCAGTGTTCGCATCATTCTATCTCAAAGATGTCCAGTCTCTTTACGAGTACTGCTACACCCTGGGACCATTCGTAGCAACGAATGCAGTAGTAGGCGAGGGCTCAGCCACTACATTCCCACAATCCCATAACCTTTTAACCTTTCTCTTGAATACTTTTTATGGGTTGTACGGTCGGCTAAGAAGCCTTCCACATCCTTGTTGATTTGGCGGGTGGTCAATTCTTTCTTGAGAAGCGCCGAGGTTAAAGGTTGTGATGAGGTCCTTTAGTATGGGTTGCAGCCCTTGATACTTCAGCACCTTAGAGTTGTTCAGCCTCCTAAGAGGAACGCTGCGCTCAGTAAGGAAGACGAACTTATTTAAGGCAGAGTAATGGCTCAAGTCGACTTCCTTACCAGGTACTTGTAATTTCATTGTTATTTTGAATAACTGATAATATGAAATACGGGATACTTAGCTTCTTGATATACATGTACACTGGTTTTCACCCACCTCCCTGGGTGTGAATCAGCTACATGATTATCGGGTAAGTTTAATATTGAAAAATGTTATTTTCATTAGTAAAATAAATTTTTGAATATACTTACCCGATAATCATGATTTAATTGACCCACCCTTCCTCCCCTTAGAACCAGTGGACCGAGGAAAAATTGAAGTGGTGTCAACAAGAAGTACTGCAGTACCTGGCCACAGGTGGCGCTTGTGAGTACACCCCCCTCTTGTATAGCGATCGCTGGCGTATCCCTTCCGTAGAATTCTGTCGGGCAACAGAGTTGACAGCTACATGATTATCGGGTAAGTATATTCAAAAATTTATTTTACTAATGAAAATAACATTTTACCCATGAGGTTGTTAAATTGTAATTATTCCATAAAGAATAATTGTTGGTAGTGCATGTATTGCTTTGTATTTGTGAGAACAGCAGAGTATGAAAAGTGAAAGATTCTCTAGATCTAGAATATTATTTGAACTAAATTGGAAAGATTATTGTATTATGATTATTACATCCTTGTGCTCACAGATAAGTAGAAGAAAAAACAAAGATATTGTGTGCTAATTGTGAAATTAGGCTAGCTTATTTATCCTAATACTTAGCATATTTTTCAGGAGTAATCCTAATTATATTCGTTCCTTGGGACATACCATCCTCAACTTTTCACGTATTGTACCTGATGGTCTTCTGGTGTTCTTCCCATCCTACCCAATCATGCGTTCTTGTAGGGATGAGTGGCAAAATTCTGGAATTTGGAGTAAAATATCTCAAGGAAAGGTAAGAAAAGTATTGGTATCATGCTATTCAGTTTTTTGTTTGAATTGGTAATATCTAGATGTATCACTCTTCAGGTTATGATAAGCTTTTATTATGTTTTAAATTTTCTTCCCTGCTGGATTTGTTATCATCCTTTCACAGGGATAGCTCCGTGTTTTAGGTAATCGTTCGTGAAGAGTATGATGTCCACTGATCCTCTTGGGGAAAGTAAGCTTCAAGTTCAAGTGTATAAGGAACTTGAAAGTCTACAGTGCGCAGTGGTAAAGTTACATAGTGAACAGAATTACTGACATTAGATTCCCAAAATGACCTAGGAGAGAAAGCACTTCTAGTTCAAGGGAAATTCCAGAGGAGACAAGAATACTTTTTGATGCTATGACGCACCAAATACTCGCCAGTCAAGTTTGGTTAGTAATGAGACTTAAAAGCTCTTAACCTATTTGACCTTTCTTTGTTATTCTCAGAAGGCCAGCGAATCTTCGTTTGTGGGTTGTAAGTCTGGCTTACCTTCCTTGTTGTTTACACTAACCCAACTTCCTTGGTCGGGTCTAGTGGTTATGATCACATAGTGTTTCATTCATTAAGGGTTCTGAATGTTCACTAGTCCTTACAAAGTAGCGATCCTCCCATAGAACAACAAAATCTTTATTTACTTTAGATCCTTTTGCTGCCAAACTTCTGCATTCCAGCATTTTTAGTCATTCTTTTAGACATCTAGGTTGCGAGGCAGAGGACAAAATTGGTAGTTTGAATCCTTGTATCACTCCTCTACCTAAAGTAATCACTCTTAGGCAACCTCATTATACATTTGTGAAGAGGGAGTTTCATATCATAGGATTCTTCTAACTAAAGCTGGTTGATTACAACACATTCCAGATAACAGCGCATTTGGTTCACTTGGCCACTAGCTCATCACAGGTTTACGTTAGTTGGGTAAATATTAGCACTCATGCTTTTATTATCATTATGAATCTTACCATGAAGGGGACCTGAAGATTGTAGTGAGTTATTTGTTTTTGGTGAAGAAATATATTTGGAAATGATAAAAAGTTTAATCCACAAAATGATACATTGCTCTTATTCTGAAGGTGCTATTGCCTAGGTTATGCTTTTTGTCCCTGAACTTCAACATAGAGTAATACCACTAAATACCAAATTAATTCTTTCCGGAGTGGCTTTCGGGTCATGATTTTTTCATATAATGAGGGCAGTTTTATATGTAAATCGCCTAATTTGTTCCAAGCCCTACAAAAACACCATATTAAATTTTATTATAAAGCTATGACCACAATGAAATACAGCCAAATACATTTGAATCATTCAGTATACCTAACCTAATTGTTGATACCTGTAAATGAAGTAGTTATTAGAACACAAATGCAATCATAAATGGAAAATAATACAATACATACAGTACTGTATAGAACAATATTGTACATATACAAAATATATAGTACCGTTCATAGTGTACTTTATTAATGTTACCCTTACCATAGCGAGGTACGTTTTTTGCCGTGCATAACCAAACCGTTTGCTTCAACTTGCGCATATTTTTAACAGTAGGTAATTTATTGTTCATTAATACAATTAATATTCATTAGTGATAAGTCAATTTTATTATAGTACAAGCAAGATTCATTGACTTTAATATGTATGTGTACTTTCTTTGTAGAATTAATGAACTTTAATTGTTCAGTAAATAGCTTTTTAATTTATTTATTCACCGAAATGAAAGAGAAATATATCACTGTTTTGATATGCATAGTAGCATTGAGCATACATAAATACTAAACATACATACAATACAGAACCGTTCATTGTGTTTTTAATTTAAAAATGTACTTATTGATATAAGTTTAATTCAAGATGAATAATCATGGCATTAAAAGGAAAAAATGTTCAAGATTTGTTATTCACCGAGGTGAAAGAAAATATACAATATCGCTAATGTGTTTGATATGCATCGTAGCAGTGTGCATTCATAAATACAGTACAGTTTTGGTCATTGTGATTCTACTTTAAAAATTTACCTATTAATCTGATTTAATTTAAATGAATAATCATGACATTAAAAGCAAAATACAAGTTATGATATATTAATTATTTACTGAAATGAAAGAAAAATATATTGCTAATGTTCTGATATGCGCAGTAGCATTGTTCGCATGTACGTACTGTACATACACACAATACAGCAAGGTTTATTGTGTTTTTAACTAAAAAATATTTAGATGTAAAATAGGAGAGCAGGATCTTATGGTGGTAACTAGCATCAAAGTAGGGAGATAACCAATGGAGGATGTTGGTGAGTTTAAAGTTTTGGGGCATATTGATTTTAGAATTATTTTTCGGTGGCCAGGCGAATCTCGTTTCATATCTTAAGAAGTTTTTCATAATATGATGCGAAAAAATCTTCGTATCTCTTTACGTGTCCTAAATTAATCTCACACAGAAACTTTTGTATCAAGAAGTATTACTGTATATGCAGAAGTAACTTCCCAGTTGTAAACATCTGTTTTAAGATTCAAGTGTCAAATTAAGTCTTACAATTAAAACTCCTTTGTAACTTGTCAGAAAGCTCTGATGCAGACTTTGCCTCGAAGTGTTTGGAGACATCTGCTTTTAAGAATACAGTATATACCTCTCAATTCCCCCTTTACGTGGAGGATAAGTGTTGTTAAATTGTAATCACTACTAATAAGAATGGCTGCTGTTAATAGTTTTGTTTAGTCTCTTAAGTCTTCAATACCTCAAAGATATTTTGATTTATATAAGACTAATCAGTTACTTGACCCTGTTATAGATTTCAGTATACAATTATGTCCTCATTTGAATCCTTCATTAGAACTAATGAATGAAAACTATAAATGCAGGTTTCAAAAGCTAATTTTTTTATAATTGTTTGTGGTTAATAATCTCAAAAGTGTTCTTGAAATACTTTTCTTTGCTGTTTATTCTTGTGTTTTAGAAGGCTTTCTTTTAGCAGAGAAATTAGGCTTGTTGCCTAAAGAGGGAATGTAACGGTAGTACCCCTCCAGCCTTTGGCTACTACATTGTAACTAGTATAGTTTTGTTATTCCTATTAGTTCTTCTTTGGTACCTCAGAAGTCCATTTACTTCTTATTTCAGTGTAATATTCCAGACCTAACCGGTCCTATTTCAAATCTTAACCTTACTTTTGAGAAACATATTAGTTCTGTGTCTTCTTCAGTTGCACAAAAAACTGGCTGATTGAGAAAGTCTTTTAAGACTTCGGTGATCAATCTATTCTTAAGAAGTGTTTTAATTCTTTCCTACAACCTTGTTTCAAGTATTGTTCTCCTGTGTGGTCTTCAGCTGCTGATTCTCATCTTGATTTGTTTGACAGGAATTTATGGTCTATTAAATTTCTTTTTTTCTGATCTAGATATTAATCTTTGGCACAGTCTTTCAATTAGTTCATTATGTATGTTGCATAAAATTCTTCATAATTCTGACCATCCTTTACATTCAGATCTTCTTGGACAGTTCCATCCTATTCGTAATACTAGGCTGGCAGTTAGATCTAATAGTCAGGCCTTCTCTATCATGAGGTTGAATACTACACAATATTCTAGAAGTTTTATTCCAGCTGTGACCAAGTTGTGGAATGATTTTCCTAATCGGGTAGTTGAATCAGTAAAACTCCAAAAGTTCAAACTTGCAGCAAATGTTTTTATGTTGAACAGGCTGACATAAATCTTTTTATAGTCTATATATGAATTATCTGTATTTATGTTAATGGTTTTTAAAATATTTTATTTTAATTTTCATTACTTTTTATATTACCTTATTTCCTTTCCGCACTGTGCTATTTTTCTCTGTTGGAGCCCTTGGGCTTTTAGCATCTTACTTTTCCAACTAGTATTGTAGCTTGGCTAGTAATAATGATGATAATAATAATAATAATAATAATAATAATAATAATAATAATAATAATAATAACAACTCCAAGTGGTAGGTAGTGGTACACAGTATATCCCAGGTTTGGGATCATCTCGTTGAGACTTAAATTTAGTATTTACATTTTCTTTTCTGCATCAAAACCATTTTACTTCTGCATTTCTAGCTGCTCTTTTAGACGCCTAGAATTCATGATGCAGAAGTCTGAGGTGGCAGCTTGGATCCTTATAAAGGAGGTGCCTGTAACCCTCTGCTTACTCCATATGTGGTGAACGAATTTTATGGTAACCCCTGATTAATTGTTTTTTTGTATAATGATTCACTAAATTATAGGTTCTAGAAAGACTAGATGTAGTGATGTTACTGTTCCTAAACACAAGATTTAATCAAAACATGTGTACATACATCAGAAGAATTTGATATAAATGTTGATATTCTTTAAGGATCAGCACTGAATCTTTTACTGTTTATCATAGTGATGTAGGAAAGGGAGGGTCCCTGGGATCTGTTGTGTTCTAAAGACTTAGTATTTGCAGCTGAATTGGTGGAATAATTCAGGAAATTTTTTAAAAAGGGGAATAGTGGAATGGAAAGGAGAAAATTATCCAAAGTAAAGAGCCTGTGTTGATTAGATATGAAATGATATCAAAAGTTCAGTCAGGAAAGTAGTCATGTGGTTGCTTTAGGAAGCATGTAGGGTGAATTCTGAATTAAATTGGGTTAGAGTTCTCTTACGTAAGGGTATACTTGGGCACACTGATCTACAGTGAGCCCTCGCTACTTCGCGGTTCGACCATCGCGGATTCACCACTTCGCGGATTTTTTTCATAACCCATGTATATACATATATCGCGAATTTTCCAGAAATTTTGAAAATACCGCAATGTGACCGATGGTGCGAGATTGGAGAAAGTAAGGAAAATTGAATCATGATTGATTTTCCATATAAATGAAACTTTGAGGAGCAACAAAGATATCATTTGTTAGAGAGATAGAGAGAGGTAAGGAACGGGAGGTAGTGAAAAGTAGCCCACAGAGAGAGAGAGAGAGGTAGAGAGAGAGAGAGAGAGGTAGAGAGGTAGAGAGAGAGGTAGAGGTAGAGAGAGGTAGAGAGAGAGAGAGAGAGAGAGAGAGAGGGGGGTTTAAATGTAATAAACAAAAAAATTTGATAGGTTATAACACATTGGTGCTTATGTAATATCAACTGTATACTGCAGATGGTTTGAATAAGTTAAGAAATTGTATAAACGATACTTTGTTAGTGTATTCGTACACTCGAGCGGCAGCTAGATGTCAGCTGATCTAATCACAGCCAAAAGTAAACCAAAAAGAAGTCAACAATACTCAATTTTTAAAACACACCCGAAATTTAAAAACAAAAGTACACGCTTTCTTAATGTGCAATTAACTATTTAAAGAGTAGCAATTTTCTAGATTAAGATGATGTTTCCCAAAAAATAGTGGTTTGCTGATGAAATCGGATGCCGTATTTTTAGCTATGATTGAAATGGATGTAGACTCGGCATAAATTTTTTCGTTTCGTATTTAATTGACACTAAGAAAACTAATTTAGTTTCTTCATCTAAATGTAAGTATTGTATAACACGAAGAGAGAGAGAGAGAGAGAGAGAGAGAGAGAGAGAGAGAGAGAGAGAGAGAGAGAGAATCAGCTGTTGTAATCAAATGGCGTGTTTTTGTTTCGTGAGAATTTCATCGCCGCGACTATAACAACAACATACTGTACTGAACTTTACAGTATTATACAGACTACTGTAATATGATAAAGTAAAGTATTTGTAATCTATTTTATATGAAATGGGGCTTTTTTTTTTTAAATTTACATTTACGTATGTAAAACAACTCTCTCTCTCTCTCTCTCTCTCTCTCTCTCTCTCTCTCTCTCTCTCTCTCTCTCTCTCTCTCTCTCGTAAATTGTTTTCCTGCTTTGCTACGTATGTATGATTTTATATAGATACGGTAAATAATATTTGTAATAACATATTTTATAAAAGCTTTTACTGTAATATCATTATTTATCACTTTCATCATGCGCGTTAAATGCCTTCGTTTGTTTACTGAGCGTACTTTATGACGCCGTCGTTTCAGGCGGCGTCATAAAGAAAAACATTTCATTTGGAAGTCCTAAGAAAAATTAAGTAAAACATTGGTAATAACAAAATCAACATACTGTACTGAATAATCAATATAATCGATGCAAAAACTAACCTATACACAGATGTGTAAATGCGTTTGTTTCTTCATTATGATCAGAGATAAACGTAAACAAAACATTGGTTGCCATTTTTTATCGTGCTTTTTGGCGTGTTTAGGAAACGCATGATATAAAGTCGCCTTTAATATTTGTGCCTGTTTTAGTTTAGGGTACTGTAGTACATGCATTAAGTGTTCTGTACATTAAAGGGTAGTTTGTTAACAGTACTACGTACAAGGGAAGGTTTTAAAAGTCGGAATATACATTTAAATAAATAGGTAAATATGGTGTCACTACTTCGCGGATTTTCACCTATCGCGGTCAGGTCTGGAACCTATCTACCGCGATAAACGAGGGTTCACTGTATTTGATTTCTCTTCATCTTGTTTTGTTAAAGTTCTTATAGTTTATTCAGGAAATATTTATTTTAATGTTGTCAGTGCTCTTAAATTAGCTTATTCTTCTTTGTTTCATTTCCTCACGAGGCTATTTTCCCTGTTGGGGCCTCTGGCCTTGTAGCATCCTGCTTTTTCAACCAGGGTTGTGGCTTGGCAAATAATGAAAATGATAATAATGAGAGTAAAGTTAAGGGGACCGTCCGCTATGCTATTTGACATAAACACTTTAAAAAATCAAAAATCGTTTTATTGTTTCTATGTATGCAGAAACATATTCTACACTGTTCATGCTCTCCAGAAGTTTCAGCCAAATAATTTTACTAATATGAAGATAAAGCGGTCTTTAAATGATAACGTCATCCTTACTGCGTCGTCTGCATGACAGAGTTTGACAGAATAGTCTGTGTGTTTAATTTTGTATATACAGTATATAGCAATTTTTTTCACTTATGTTTCGAAATTTCGTATGTCTGGCAGAGATAGAAGGCATTGGTAGAGGATAAGCTAACACAAACTATGATCTATGAGAAGACCAGCCAGGGTTTTCAAAGACATATAGAAGTTTCATTGCATGTGTGTTTGTTTACTTGCATTCGTATGTACATTGTGTTTTCACGTCATCCTGAACTTTATAGCAAGGCCAATGTTACTTAAGGTCAAAGAAAAAACAAAAAGTAAACAGAGCAACAAAAAAGAACCAAGAAGAGAGGGAAACATGAAAAAGGGTACAAAGCTTGATCATTCTGACTAAAACTGGCAACAATGAGAAGCTGCTGGCAACTCATGGCACCCTTACACCTAGTGTATTAGTAAACTTAGGGTTTAAATACCTTGTTTAGGGAGCCTTCATGTAGGAATAAACAATATAAGTACAAAATAAGGTTATCATAATAATGTTATCTTGATTTTTTAAGAAAAAAACAAAACTTTATAGCAAATCTTTGGGAGCTCATAACTCAAAAACATAATTATTCACACTTATACATTTTTCTCATTTATTTATTACTCAGTTTTTAGAGAGAATGATATAATTGAAAAGAAGATTAAAAATCCCACAATTTTGTGTACCAGAATTTTTATTTCCCTTTTCCTCTTTTTTTTTAATGATTATTTTACATCTAGACGAAGAAAATCAAGAAAAAATTCATAAAAAAAGAAAAAGGAAAATATAAAATATGTCACAGAATTATGTGATTTATAAAGAAGTTTGGATGGTATGATTTTCAATAGAATTGGTGTCATATTAGTGAGAAAAATGTACCTAATTTTTTTTTCTAAATCATGATTTTTGCTAATAAATCAAAAGGTTTTTGATCAAATGTCTTGAAATTTTTATATGATGAAGGTATTACATATGTCTAAAACATGTATAGAAATTGTGTATTTTGAATCATTAAAAAAAAGCAGGACATGGCGGACGGTCCCCTTAAGCATCTTGTTGTGGTGGGTAGGCCAAGCCTATGTGATAGAATATATTTGCTACCTTTGGATACGCTGAACTGTAATGCAGTGAGAAAGTTCTAAAGAATAATATGACATCCAAAAGGTGAAAATAGACTTTTAAGAGATAGATTGAGATCATTGGGAGATAGATGGAGATCATTTTAACAAGTGATGAGAAGGAATGAAAAATTTTATGGATATGGAACTAGCAGAATGAAGACAAGCAGGAAGGTCCTAATCTTAAAAAAGGACAGTGATGAAGACATAGACTAGATTGGAATTCAGGTAGAAGTGCAAAAGACGAGAGGAATGGATAGAACTAATTATATGTCTAAGCTAGTAAAGACAAAATCTGACGTGAAGCTGTTTATGCTCCAAAAACTGGGTTAAAATGAAGGGCAAGTTCAAGAAAAACTACATAAAATGGTGAGATAGTAACAGAAATAAAGGTTCTTACTCATAAATTTTTAATGGTTGTTGAATGTGTTATAGAGCAGATTTTTTAAATAGATTATGCAATATCTGTAAGGAAACCATAGATAATGTGAAGAAGAGTCCAAGACTTGCAATCCACATTTTTTCTCCACAATATCCTTCATTATCTCTTTCATTGTCAAAGATGTAAGAGTTCACCCCCCTTCTCTGTAAACTCTCTTCTACTTTGCACTTCTGTTGTTTTTCATTACTATTATGATGCTGTTTAACCTAATCATTAAATTGAGACAGAGTATAGATTAATCGTCACCAACTTTAAAGAATATTCACACGCCTTGAATATCTTCCTGTCCCTGGAACATTTAATGTATGCTCCAGGGTAATGCAACCCTTTTACTACCTTCCATGAACAGTGGAAATTTTACTGAAGAAAGTTTTAACTAATTTGAATATGCTAAATGTCTTTGGTAATCTTTTATCTTTCCAGCCAATATATGTTGAGCCACAAACAAAGGAGGAATTCCAGAATGCTATGTTCGAATTCTACGAGAAAATTAATGATCCTTCACTCAAGGGAGCATGTTTCATGGCAGTATGTCGTGGAAAGGTAAGTGCTAGTTTGAATAGGTGTAGACTTAAAAATAGAGGCGTACCATATAAACATCTTCCATGAAGAATAATCATTGCATATCATGTCAGCCTGAAACCTGCAAGCTTGGCTATGGCTGGAAAGATCTCATGGATATTTCTTTATAGCTGAATCATGACTGTGAGCAACAGCTCTAAGTTGACACTAGTTATTTCAAGTCAAATTTTATTTGTTACCCTTCCAAAGATAATAAGCCTCCTGCTTCTCCAAATAAGTGGGTCTTAATTCCTCTAAATTCCAAATTATTTCAAGATATTTGTCAAAATTGTAATGATTTTAATCTTGTGACTAATAATACTTTTTTTCATTTTGAAAAGTTGTTGATACCATGAAAATGAATGATTCTAAATTTTGTATGCTGATGATTTTTTTTTTCAATAGTTATGAGTACACTAGTTTATATTTAGACTTTTTGGTAGGCTTGATGGTAAGAGAACAATATGATATATATGATTTCTAATTTTTAAAGATAAGAAAAAATCCATTTGTTTCAGTTAATGATAACTTAGATTTTTATAAAACTGTTAATAAGTTTGCATTGAAGTATTTGACAAAGTTTCCTTTACTCAAGAAAACAATTATTCATAGTAAAGAACTTATGACATGTAATCATCAGTTCCATTTAATGATTAGATTGTGAAAGATATTGCTATAATTAAAGTTATTAAAGTTTTTTTAGGTCATGAGTCTCCTTACATCTTTGAAAGCTTTGTAAAACTTATACTATTGGTGTCTGCTATTTTTATCGTCACAGGTATCCGAAGGTTTAGATTTTGCAGACAGAAATGGACGTGCTGTCATTATCACTGGGTTACCCTTTCCCCCAATGAAGGATCCCAGAGTAGTTTTGAAACAGAAATATCTTGATGATATGTTTTTCAAGAAAAAGGTGAGACATTGCAAACATTATTTAAATTATTTCAGACCCTCTCAATATTTATAAACTATGTTTTCAAGAAAAGGAAAAAATTACAAAATTTAAATCAAGTTTTTGGCTAGCCTTTCTGTATATATTCTCTCCACCTGGAGTCTACTACTGTATCTGGTAAACAGATTCCTCTTGCTTTCTGTTGTGTGTTCTCTAGACATAATCAGTGAGGCCCTATATTTGTGGGTATTTCTATTTACAATACTTGGTATTAGTAGTATAGTACACTAATACCTTGAAAACCTATTTAATTCGTTCCATGGCCGTCAATGTATCTAAAAAAAATCGTATCTCAAAATAATTATTCCCATTTGAATTAAAATAAACAATTAATCTGTTCCAAGGGTAAGAAATTTACCCAAAACAAGCTCAAATTATGCTCAAATTACACTCGACAATCACTAAAGAAAGATAAATACAACAGTAATGACACAAATTGATATATGATAATAAATATTGATAAAAACAATAAAAAAATAGTTGTACTCGCTGCCTAGGCTAGTGCTAGCATACGGGATGCAGGCAAGGAGGGAGGGAGGGAGAGAAACGAGGCTACCACGCACACACACACGATATGGTAGCTGTAGAAAGTGGCAAGATAACCACACAACGTTGTATTAGCATACTGAAAGCTTAATATTTAAGACTTAGGCGAGCACTAGCAGCATATGGGATGCATGGCAGGAGGAGGGAGGGAGAGAAGCAAGGCTACCAGCACACACACACACGATTTGGTAGCTGTAGAGAGCGGGAAGATTATATGCAATTAAAAAGGTTGAATGAACTTACTAAATGCTTAATATTTAAGTCTTCATGTAACAGAAAGGATGAATAAAAGAAAAATAAAGAATAAAATTGTAACCAACTTACCATGGAGACAGGGATGAGTGGCTAACAAAGGTGAGCTAGGAGGAGGAGGAGGCAAGGAGAGAGGGCAGAGTTAGCATAGCCTACGATACACACTCACACTACACAAACACTTTTTGGGGGCTTTTCCTTTTGTATTTTATTTTAGCTTTTTGTTTTTGTATTTTTTTTGGCTTTTCATTTTATAATTTTTTTTTTTGCTTTTATTTTTTCTACATAGGCTAATCACTTCCACTATCACTTTTGGCTCTTTTGACTTTCTCACCTTCAACACTTGGACTGCGGGGTTGTTTTATAAGAAAGCGATCAAGAGAAGTCTGTTTTTACCTCCTTTTTATTTTTTATTTCTTTTAAGATGTTTCTGAAGTGTGTTAGGCATGTATCATTATAATAGGCACTCGTTCTCCCTGTATGGAATTTCTCAGGGTGTCTTTTTTTTCAACAAAATCAGATACTTTTTGTAATCACCATCACAAAAAATGGCTGCTAATTTTAGTTTCATTTAGTCTAAAGTCTTTGATACCTCAATAGTGTTGTGAATATTTGTAGCAGACCAGTCTGTTACATAACCTTGTTATCAATTTCACTAAAATCCTTTCCTTTGTATCTATCATTATGACTAAGAAACGAGAACCTTTATGTTTAGGGTTTACAAGGACACCATCTATACCACATTAAAAATACTGCCTCCTTTCTGATCAGTGAAGTTAAGCAACTTTGGGTGTAGTCATTACATGGATGGGTGGCTGCATGGGAACACCAGATGCTATTGGCAATAAAACTTTTTTATTTACTAAATACTGTTTAGGGGATAATAAGCTTAGAAGTATTTTAGAATTTCTTTTCTTTGCAGTTAATTCCAGTGTTTTAGTATAGATTCTAGGCTCTTTGATTATAGAGGGAGTGATGACATTACTTCCATTCCAACCTGTGTAGTTAGAATTTGTTTCATTAGGAATTTAATGCCAAGAACTTTTTAGGTAGCTCCGAAATTCATTTAATTCTCAGTTTACGTAATATTTTGGACATAATCTACCTTGTTTCAAGCCCTAACCTAACTCCTCAGTTGTTAACTAGTGGTTTTATCACACTTTTCAGTAAAGTGTAATGATAACACAGTACTTATCAAATCCGAGTTCTTCGCATAGAGCCTCAGCTCTGTATTCATTTTGCCCTCCGACAGAAGTAACCTCAATTTCCCATGATTCCTACCCAATTTTTTTTACACCTACAATTTTCGAGGCTTAAAAGTGAGATGGTAGCCTGGATCCTTATATCTCTCCTCTCAATAACGCAACTACCTTATCTCTTATGAACCGAGATGCTAGTTTAGATATGTTAGTACTCCTCTCGTTGAAATAAGTACATTTTTGTTTCTTATCATTCCCACTATTTGGCATGGTTCAGTAGGAGTTTAGTAATTTCAGGATTTCTGCAAACATCAGGATGACATTAATGGTTACTTTCTGGCCTCAGAGGGAATGATTCACAGATCTGTGGCATTTGTTGTTGGAGTGTCCAAGAAAGTTGCCGTATAAAGCCAATCTACTCAACCTTTTTCAAAGGCAATTCATTCAAGCTCATCCATGCTAAGAATTCTCCTCAATCCTTTTCACATCCCTTCTCTAAAAATGGAAGAAAGAATTTCAGCAGAAAGCAGGTATCTTTGTGTAGTAAAAGCCATTTGGTATTATAGTATTTAGACAAATATTCAGGTTGTATCCCTAATTTGTTTTGGGGGTTTAGAGTTCCGTAATCTTACTATGACCAAAAATATGATATTAATCATAGTAGCTCACAAAGAATTATATTCAAATCTAATAAAAGGCTTGAAAGGGGAAACACAATTTTAGTAGTGAAGCTACTTACATTAAATTTTGAAGAATTTTTTCTCTGGAAAGAGTTATAGTAGTAGTTGGTTTTTGCTAATTATTGTCTTAAAGAATCCTGGTTTGCATATGAAGATATCTAGGCTCTAGACCCATAGTAGCTGTGTAGCCATGGTCTTAACTAATTTAGAATTCAGTTCATTTATAACTTCTCTACAATTATATGGGGTTTTAATGAAAGAAATTGATCTGATAGCAATCAAATGTATCCTTTAGATCAAGAATTTTAATTTACTGACAAGCTACAGTTTGGTAATTTGAATAGATTTAGTAAAGAATCAGGAATCCCATATTTTAAACCATATTTTGAGATGGTTTGTTGAAAGAAATCTAGACCAGGTTAGTAAATCTTAACCATGGTGTAATGCTTTTGATTAAATTCATTCTCTCTGTTTCTTTTACTGCTGTCTCACCTTCAGCATTGTATGAGACCTAGCATTATGAACACCAGGGGAGGTTCATAGAAATAAACAGAATTTTTATCATAAAATTTCTATATTCACCAGATATTCATTTATTTGCCCACCCTTCTCCTTACTGTGTAGTGGTATCAAAAGGATAGGGATAATTTCAACTTTAGAAAAAAAATCAAAGACGCTAGCATGTCAGTTACCACTTACTGGTAGAATGTTCCTCTTAGTAAGGGCATGCATTTATTAAAAGGGAAATAATAAGATTTTAAGTTTTTCTATAATTTTTAAGGGTAAATGTTGATTAAACAGAGCTTCAGGAATAGAAAATAGAAGTTTTATGATACTAAATCCATTTTTCTCACACTTCATGTAAATTAGTTCCCTTCACCTCCAACATTATTGATTTTATCTGTCCAACTCATTATAGGGTTTCCTCTCCTAAATCCTAGAATTTCAGAATTATACATTTTTCTATCCAGTTAGCCGTATGATTCTTTCCTCTTGAACATATGCTTTCTTGTAGTTGTACATACATAAATATACTAAGGAAATTCCCCCAAATTTAGGGGGTAGCCGACATCAAACAAATGAAACAAAAAAGGGGACCTCCCCTCTCTACGTTCCTCCCAGCCTGACAAGGGACTCAACTGAGTTCGGCTGGTACTGCTAGGGTACCACAGCCCACCCTCCCACATTATCCACCATAGATGAAGCTTCATAACGCTGAATCCCCTACTGCTGCTACCTCCACGGTCATCCAAGGCACTGGAGGAAGCAGCAGGGCCTACCGGAACTGCGTCACAATCGCTCTCCATTCATTCCTATTTCTAGCATGCTCTCTTGCCTCTCACATGTATCCTACTATCACCCAGAGCTTCCTTCACTCCATCCATCCACCCAAATCTTGGCCTTCCTCTTGTACTTCTCCCATCAACTCTTGCATTCATCACCTTCTTTAGCAGAAAGCCATTTTCCATTCTCTCAACATGGCCAAACCACCTCAACACATTCATATCCACTCTAGCTGCTAACTCATTTCTTACACCCGTTCTCACCCTCACTACTTTGTTCCTAACCCTATTTCCGAATTATACATTTTTCTATCCAGTTAGTCGTATGATTCTTTACTCTGTTTTTCTATTGAACATATGCTTTCTTGTAGTTGTAGTAAAAAACGGATTTTGAGCAAAGCGAAAAATCTATTTTTGGGTGAGATAGCCATGTCGTCCTGATGGAAGGTTCCTATAAGTAGCTTCCTAAGGAATATTTGACTACAGTGATATTCCCAGAGATTTTACCTTTAGGTCTCCAGAATTCTAGCTCCTGGCGCGAATATCCTTAAAATTTCTCTTAAGGATATCGCATAAATCAGGGGACGTATATCTTGATACGACACATAGCAATCTTCACCCCGAATAGCGTTTTCACTTTGAGGGGGAAAGTGGCAAATTAGAAGGGGAGTTGTTATTAAGGTACCCTTCCTCCCTTACTACTACTGAGTATCTAGATGGCGCTGTATGCAAGATAGCGCGTTATTCTTTGTAGCATTGAGCATGGTGCTACAGATATAGTAGTTTCGGGAGGGATCCTGCCAAGGCCTTTTCTGTAGAAAAGGAGGGCGGGTCCATCAGGACGACATGGCTATCTCACCCAAAAATAGACCGTTTTTGGGGCTCAAGCCATGTCGTCCTGATGGAAGCTTACCAGAGAATTACTAGAAAGTACTGTATCTGTGGATTTTTAAAGTGCCTTAACCTTGGGACCGTTTTTCCCTGGTCATCCAGACCATTGAGACATGTGACGTTACCGTTATACGTCATTACTGCTAAACATAAACCATGTTAGTGCTTCCTGCCCCCTGCAGGGAAGAGTCATACTAGACGTAGGAAAGAGTCTTAAGGTTTGCATATAATATATGAACAAACATAGCATCAACTTCATACAGGTCTCGCTGTTTGTATAACGAATTGAAACAAGCATTACCAGATAATGTTTGTATCACATATAAGAACAAGGGTATTAGCTATACATATTGTTCATAAGTAAATATATGCAGTTTATTAAAGGGTAATAAAACTCAGATATATTTTATTGAAAATCAATTGTAGGGCGAAATAAGACGCAAATACATATTGATAATTTTATTGGCAATAAATGACCAATATAAAGTAGATGGTATAACATAAATGTTAATATATGTAATAAGAAACATATCAAACAATCAAAGCACAGAAATTTTTTGTTTTCACCTGAAAGGGAAAGCTTTATTAATACCACCATAAATCTGAAAATTTGATAAATTTTCTAATATGAATTTCTGTGATGTTGAATGTCTATTCACACTGTGTAATTACACACAGCGCAAGTGTTATTTATATGTTTCTTCACCTCATTTAAATAGAACAGTCCTTTGTGTCACCCGGGTGACACTCACTTCAAAAGTATTGCACTGAGAGGTGTCAACACCTTCACCCGTATAATTGATGGTCCCAATCAATTCACTGTTCATCGCAGCACTAGACGACAGGTTTTAGTACACTACCTGCTGCCACCACGTAACGCTTGAGTTCATGCACTTGCTTCGCATAATGCTTGTAGAACACTCTGGATGACTTCCATCCAGTGTATGAGCGAAGACGCTCAAAGTCCATATACTGAAAAAAGTTCAGTGATGAAGCGATTTTCCTTGGATCATGACCTGTGGGTGTACTGTCAGGATCCGCTCTGCGAATAAGATAGGTGAATTTCGCCCTTAGTTGTTTTAGGGATAGGTTTGATCCTGAGGTTTCTCCTTTAAAGAGCTGTCCTCCCCTGAAGTCTGAAGTACTTCGAAGATAGACCTTTAGACACTCACTGGACACGGCGAGACATCTTCCTTCAGAGGGCAGATTCTCCAGGGACCCCATCTCTTGGTGGGTAGCTCGTTCTTAGCGAGAAATGTTGGATCAGGAAAAAGATTCAGTTCTCCCACTTCTGTGAACTGAATATGGCCCTCATCTCAGGATAGGGCCACTATTTCACTAATTGTGGCCCCCGAGGCTATAGCAAACAAGAAAATTACTTTTTGAGTCAAGTCTTTCAGAGAGCAATCCTCATTGTTCACTGTTGAAGCAAAGTGTAGGACCTTGTCCAAGAACCATGAAATGGGCTTCGGAGGGGCTGCAGGCCCAAGTCTAGCACATGCCTTAGGGATCTTGTTAAAGATTTTGTTTGACAAGTCCACTTGGAAGGCGTATAGTAGAGGTCTAGTCAGAGCGGATTTACACGTAGTTATCGTATTGGCTGCCAGACCTTGTTATGAAGGTGGTTAAAGAAGGACAAACAGAAGTCCATTGAGATTTCTTTTGGTCCTTTTGCTTTGACGAAAGCAACCCACTTTTTCCAAGATGATTCATATTGTCCTCTGGTTGACTTAGACTTATATTCTTCTAAGAAGTCTATACTGCCTTTCGAGATCCCAAATCTTTTCTTTACTGCTAAGGAGAGAAAATCATGAGATGAAGGCTTTGAGTTCTCTGTGATGAAGCGAAGACAGTCGACTTCTGGACATGCTGAGATAGTGCTGGGCGCGGCAGAAGGACCAGCCTCAGCTTTAGTTCCAATACTAGAGGGAACCAGTTGCTCTTTGGCCACTTGGGAGCCACTAGAGCTGCCGTTCCCCGAAAGGATCTCAGCTTGTTGAGGACCTTCATTAAGAGATTGGTTGGAGGGAACAGGTAGATCCAGTTCCATCTGTTCCAGTCGAGGGACATGGCATCCGTCGCTTCCGCTAGAAGGTCCTCGTATGTAGCCACATAACGAGGTAGCTTCTTGTTGTCGCTCGTCGCAAAGAGGTCGATTTGCAGTTCCGGGACTTGACGTAAGATGAAGGAGAAGGAGCCTGCGTCTAGGGACCATTCTTACTCTATCGGCGTAAGCCTGGATAGAGCGTCCGATGTCACATTGCGGAACCCTTGAAGGTGAACTGCTGATAAATGCCATCCCTTCTTTTCCGCGAGGCGGAAGATGGACAAAATCACTTGGTTGATTTGGGGCGATCTAAAGCCTTGACAATTCAGACATCTCATTATCACCTCGCTGTCCAGGATCAGTCTTTTATGGGCTGATTTGCGAGGGGAGAGTTTCTTCAGCGTCAGAAAGACTGCCATGGCCTCCAAAATGTTGATGTGGAAGGTCTTGAATAGAGAAGACCAAGTCCCCTGGACTTTCCGTTGATGGGAGTGACCTCCCCATCCTTTCTTCGAGGCATCCGTGTGGATAGTGACTGAAGGTGGAGGTGGTTGCAAGGGCACGGTCCTCTTTAGGTTCTTGGCCTTCGACCATGGCTTAGTGATCGTAGTAGGGTCGGTATCGGTCTTCTTAGATCTCTTCGAGCGTTTGATGCATATCTTCTCCAGACTCCTGACGCATCTTTTAGCTGTGCTCTTAGCACTGGGTCTGTCACTGATGCAAACTGGAGAGAGCCCAGTACTCTTTCCTGTTGGCGTCTTGAAATCCTGTCAGATTTCAGCAGTCTCTTGACAGATCCTGCTATCTCTCTCCTCTTCCCTGGGGGAATGGAGAGACGGTGTGACTTTAAGTTCCAATGTATTCCGAGCCATTGAAACTCTTGAGCTGGAGATAGTCGAGACTTCTTGACGTTGATCTTGGATCCCAGATGTTCCAGGAACTAGATCACTTTCATGGATGCTTGCATGCACTCCGTCCTGGATGCTGCCCACACCAGCCAGTTGTCCAGGTACGCTACTACATGGACACTCAGGCATAGTTGTTGAACGACTGCGTCTGCAAGCTTTGTAAAAATCTTTGGGGCTATGTTTAGTCCGAAGGGCATGGCTCTGAAGACGTACTTCTTCTTCTCTAGCCGGAATCCTAGGTAGGAGGAGAGGGGGCGGTTGACTGGAATATGCCAGTAGGCATCTGCCAGGTCTATCGAGAGTGTGTACGCCCCTTTTGATAACAGGGTCCTTATGTGTTGAAGGGTTAACATCCTGAACTTGATGTTTTCTATGAACTTGAGTGGCGACAAGTCCAGAATGACTCTGAGTTTGTCTGAGTCCTTCTTGGGAACACAGAACAGCCTTCCTTGGAATTTGATGGACTTTGCCCTCCTTATCACCCTCTTGCTCAAAAGTTCTAGGGTGTATTCTTCCAGTACGGGGGTGGAGTGTTGGAAGAATTGAGGAAATGGTGGTTGAGCCTCGCTTCAGCTCCATCCGAGTCCATTCTTGATTAGGCTGTGGGCCCAAGGATCGAAGGTCCAACGATCCTGAAACTGTTGGAGTCTCCCTCCTACCTGAAGCAACTCATTGCTTCTGATTTCCGGAGAATTTACTTCCTTGACCGCGTCCTCCAATGTATTCCGAGCCATTGAAACTCTTGAGCTGGAGATAGTCGAGACTTCTTGACGTTGATCTTGGATCCCAGATGTTCGAGGAACTGGATCACTTTCATGGATGCTTGTATGCACTCCGTCCTGGATGCTGCCCACACCAGCCAGTCATCCAGGTACGCTACTACATGGACACTCGGGCGTAGTTGTTGAACGACTGCGTCTGCAAGCTTTGTAAAAATCTTTGGGGCTATGTTTAGTCCGAAGGGCATGGCTCTGAAGACGTACTTCTTCTTCTGTAGCCGGAATCCTAGGTAGGAAGAGAGGGGGCGGTTGACTGGAATATGCCAGTAGGCATCTGCCAGGTCTATCGAGAGTGTGTACGCCCCTTTTGATAACAGGGTCCTTATGTGTTGAAGGGTTAACATCCTGAACTTGATGTTTTCTATGAACTTGAGTGGCGACAAGTCCAGAATGACTCTGAGTTTGTCTGAGTCCTTCTTGGGAACACAGAACAGCCTTCCTTGGAATTTGATGGACTATGCCCTCCTTATCACCCTCTTGCTCAAAAGTTCTAGGGTGTATTCTTCCAGTACGGGGGTGGAGTGTTGGAAGAATTGAGGAAATGGTGGTTGAGCCTCGCTTCAGCTCCATCCGAGTCCGTTCTTGATTAGGCTGTGGGCCCAAGGATCGAAGGTCCAACGATCCTGAAACTGTTGGAGTCTCCCTCCTACCTGAAGCAACTCATTGCTTCTGATTTCCGGAGAATTTACTTCCTTGACCGCGTCCTCCCTTACCCCCTTTACCTCTTGGGGGGTATCTAGAGGAGCCTCGTTTAGACTCTCTCCCCTTGGGACGAAAGGTAGTGGTCTGCCTCTCGAACGCAGGGTTGAACGCTGGTGACTGGGCAACCAGCTGCTGAGTCACCATCTGATAGGTTGGTTGTGGTTGAGCCACCATCTGGGGCATCGCGGTCATGGCAACTGTGGGATGTTGCTGCTCTCTGGCAGGGCGAGAGGGCAACCTGGGTCTTTTTGTCTTCCTCTTAGGCTGGGGACCCTCATCCGGGGAAGACTTCCTCTTCGCTGACATGCCCCACTTCTGGAGAAGGTTTCTATTTTCCGTGGCGGCCTTGTCTACAACTTCCTTGACCCCTTCACTCGGGAAGAGGTCCTTACCCCAGATATTGAAAGCTATCAGGTTCCTGGGTCCGTGCTTTACTGATGCAGAAGCAATATGAACTCCCTACATGCTCATCTGGCTTTGACAAAGTCATACAGGTCTTTGACCACAGTAGCCAAATGCATTTTGGCCATGACCATGTTCATATCCGGGGTTTTACTATTGCTTGCCGTCGTCTCTAGACAAATCTGCAGAGATAGAGATGCGGCCAGTCTTTCTTTTGTCTCTTGCTCCCTACGTTGCAGAAGACTTGTAAGCACTTTGGATGATCCTCCTGTAAAGAGAGGAAAATTAAATGAGTATGTGTTAGTTTATCTCACCTGATAAACAACTATATAAAGTATTATTACTAATATTTTAGCATTATAGCTTAGGATAGACAAGCTAGAAAGGAACTAGGAAAGACACATACTTGTGTTTCCTGTCCAGCCAATTGCTGTGACCTTCCTCAAAATTAAAACCTAGAGTTTTCCTATTCAGAAAACCCAAGGGAAAGGTTCTAACCCCTAGGGGTAGTTAAGTGTAACTTGAACACTGACCTTTCCCAAGATTTCAATAATGTGGGGTAAATTGTAACTGATCATCTATCAGTCTGTTGAAAGAAATCTTTTCCTTCAATATAAAACTGTTCTCAACAATAGACTGTGCAAGGATACACAGGGTATGTTGGAAAATAACTACTGTATAATGTATACTATAGTTTTCTGTCTGAAGTATAATCTATACTGCAAATATACTGGCTACTGTATAATCATATACTGTAGTTTATGCCGGCTAGCTCGCCGGCTGGGGTAGTACCTGGCGGAACCGGCCCAAGGGTTAGTACCTGGCGGCACTAGCTGACAGAGAGAGAGAAAGCATGGAGTGAAGGGTTACCTTAATAAATGTTTGTTAACAATAGATAAGGGTGTATGTACTTAATCTTACTGCCTTCCTCCAGAAAGTGGGTTCAAATTGAAGGGGAGAAGGTATCATTCAGGCTTCCATCCAATCATAAACCGTTGCCGGTCTCTGCCGGCCTCTGGTATGTGGATGGCAGTCCAAGAGAGGACTCAAGAACACTCTACAGAATAGGGGTCTCCCACCGGCAGCCGCCGCAGCTTTTCCCGGAGCCTTGCGTCCATAAGGGAAGACTGAGCGACTAAACAGCTGCTATGTAGGAGCCCCGGCCGGTCCCACAACCCACCGGCAAGCGGTGAGATTCCATCGCTAAAGGACAGAGGGGGCAGGGGAAAGGGTCGTGTATAAAGTGTGGAAGGAGGCGGCAGGGTTGCCAGCCCTACCACACAAAGAAGAAACTCTGTTTCAATATCGGCGCTGTCCTAGGCGCCAGAAGAATATCTATTCCTCAGCCTAGGGTCTGCCGAAATGGTGTTTAGAGGAGGCCGCCGTCTCCCAACAGGGAAGAAACATCGTTTCAGTGTCGGCGCCATCCTAGGCAGCAGAAGAATGTCTATTCTTCAGCCTAGGGTCTGCCAACACAGGACTAGTCTTCTAGACTGCAGGGGAGAAGGTGGCAGCATCATACAACCACTTCAAGTGCGGCCTAAGGAGGCATAGCCTCCTATGCCGGCAGCAGAAGCCGGCAGGGGAGTGACTACTCACCCTGCTTCTCTGCCGTCAGCAAAGACTGGATACTCTGAGGTTCTGTCAAGAAACCAAAGTCGGCTACCCGCTGTCAAAGGTAAGAGACAGAAAACCTTAGCCTAGTCAAGCCTGAGTGTCTACTCTATGGCAGGACCAAATTAGGGTTGTCGCCAGGGTGGCACTCAGAGGGAGAAGAGATTTCCCTTAAATCTCCACTGGAGACGAGTATCGAGTTATTTTATATAATTCTAGGAGATATCTATCTCCTTATGAATTGATAGAACGATACACGAGGGTAAACGGGAACATGTATGAAAGTATACCAAAGTGCATAGGCTATGTAGCCTAGCGCAGGGTGAGACTTCTGTTACTTATATCACCGAAACTCTTAACGTATACAATCGGTAGGAAGAAGAAATGTATGCAATGTTATGTATAAATCTTTACAAGTATAATGTGCCTAAATAGCTTATATTTTATTAATGCTATTACCACTAGGAAAGTAGACTTATATCATGCATGATAGTAAACTGAAGCGCGTAGGCTAGGAAGCCTAGCGCGGGCGAGGTTCGGTTACCTAATTGAATAGCCTCAAAATATAATTGCTATTATTACCGGGAATGTCGTTCGACTAACTAAATAACACGTGTTATGAACGACAGCGCCCATAGCGTCTTCGGTGACCGGCTAAGCTCCAAACACTTAAAATTACTCTAATTTCACTGTGAAGCAGGAGCTAAAAATTAAACATTGTAAAAATCAAATACTCAACTTTCCAGAGGCAGAAGAGGCTGGAGATTGCTTGATAAATCCACGAAACTAGAGCGTATACGAAAGAGCAACAGGGAAAATCACCGTGCGAAACCGCTACAACAATAGGAATAACGCGTTATCTTGCATACAGCGCCATCTACAGTAGATACTCAGTAGTAGTAAGGGAGGAAGGGCACCTTGATAACGACTCCCCTTCTAATTTGCCACTCTCCCCCTCGAAGCAAAAACGCTATTTGAGGTGAAGATTGCTATGTGTCGTATCAAGCTATACGTCCCCTGATTTATGCGATATCCTTAAGAGAAATTTTAAGGATATTCGCATCAGGAGTTAGAATTCTGGAGACTTAAGGGTAAATTCTCCGGGAATATCACTGTAGTCAATATTCCTTAGGAAGCTACTTATAGGAACCTTCCATCAGGACGACATGGCTTGAGCCCAAAAAGAAACTATTTCCTTTTTTTACAGAGTGGCTTGAAAGGAAGGGATTGGTATACACTAGAAGCTTCAAGAGCTGTAAATCAAGCTATTGGTCGTGTAATACGCCACAAAGATGATTTTGGAGCAATAATTTTGTGTGACAACAGATTTGGAGGTGCCAATTTCAAAACCCAATTGTCTGCCTGGGTCCAACCTCACATGTGTGTTTATAAAATGTTTGGGCCAGCCATGAGAGATCTTACAAACTTCTTTAAAACTGCTCAAATTGTGGTAAGTACTGTAATATAGAGAGGTTAAGCTTCTATAATTCATGGAATAGGTATAGTTTTCTTAATTGCATTTATCCTTCATCCTACATATATCAGATTATATTGGAAAACATAAATTGTTATTCTTTGTAAAACTTTGACATGAATAGATGATTGCAGTATTTTATGTATGGTTCTTTAAACAGCTCCCTCAACCAAAACCAAAGTGCAGTGGATTCCCCTCAGTCAGTGTGGGCTATGAAACTCCTGAATTACCAATGGCTGCTCCCGTACCTGCCCATGGCCTTGGAACAGGTCCTTCTCGATCTACCATTTCAAGTTCAACGAAAGAAAAGCTAGCAAAAGCTCTTGCTGGTCAGAGTAGCTATGATAATGACTGGTCTAATATGAATTATACAAAGTCTGTTGTCACTGCAAATGAAAAGGAAAAGCCCAAAGGTGATGGATCAATATTTTCTGCTTTGGAACAAAGAACCAATGTAGTTAACTTCAATGCACTCGGTGGGGCATCCAATTGCACAAACTATGAAATTCTCAAGTCGGCAAACAAGAGAAAGAAAATCAAAATTGTTTCAAAGAGTGATAAGGAATTGGAAAACATAGTAAACCCACCAGTATCTGCAGTAGAGGCATCCGGACCTAAAAAAGAAGTCAATTCAAACAGCCTTAGCAATATAACAAAGTATATAAAAGAGGTAAGTTAATGTTAATGTCATCTTGTCAGATTAAGCTATGAAAGTCTCCCAACTCTAATAAGAGAATTAGTTTAGGGGAGCGTTTGATGAAAAAATTAAATAATGAAAATTTTTCCAATATTTTAAATACGGACTCGTACACCTTTTTTGTATGTTCTCGGAAAATTTTATTTAAAAATTTGCAATAGTTTTGTAGATATAAGTAAAAAATAAAACCCTAGTATCATTGAGAAAATTGCATTTTTCGTATAATATAATAACTTCAGTAGTAATTTCAGTTTAGCTATCAAAGAAGAATATTTAATTGAGTTATATGGCAATAATATGTTTTGGCAATATCATAGAGTTGCGCGAGAGAAGGAATGATATGACTGACTGCCAGTAGCAGCTCAGAAGTCAACGTTGCAAGACATATCATTCCAACTCTCCCGTGTTTTGACTTCATTTTGCTGAGTTATATCCCTTTATTTATCTTCGCCTTGAATACACCTTTGTTCAGAAGAAACAATGCTAAGACCAAGAAAATGTATGCAACGCATTCCATAAGAGAAAGAAAGAAACAACTGCATGAAGATGAAGGTAGAAAGAAATGACACCATAAAGAGAGGAAAGAGGGGGACCAGAAGCCTAAATTTATAAAATGTAATGAAAACGGATTTTGAGCGAAGCAAAAAATCTATTTTTGGGTGAGATGTCCATGTCATCCTGATGGAAGGTTCCTTCAGTGGCTTCCTGAAGGTATATATGACTACAGTAGATATTCCCAGAAAATTAAACTAAAGGTTTCACAGAATTCTAACTTCTGGCGCGAGTACCCTAAAGGTTTCCCTCTAGGATATTGTATATCATCAGGGGATGCATGTATTGACACGCCACATGGCTATCTGCACCCCACATAGCGTTTTCGCTTCTAGGGGGAAAGGTGGCGAGATAACTGAGGAGCCGCTCCAAAGTTATCCTCCTTCGTTACTGTTACGGTACTCGTAACGTAAACAAGCGGCGGCCATAGCTGTCCGCCATCCTGTGTGACGTCACGTCCATCCTCATTCCGAAGACCAGCTTTCTACCAGCCTCCGCGATACAGTATAGCAGGGAGGGGCCTGGCAGGCTGAACTGGAACAGTCGGGTGGGTCCATCAGGACGACATGGCCATCTCACCCAAAAATAGATTTTTCGCTTCGCTCAAAATCCGGTTTTTGGGCCCAAGCCATGTCGTCCTGATGGAAGTGTACCAGAGAATTAATGTATCGTGGATTTTTCCCCCATTTCAAGTGCCTTCTACTTCGAACAATATTCCTGTGGTCTGGTGACCGTAGAGACCGTGACATCTCCATTAAATGTCACTACCAGTGGCATTACAATGACCTGGCTTCCAGCCCCCCTGGCAGGGAAGTCCTGTTTGGACAAGAGGAACATCTCGAAGTAACCTGATGAAGATAGACTCACCTGGATGAAGAGATCATGCCGGTCTCGAAGACAGATCGGAAGGTTAAATATTTGTGTAGGAACAATATTATACCACTAGGCGAGTGTATATTAGACAGTAGGTATATTAAACATAAATAACCATAGCAATAGGGGCAAATAAAACTATAACAGCAATTTATTTTCATATGAAAGATAGGAGCGAAATAAGACGCGTATGGTAAATAAAATAATTATTTTATTTGAAAAATTGCATGGAATTATAGAAAATTATTTACAATAATAATATCGGATAACAGACATAGATTTCCAGTAAAGACGGTGATGTGGAATCTGAAAGGGAAAAAATTTTTGCCTTTAAACACAAGTTCCCGGGGGAACGCCAGTCTTTAAAATCACTATACACTTCATGTCCAAGAACATGTGACACACGTGTAAGAATCTATGTCACTTCACCTTGATGAAGAACAGTCTATTAGTGACACTAAGTGTCCCTTGAAATCACTATGTATCGCACTAGGGTCAACACAGGCACCCGTTTGAGTTAAAGTCCCGAAATAACTCACTGTTCGACGCAGCACTAAACAGCAGGTTTCATTACACTACCTGCTGCTACCACGAATCTCTTGATTTCGTGCACCTGCTTCGCATAGTGTCTGAAGAACACTCTAGATGACTTCCAGCCTGTGAAGGATCGGAGGCTTTCTTAGTCCATTCCTTGGAAAAAGTACAGGGATGAGGCGACTTTCCTAGGATCATGACCTGCGGGTGTACTGTCAGGATCCGCTCTGCGAATAAAGTAGGTGATTTTCGCTCTTAGTTGTTTTAATGACAGGTCACTACCCGAAGTTTCTCCTTTAAAGAGTTGTCCTCCGCCAAAGTCTGAAGTTCTTTGAAGATAGACCTTAAGACTCTCCACTGGGCATAGAGAGACATCTTCTTTCAGGGGGGCAGATTCTCCAAGGGCCCCATCTTTTGGTGGGGAGTTCGTTTTTAGCGAGAAACGTGGGGTTGGGGAAGAGGGTAAGTTCCCCTGTGTCGGCGAACTGTATCTGGCCCTCTTCTCTTGATAATGCCACTATTTCACTGACTCGGGCTCCCGAGGCGAGAGCAAAAAGGAAAATTACTTTTTGAGTCAAGTCTTTCAAAGGGCAAGATTCATTGTCCAGGCTAGAGACAAAATGGAGCACCTTATCCAGGGACCAGGTGATGGGTCTCGGTGGAGGTGCTGGACGGAGTCTAGCATAGCCTTCGGGAGTTTGTTGAAGATTTCGTTGGACAAATCTATCTGGAAGGTGTACAGTAGTGGTCTAGTCAAGGCTGATTTGCAAGGGGAAATTGTATTAGCTGCCAAGCCTTGTCCATGAAGGTGAATAAAGAATGACATGCAAAAATCTATGGAGATTTCCGTAGGGTATTTTGCCTTGACGAAGGATACCCACTTCTTCCAGGATGATTCATATTGCCTTCTGGTAGACTTTGTTTTGTATTCCTCTAGGAAATCTAAACTTTTCTTCGAGATCCCAAACCTTTTCTTCACGGCTAGGGAGAGAAAATCATGAGATGAAGGTCTTTGACTTTCTTTGATGAAGCGAAGACAGTCGACTTCTGCACCTGTTGGGAGAGAACTGGGCCCGGCAGGGGGATCAGCTTGGGCTGTAGCTCCAGGACTAGGGGAAACCAGTTGCTCCGAGGCCACTTGGGAGCCACTAGGGCTGCTGTCCCTTTGAAGGTTCTCAGTTTGGAGAGGACTTTCAGCAGAAGGTTGAGTGGAGGGAACAGGTAAATGTTGGACCATCTGTTCCAGTCCAGGGACATGGCGTCCACTGCTTCCGCTTTGGGGTCCTCGTAAGGGGCCACATATCGAGGAAGTTGCTTGTTGTCGCTCGTCGCGAAGAGATCGATCGGTAGTTCCGGGACTTGACGAGAGATGAAGGAGAATGATCTTGCGTATAGGGACCATTCCGACTCTCTGGGGCTTGTCCTCGATAGAGCGTCCACCGTCACATTGCGGAATCCTTGTAGGTGAACTGCAGACAAGAGCCATTTCTTCCTGTCTGCCAGGCGGAAGATGGGTAATAGCACCTGGTTTATGTGGGGCGATCTCGAGCCCTGACGGTTGAGACATCTGACTACTACAGAGCTGTCCAGAGTCAGATGGATGTGAATCAAGGGACGCGGGGAAAATTTCTTCAGGGTGAGAAGAACCGCCATGGCCTCCAAGATGTTGATGTGAAACGTCTTGAATAGGGGAGACCATGTTCCTTGAACCTGTCGTTGATGGGAGTGACCCCCCCCCCAACCCTCCAGAGAGGCGTCCGTGTGGATGTTGATCGATGGAGGCGGAGGTTGAAGAGAGATGGATCTTTTCAAGTTCCTTGCTTCTGACCACGGTCTTAGAAGTGAGCGAAGCCTGTTCGGTAGGGGTCTCTTGAGATCTCTTCGAGCGATGGATGCGTTTCGTCTCCGGACTCCTGAGGCATCCTTTAGCTGCGCTCGTAGCACTGGGTTTGTCACCGAGGCGAATTGTAGGGAGCCGAGTACTGGCTCCTGCTGTCGTCTTGAAATCCGTTTGGATTTGAGAAGTCTTTTGACAGACCCGGCTATTTCTTTCATTTTCTTCAGCGGGATGGAAAGGCGGTGTGACTGAAGATTCCAATGAATTCCTAACCATTGGAACTTCTGAGTTCGAGCGAGGCGAGACTTCTTGATGTTTATCTTGAAACTCAGATGTTCCAGGAACTGGGTCACTTTGCTGCAAGCTCGCAAACATTCTTCTGGCGATGTCGACCAGACCAGCCAGTCATCGAGGTAGGCCATCACTTGGACGCCCTGAAGGCGTAGCTGGTGGACGATTGTGTCTGCTAGCTTGGTGAAGATTCTCGGAGCCACATTGAGCCCGAAGGGCATGGCTCTGAAGGCGTAGCTGCTTCTTTGGAGCCGGAATCCTAGGTAGGGGAAAGCGTGGTGGTTCATTGGGATGTGCCAGTAGGCGTCCGCCAGGTCTATTGAGACCGTGTAGGCCTTGTGAGGCAGTAGGGCTCTTATTTGTTGAAGAGTCAGCATCTTGAATTTGTTGTTCGCAATGAACTTGTTGAGGGGGGACAAGTCGAGAATGACTCTGAGCTTGTCTGAGTCCTTCTTGGGAACACAAAACAGTCTTCCTTGGAACCTGGTGGACTTTACCCTCTTGATCACCTTCTTGTTCAAGAGTTCTAGGACATATTCTTCCAAGAAGGGGGTTGATGGCTGGAAGAATTGGTTGAAGGTTGGAAGTGGTTGTGTCCAGCTCCAACCCAGTCCCTTCTTGATGATGCTGTGTGCCCAAGGGTCGAAGGTCCAGCAATCCTGAAAATGGCAGAGTCTTCCTCCCACCGGAAGCACTTCATTGCTTCTGGTTTCCCGAGGGTTTGACACCTCGACCGCTAGCTCCCTTTCCTCCTCTGCCCCTGGAGGGACGGCGAGAGGAGTCTCTGCCGGAGCCTCTACCTCTGGGACGAAAGGTAGTGGATTGTCGTTCATAGGCAGAGGTGAAGACCGTTGATTGCGACACCACCGGCTGGGGGACCAACTGAAAGGTCTGTTGTGGCTGTGCAACCACTTGGGGAGTAGCGGGCGCCGGAAACTGGCGTTTTGGTTGACGCTGCTGGGGCCTTGGTTTCGAAGATTTCCTCTTAGGCTGAGGGCCTTCGTCCTGAGAGGACTTTCTTTTGCGGGACATGCCCCACTTATTGAGAAGGTTCCAATTCTCAGAGGCAGCTTTGTCCACAATCTCTTTCGCCAGAGCTGTCGGGAAGAGATGTTTGCCCCAGATGTTGGAGGAGATTAGTTTCCGGGGTTCGTGTTTTACTGCCGCGTTGGCAAACACGAATTCTCTGCAGGCTTTCCGGGCCTTGATGAGGCTATATAAGTCCTTCATCACGGTTACTAGGTGGGTCTTCGCGAGAACCATATACAAGTCTGGGACCCTAACGTCCCCGGCCATGACTTCCAGCTGAATTTGATGGGACAGGGAGGCAGCTAGCCTCTCCTTGGTCTCCTGCTCCCGACGAAGAAGGTGGTCGTTCAGCTTTGGAAGATCTTCGTTAAACTGACAACCAGCCGCGTCAGGTTCCAGTTTCCCGACCGTGAAGGTAAACCAGATATCTTTCCAGAATCTGTCGTCGGGGGGAAGGGCGAGGGAGAGAGGCCTACACTCCTCCAGGGTAGGGCAGGGCTTTCCTTCCTCCACTGCCTTCATGACCACATGAAAGACCTTTTCCATAAAGGGAAAGGTCACAGTAGAGGGAGCAAGAAAGGACGGGTATTTCTTGCTCAACGCCGGCATCTTAAGAGTTGGTAAAACCTCGGCTCTTGAGACATTCTGCCAGCATGGCTTGGGCTTTCGAGTGATCGAACACGATCACTTCTTTGGGTTCGGTCTCCTCCTTGGAGGCCGGTTCGGACCTGAGTGGGACGTAACAGTCCGGGTAAGCCTCAAAGCTGGGGAAGAATTCCACTTCTTCCAAGAGGATGGACCCAAGCCTATCATTGATGAAGATTTTGCCACATATGCTCAGCGTACCTCCAAGGGTTAGACTCCGAGCAGGGGGGAAGATCCTTAACCGAGATCTTCTTCGGTAGTTTCATACCCAAAAGATGAACTTTGAGCTCCTCTTGGTTGTTACGGAGCTTTTCGTCCATCAGTGCCACCAGTACCCGGATGGCATCTTCGGTGGCGGGCAGCAGGGGTTGCGAGGCGGCGGAGGTAGAGGGGACTGGCTCCTCGATCACAACAGGGGTTACCAGAGGTGTTTGGGTGACCTCGCCCTCCAAATCAGGGAACTCCACCTGATCCTCTTCTTCCTCCAGATCCTCACCCATGAGGGTCCTCTCGGTGTTGTCGGACATTTCCGACATCTCAACCTCGTCCAGATGACACTTTCGGAGTGTAGCCGAAATGTCGGGTTCAACCACTAGTTGAACGCAGGGAATCTGATCCTGGGGAATCACAGAATCCGATAATGCTTTTGGGAAAAGCAGGGCCCTCATCTTTTCATTGGGGAGATAAGGCCCGGTGGCGTTCTTTTGGAAACCGCGCACCCACTTGCGCAGTTTCTCTTGAGCGTTGTCCCTGGCCTCCGCGGACGGAGGGTTATCGAACGCTTCATCAAGAAGGCCTTTGCAGGTTGAACAGGGCTGCAGATCCCAGTACTTGAGATTCCCCTTCTTTGCTGCACAGGGGCCGTGGGTCCGGCACGCCTTATGCCCGTAGAAGTCCGGGCGGCGAACTCCGCAGAAGGAGCTCTCACACTTCACGTACTCCTCCTGTAAAAGAAAGAGACCATGAATACATGGAAGACATAGTTATGGCTTACATTACTCTAACGATTAAGATTGACTTATATCTGTAAGATTGGTTTTATGTGAGCTCAGGATAGGTGAGCTAGAAAGGAAGTAGGAAGACACATACTTGTGAGTCCCGTCCAGCCGGTTACCGTGACCTTTTCTGCAGTCAATTCCTTAGGACCTGAAGGTTATAAAGGAGGGAAGAGCATCCTTATGGATGAGCCAAGCTTAGGCTTCCTTATTAAGGAATTGTCTACAGAATGGAGAGGATCTGAAATTCAGAACCTAGGGAGAGAGAGAGGGGGAAAATAGGATAAACCCCCATTTATTTGGGTAGGTCCCGGCAAGAGACTGCACTGAGAAGCACAGAGTATGCTGGAAATGTTGTACTGTACAACCGTACACCATAGCTACTGTTTTTAAGGTATGAAATACCAAAGAAAGAGCGGTCAGGCTATCTGGCTGCATCAGAGCAACTGCCGGCGCGGGGCCGGGGGAGGGGTGCTTGTCCATTAAAGCCGCAGGGGCAGCGCCGGCGGACCGGCGACAATTCGGAGGCCGGTCCTGCGGGGTGAATCCATCTAAGGCCACTCACTGAGCAGCAGAGAGATAGGAGACATAGAGGAAGGCGATCGCCGACAGGACGGCGGCCTCCGGCAGCCGGCAGGCTGTCGGCGCTGGTGAACCTTAGCTGGCTGCATAAGATGGAGGGGAGGGTTACCTGAGATGTCGGCGGTAGCGTCGGCAAGGGGCGGCGGCCCCCGGCAGCCGGCAGGCTGTCGCCCTAGGTAATCCTTATATAGTAACATCCTATGAAGTAGGAAGGTCACCCGAGGTGTCGGCGGCAAGCAGAGGTGGCAGTGGACCGGCACCATGATAGGAGAGAGAAAGGTAAGGAAGGGTAATGCCCGATACCCGACCGACTTCCCTCCGGAAGGAGTGCTCTCATGATAGGAGGGGATACGCCTATCATCCGGCGGCAGGGAGCCGGCAGATGGCTGGATGCCTGTGGTAACCCAAAGGAGGATCAGAGGACACTCAAAGAGGGGGATCTTCCTCCGGCAGGTCGCCCGCCGGCACCACCCCATAGTTCGACTATGAAGGGGAAGTGTAGCAGAGCGGCCAACCAAGCAGAAGAGCACAGCCAAACCTACAACTCTCCCCAGGAGAAGAGTTGTAGGACAGCGGACAGGAGTGTGAAGGCTAGCCAACACAAAGGGATAGAGTGGGGAGAGGGTTAGGGATCTTTTGAGGGAGCAGAAGGGGACACGACCCTAATACTCCCAAGGGGTGGAGGGAATCTGTTAGGTGCTAGACTGCCCAGGCAGGAGAGAACGCTCTCCAACCTAGGGAAGGTTAGCTCAGATCAGGTACAGCACTGGTGTACTGTCTTAAACTATAATAAAACAGAATCCCCCAAGGCCTAACCTAAACCAGGAGAACCTTCTCCTAGATTAGGGAGGGCTGGGAAAGACACATCGCTAGGCTACAGGGAGGAAGGGACGTGTCCCAACCAAGTGCAGTCTAGGGGGAAAGGCAGAGCCCTTCCACCTTCAGTCTCAGTCGATACCCTAAAGGAAAGGCGTTCCCCTAAGGTGGACTGGGATGAACGAAAGGTACTCTGGGGTTCTGTCAGAGGTCCCTCCATATACTATGGTAGGGAAGAGGGAAGATCGATCTAGCCTAACCTACCCGAAAACTATTCCGGGTAAGGAGCCTAAGATATAGCAAAGCTACCCATAGGGAGGTTACCCGTAGGTAACAGGGGAGATAAGGAAGCATGCAAGGGCCCCAACGTTGGGTTAGGGGAGTGTGACATGGATGGACCAGACACGGTCCCTTGTATGGTCCCTAGAAGGCGAAAGTACATGTGCAACACTGAATCTTGTATGTTTAAAGATGCCTATATCTTCATTTACATTAACACTAGGAACACTTATTATATCATGCAAAAGTAAACATGAACACTAGGCTTCGGCCTAGGGTAAGCTAGTAGGCTAGCATGGGGTCGGCTAACTAAGAATGCCGAAGAATACCATCGGCATATTATAACTAATTCCTAGCAATGAAGACTAAATAACTAATGATATTAATTAGTTATAAGACCGGGAGGGCTGTTGTGGCTAACTAGCTGAAGCATGCGAGGCGAACAGCAGCGTCGTAAAATGGTGCCTCCAGTCAAGGCACAGCTCTGCCACAAAACACAAGATTTAAGGGTAAAAAATTGTTACTTTACGGCCAGAGCTTATTTAAACAATACAAGAACCTGGTACTCAACTTTCCAGAAGAAGGCGAGGCCGAAGGTTGCGACATGACGAAGGATGCAAGGGATAAAGCGAGATCACTTGGAAAAAACCAACCGTTGTAGAAAGCTACAGAGCGAGGAATGAGGACGGATGTGACGTCACACAGGATGGCGGACAGCTAGGGCCGCCGCTTGTTTACGTTGCGAGTACCGTAACAGTAACGAAGGAGGATAAATTTGGAGCGGCTCCTCAGTTATCTCGCCACCTTTCCCCCTCGAAGCGTAAACGCTATGTGGGGTGCAGATAGCCATGTGGCGTGTCAATACATGCGTCCCCTGTTGATATACGATATCCTAGAGGGAAACCTTTAGGGTACTCGCGCCAGAAGTTAGAATTCTGTGAAACCTTTAGTTTAATTCTGGGAATATCTACTGTAGTCATATATACCCTAAGGAAGCTACTGAAGGAACCTTCCATCAGGACGACATGGCTTGAGCCCAAAAATATACATAACAATAAAACAAATATCATATAACTCTAGAAATTTGTTATAAAACACTCATAATGTATAAGTACAAAGAAATAAATGGACAGACAAGTAAAAAGTATCACCCTAAATTTTAGTGATCAATTTCTCAAAACTATTCTTATCGACCTTCCAATGGAAACTCAGACGTATATCTTAATGAAACAAAAAGCAAATGATGGCTAAAAAAACTGCTAAACTATAGTTATTTTTCATCTTGTTCTCCAAAATTTTGGTATTAATTTTCCATGAAATCGATCCAAGATTTTTCAAATATTGGAAAATATTTGTAAAAAATTAAATTGCAAAAAAAGAAAATGCTCTATTACTTTATTCCTATATATATCATCTATCTACCATGTAAATTTCTGCTCCTAGATTGTAACAGTTATAAGAGAGTTATTTTTAAAGCATTTTTAGTATGGGGGGAGAACAAACAAAATATGAATACTAGCCTTTTTGTTATACATAGACTAACCCTTGCCCAAAAATTCAAACTAATTCGTACAAAAAAAAATGGAGTTATCAATAAAAACAATTTTCTTCAAAAGGGGGCTGGCCGGCAAATGCCGTTTTTTAAGGACAGGACTTTGACATTCATACCTCTTAATATTAAATATTAAACCTGTGATTGCTACCCTACATAGACCTCCAATCAAATAGAGTTTTTTTTCTAAAAATAATTTATTTGATATGATTTTTTCATTATGGTAAAAAAAAATAAACCTTATAAATCAGGGGAAAAAAAGTACAGAAAATATGAAAAAAAAAAAAAAATGGAAAAAGGGCTCTATTTGATTGTTTTATAATGTCTTTCTAAGTTATATACCAAATTTCAATGCTATATCCTTAAAACTAAAGGTGAAGATAGAATTTGAAGTTCAATAAGTATAGTTTTGTGATATGGGCATTTAAAGTTTTTCTTTGTATTTTCACAAACATAATATTAATAAATCGTGATTGCTATGAATTTTATGTTCTTTAGGCTCCTGGTCGCTCCTTCATACACACACACACACGCACATATTATAATTAGAATTATCGTAAATTATCATTCTGTCATTAGCGGCAGTTTGTTAATGTTGATTAAACGCCCCCCCCCCCAAAAAAAAAATAGTTTTCCTGATTTGCTGCGTATGTAGTTTAAATAGATACAGTAAATGATATTTGTAATAACATATTTACTAAAAGCTTTTAATATCATTATTTATCTCTTTGATCTTGCTGTTTAATGCCTTCGTTTATTTATTATGATCGAAGATGGAGCGTACAGTAAACGAATGGAAGGTTTCCGTTTCAGGCGGCGTCATAAAGAAAAATAAAATATTATATAAATGGCATTCATTTCATTTATTTGGAAGTTTTAAGAAAAATTAAGAAGAACATTGGTAATAACAAAATCAACATATAATCAATACTTGGTAAGATTGCTGTCGATGCAAAAACTAACCTATACACAGATGTGTAAATGCGTCTGTTTTTTCGTTTTGATCAGAGATAAACGTAAACAAAACATTGGTTGTCGTTTTTTATTGTGCTTTTTGGCGTGTTTAGGAAACTCATGATATAAAATTGCCTTTATTTTGATGACTGGATTTTCAATGATACAACAAAAGCTAGTCTGTAGAGTGATGGTTTTGCTATTCACCAGTTGTCATATACAATAGATCTGACAAACATTGAAATTTGTCTGTATTTTGGGTCGCCTTATAACGGGAAATATACGGTATTTACACCCATCCTGGTTGTAATTTTAACCTTTTTTTCAAGTTATTAGAACTTTAAAGTATATTAAATGTTTGATTTATTTACAAGAACAATTTGATATTATAAAAAAAAACAGTATAGTACATAGAAAGTATTGGAAATGGGTAGTAAAACGTTTGAATAGGCTTGTTGCTGGTTGCCATGGCCCCAATTAAATTATTTCTGTTGTGTGTTTCAAAATATGTGATTTTCCATTCATACGAGGTCATTGATCGACCAAATTCTCTCATAATTCGGGACCCTACTGTATATATATACTGTGTATATATATATATATATATATATATATATATATATATATATATATATATATATATATATATATATATAGTTTATTTTATCTTTGCAGGTAAAGTCATCCCTTGGAGCAGAGATGTACAAACAGTTTTCAGAGGCAGTGAAAAGTTACCAAAAAACCAAGGATTATGATAGCACAGTAGCTATACTCGTTCCTTTGTTCATGGACGAGCCCAAAAATCATTCATTGCTAAGAAGTAAGTTCCACTGGTTATTGGTGTAAGGACAGTGTTGTATAGAAATACAAAATGATTAACCCCTTTAGTGGTTATTGAGATATAATCAAATGTATTAGACTGTGGATAAGGAGGTTTTACTGTACTGTATATCAAATAGATATAAAGTTAAATTTACAGTTATTTAGTTGGTAGGCACTATTCAGATTATGTCAAGTTAGTTTCATCCGAGTGCTGTGATGGAGATTTAAAGCAGTTGAGAAAAGATGGTAAACCATGGGAAAGGGCAGATCAAATAGAGGTTAGACTTTATAGTAGCGTATAAAAACCTTGTAAACAGTCATAGGTATTAACCCTTTTACCCCCAAAGGACGTACTGGTACGTTTCACAAAACTCATCCCTTTACCCCCATGGACGTACCGGTACGTCCTTGCAAGAAAATGCTATAAAAAATTTTTTTTTCATATTTTTGATAATTTTTTGAGAAAATTCAGGCATTTTCCAAGAGAATGAGACCAACCTGACCTCTCTATGACAAAAATTAAGGTTGATAGAGCAATTTAAAAAAAAATATACTGCTAAATGTGCTGGGAAAAAAATAACCCCCTGGGGGTTAAGAGTTGGAAATTTCCAGATACCCCGGGGGTAAAAGGGTTAAAGGACTCCAATCATTCTTGACTGTTTTTATGGAACAGTTTTTCCAATTTCATGAAATAATGTTTGTTCCAACACAGAGTACTTACCTCGAACTACTTTCTTAGGAGTATCTGGGATTCTCCTCCCAACCGATCAGAATTTTGTGTAGTTTCCCCATCTCCGTGTTTTATAGTGGGTCTCTCTGTGGCGGATGGATACTCGCCCTGAGGCGACCCGGGTCAGCGAGAGCGTGGGGCTAGGTCTCAGTCACCAGTAAGCTTCTGTTCGCGGCGTGATTAACATCTCGCCACTCTCTCACATCCCGTGCAACCCTTTGTGTCCCCACGTGGTTACCGCGTGTTTACCAATTCCCTTGTATCCTTTCATCCACCTCTTTCCCCTGTGTTCTTGTGTTGTTTGGGGCTTTTGTGTTATATTATGGATCACCAACATTGTTGCCCCGGGCCTAATGCCGGTAAATCGTGTGGTGCGTTTCTCTCTAAACCGCAGGTTGATCCGCATACCCTGTGTTCGTCGTGCAGGGGTAGTGTGTGTTCCCCGTTCGCCATGTGTCCGGAGTGCGAGTCCTGGCCTGAAATCCAGTGGGCCTTGTATGGGACAAAGAAGACAAAGGCATCCAAGAGATCCCCTAAGAAGGCTGGCACCGCCTCGCCCTTGGCGTCGCCTACGGCTCCATCAGAGAGAGGTTCCCCTCCACCTTCCCCTACCCAGAGTAGGGGACGAGATAAGTTCGTTGAGGGGAAGCGGCCCATTGCCGCTCCCCATGAGTGATGTTCCTGATGTGGGGGATGTTTTTTCTTCACAGGCGTATGGGGGGCCTGCTGGGGGGGGGGGGAGGGGTGGCGGGAGTGTGCTCGGGAGAAGAGGTTCTGGTGCCTACAGGGCCCATCTCGACCGAAGACCCGGTGTGGGGGAAGACTGCTCCGGCCCCTTCCCCCGCATCGTGGCTATGTGTTTCAGGTACTTCAGCGCCCGGGGGAGAAACGGACAAGGAGAGACCGCCGACAGGTTCGTCGGACCCCGACTCCATTGTGTGGACGGCGCCTAGGACGCCCTTCAGGTCGCCGATGCGGTAAGAGGAAGAGTTCGGCAGCTGGTTCGCTTCCAGGAAGACTATACGGACTCCCCCAGTGCCGTCTTCGATGCTCCCGCCCGACTTTATGCAGCCGTTCACGCCGGTGAAACAGCACATGGACCCTACATCAGCATCAGAGGTCGCGGAGGACTCGGTGAGCCCTTCTTCCTCTTTGTCATCGTCTTCCTCTTCACCATCCTCGTCGGAAGATTCCGGTCCCCGGGAGTCGAGAAAGAAGCGGAAGAGGTCCCGGAGGAGGAGGTCTCGCTCCCGATCAGCCCCGTCCAGGAAGCGTGCAAGGACCTTCAAGAGGAAAAACAAGAAAGGGCGTTCGTCCAGAGATAAGTGGGTCCGTGTGACCATTCCCCGCAGCGAACTCATCAAGGCAGTCTACGCTCCAGGCTCATCCGGGTGGCTCCCTAGAGTCGCTTCCTCGCCCTCGCGACACGGGGCCTCCAGTCGGTCCGCCTGTCGCCCGAAGCCGTTGGCACAAGTCGGCTTCACCAAGCCCAAGCCCGCGAAGGCACCGGCTCCATCCGCCCAGCGGAGAGAGCCGCTCCTTTGGCCCAGCAGCATGGCCCCTATCCTCGGTTCCACGGCAGCTCTACCCAAGCGCCCTGAGCAACCGAAAGCTCATCGTAAGCCCCCGGCCCCACCGAGCTCTGTGGGAGGGGGTAGACCCATGACGGCTACCTCCATCTCAGCGGATCCGCCCGTGCTGGAAGTTCCCGCGCCATTGGTACGGCAGGAGAGAGAGGACCTAGCCTCCCACGTGGCTCCATCCGTGACCGACGGGGTGCCGACGCAGAAGATCAGGTAGCGGAAGGACTAATAGAAGGGGGAGAGTGCTCGGCGAATGATGTCTCCTCCTACAGAAAGGTCCTGGCGCTGATCAGGCAGCACCACAGGCTAGACGACCCGAAACCCTCGACGGAGCAGGCCTGGCTCTCGGGTCTGGGCAGGTTAGTTGACAACACTGTCCAACAAAAGCCATCTCTAACCCTTCCTCTAGCGCCGGACGTTAAAGTGGGGATGGACCATGTCGACAGATACGTCGCAGGTCAAGCGGACTCCCTCAGGGCCCAAGGGTCCTTCAAGCTGCTTCCAGGCTTAAGAACGCAGAAGCGATTTTACGTCCCGGACGGGCGGCGCGCGGGTCCCCGCTCAGTCGAAGCGGCAATAGCCACGCTTAACCAGGGCAGTGCGGAAGACAGGACCTCCTCTGCCCCCGTGTGTTTTTCCCCGGCGGAGGCCGCGATGATGGAGGACATGGACTGATGGGCCTGTACCCTAGTAGGTTTCCAGTCGCCTCATGATCTCTGTGCTGGAAAATCAAACATTACTTCAAGAACTGATCCTCTCAAGGGGGAAGGCAATGAAGTTCCTCACCTTCCAGTCCCTCAAGCAGACGGCCAACTGGGTCCTACGGAAGAGAGACAACGTCCTCAATAAATTGATCCGTAGGCTACCCAAGAGGGAGGCGAAGTGCCTGAGGAACTCCGCGGTGTGGGGCGACTCCGTCTCCGTCTTCCCCCTGAAGGCAGTGGAGGAAGCGATAGAGAGAGTTAGAAAAACCAAGGAGACAGGAGAGTCCAGGCCTCCAGCGACAAGACGTCCTACACACACTAGAGTTGCTCCAGACGGTCCCCACTCCTCGTCAGCTCAACCCAGACGAGACCCCTTCGGCTTCCTGGCGTCAAGCCTCACAGCCCCCGTAGGGGAAGCACGACTCCGCAGGCCTCCTTTAAGTCTAGCTACTCAAATTCTAGGAGAGGACGTTCGAGCCGCGCCTCCAGGAGAAGGTAGGGAGAGAGGCCCCCTACTCCTGCCGAAGCCTCAGGTAGGGGATGCATCAAACGCTCTTGGCAAGCTTGGCGGGACAATGGAGCAGATCCATGGACCATAGCAGTCCTGAGGGACGGGTACAGGGTTCCCTTCCTGGCGGACCCGCCCCGTCTAATTCCCGACCGACAGGCGGAGTGGTTGGCTCCCAAGGACCCGTTGAAGAAGGCGGCATTACAGGAGGAAGTGTCGGCCATGCTCTCCAAAGGGGCATTAGAACTAGTCAAGAACCCCACCCCGGGGTTCTACAGCAGGCTCTTCCTGGTGGAGAAGGCAACAGGGGGTTGGAGGCCGGTCATAGATCTTTCGGCCCTCAACAAGTTCATATGCAAGACCGACTTCAAGATGAACACCCCGAAGTCGGTGATGGCAGCCTTGAAGGAGGGAGACTTCATGATGTCCCTAGACCTCAAGGACGCGTATTTTCAGATCCCTGTCCACCCCTCCTAAGGGTGAAGTGGGGTGCCCAGTCGTTGCAGTTCAGGACCCTATGCTTCGGGCTGTCGACAGCTCCTCAGGTCTTCACGAGGGTCTTCACAACAGTGTCAGTCTGGGCTCACGAACAGGTCATCCGCCTGATCCGGTACCTAGATGACTGGTTGTTGCTTTCAGCCTCAGGGGAAGCACTGAAGGAGCAAGGCGCGAAACTTCTACGGTTCTGCAAGGACTTGGGTATCACCATCAACCTAGAAAAGTCACAATTGATACCCTCAACCAGGATGACCTATCTGGGGATGATTCTAGACACCAAGTTGGGGAGGGCCTTCCCCTCCTCAGAGAGGTTAGAAAATCTGGACTGAATAATTTTCCCCTTCCTATCAAACCTTCCAAGGAGAGCCAAAGACTGGCAGAGGTTAGTGGACCACCTGGTGTCGTTAGAGAAGTTAGTCCCTCGGGGTAGACTCAAGCTAAGGGTGGTTCAGTGGAACCTAAAAGAACTCTGGTCAACGGGGAAGTCCCCGCTCAAGTTAGCCACAGTGTCCACGGAGATGAAGGAAACCCTGAAATGGTGGCATAGCCTAACAGGGCGATCACCCTCAAGGGAATGCCCTTCACGATCGATCCTCCGGAGGTGCTGCTCTTCACGGACACATCGAAGGAGGAATGGGGAGCCCATCTTCTCGACGAATCAGCAAAGGGAAAGTGGTCCCCCGAAGAAAAGAACTTTCACATAAACGTCCTGGAACTGATGGCGGTTCAGAGGGCGTGCGTAGAATTCGTCCACCTTCTCCGAGAAAACACGGTGGCGTTAATGTGCGACAACGCCACGGTGGTAGCCTATGTGAAAAAGCAAGGAGGGCTAAAGTCGGAGGAGTTGTGTGGTCTCACGACAAAGATCCTGGAATGGGTCAAAAAGAAACACATCGAGATCACAGCCAGGTTTATTCCAGGGAAGAGGAACGTCCTAGCCAACAGCCTCAGCAGGATGGGCCAAGTAGTAGGGTCGTAGTGGTCCCTACACCCAGAAGTGGCTCAGACAGTCATCCTGAGATGGGGATCGCCGGTGATGGACCTCTTCACCACAAAACTCGATGCACAGCTCCCCGTGTTCTGTTCTCCAGTGCCAGACCCAGCAGCAGCGTTCGAGGATGCCTCTTGGGACAACCTCAACGTTTATGCCTTCCCTCCCTTCGGGACCATCAGGCAGGTCCTCAACAGAGTCAGACGAGATTCGCGTTATCTTTCTAGGTCAATCAGGCAGGGGCCAAAGAATTACACAATTTAAGAAATTTAGGGAGGTAGATTAAGGCAACTTATGGCTGGTAAGAGACTTGATTTAGTGGTCTACTTACCGAGCATCTTTCTTGGGAAAATATATTTATGATTTGTATATTTACAAAATGTTTATATAGATGAACAATTTTACAGTTCTCTATTTTCTGCATACTGTACTTATATTATGATTATGTATTATTAATAATATATATAGTAGTGGTGATCAAAAGTTTTCAAAATATGTTGCCTCTCAGATTTAAAGATTCTAAATTGCTGATAAAGATAGGATTAAAAGAGATTACTGTACTGCCTTCAGTCGAACTAAGGAATAAGCCACAAGTCCTCTAAACACACTTGGCTTTGTTGTGAATATTTAATTTTATTAAATTTGACAAGTTACAAAGCCAGAAATGATGCCAAGGCTAACAATGGATTCAGATTCAGGTCAAAGTACAAAATCCATCCATCTATGTTATTTAAAAAATACAAAGTACATAATTCTGAATAAATTGCAAAATTAACTACAAAGAATGAAGTTTACCTTTCTATCAAAATCAGGGGTTCAAGTGGGAAATGGCTTTGACCATTGTACTGTTGGCTAAAGGTAATTCAACTGAATGTCAGAATAAGTTAAAAGTCATAGGGAGCATTGGAACAAAGGAAACAAGTTGACATGTAAATATTATTTTTGGGATGATTCAAAGTTAAGAAAGTTTGAACAGATTCTTACAAGAAATGAAAGGCAAGGGATGAAGGGGTTTGATAGCAATGAGATTTCAGTACATTCAGTTTACCTACGTTAAAACATGAATCTAGGAAAATCTTCAAGGCTGGCATCTGTTTAAAAAAAAGATCCATGAAACCACCTACCGTTCATCTGGTAAAAAAAAAAAAAAAAAAAAAAAAAAAAATACTGTGTTCACAGTTTCAGTGTAAACACTAATTACCTCTCCTGGCCATTGATTACTTGTGAGACAAATTTTAGTAAACAGAAAACAGTGCAGAGTTTCCTGTGTAGGCCAAGATGACCTGCTGTTGCAAGTAAATAACAAGATCCTTTAGAATATTGGTATATTTTTCCTACAACTGTCAGCCAGGGCTGTAATACACTATCCTGTGACATTTTTACCCCCCTAAGACCTTGATCAGTATAAAACCAATAGAAATATTGCTGAAAGCTGTTCTAAAAGCTATATCATGTTGCTTCTGATGCTGGCATAGTCATGTTATTCCTGGCAATTTTCAAGGTCTCACTTTACTGGTGTAGAGCATCTTCAAGGGTTGATCTTGTTGTTGCTGATAGTTCTCCAGAACCAACCATGCTACAGTTACTGGAGGCCAAATTCCGTTTTATACCACAATACTGTAGGTCATCTTCAAGACATGGTCCTGCTACTGCTGCCCATCATCAAGATCCTATTATGCTGCTGCTACAAACTGTTCTCATGGCCTGACCTTGCTGCTACCATCTGTCCTTGGGTCTGAGCATACTGGTTATACCTGTGTTTGAAATCCAATTGTAAATTTGCTGCTGGCCCTTCTAAGTTTGGTTACACTATTGCTGTCCTGGTTGCAGTGCTATTTGCCATCTTTCTTGTCTTTATATTACTCAGCTGTCCTCATGTTTTTTTTTTCAACTTTGTCTCTACTGCTGGTCACCCGAGAGGCCAGCTGTTAATGGTGCCATCACTGTATGATATCTTTGAAATCTGGTCTTGGTGTTATCACCACTGCTGACTATCTCCAAGGCCCGATCTCTGTGATACTGTCCCTGCCCTATGATCTCAGCATCTGATATTGTTGAAAATGTTGGCTACCATGGAGGCCTGATCCTGGAGATCCAGGCAAGCTGCTTCTGTATATCCATGAGTATGGACCTGATTATTTTTTATATCCATTTACTTTGGTTTGCACAATAAAATGGGAAGATGCCACAATTGCTAGAGATGACCACTTTATCATCATTGAAGCAGTTTGGATATGAGAATTAGTCTAACACATTAAGAATTCCCATTTAAAAAGTCTGTAAAACAAAAGTTTTGTTTAAATGTTTTGTTATTGTATAGATAAGCTAGATTAAGAGTTGTTTCTCAAATAAAAGTTAGATAACTATAATAGAATTTCTAAAGTGAGAGCTTTCTTGCATATTTTCAGAATTTCATCAGTTTCTGAAGAAGGAACACCAACCAAAATTCCATGAGATGTGCAGTGGACTTTTAGATACTTCAGGAAGATAGCATCTGTGATTTACTCATTTTAATAGTTAATTGTATTAACTCCATGATTATTTACTTTATGAGAATGCATTATTTTAAATTATTAACAGTTTTTACAATTTTATTTAATTTTTATATCAAATATATAACTTAAAAGTTTTGTAAACATGGTTTTATTTAATCGTTAAAATGAAATTGATAGTGATTAAGTAATTGCAAGTAGTGTTTCCCAATTTAAGCCTTTGCTCAAAACATAGTAACTTTTTATCCCTAGAAAACAGTGCAATATTAGGGTTTAGGTTTGTATGATTATGAAAGGTAGAGAATGATTTTAAAATTTGATTTGTTCCTACGCGAATACAAACCATCGTCCTTTAAAAACAAAGAATTTGGCTGAATTAACTCTCTGGGAATTGTCTGAGCACCTGGTCCTGTAGAGCAAAGGTAATGACTCCATCAACTTCCCAATGGTCTATGCATAGGGATATCACAGTCATTTAGGCCTACATCCTTGTACGGACTGAACCTATATCTTTGCTGCTGCCGTACTTGGAAGTAAGTATAAGACTTGACACTTCCCAACTTCCCACAATCCCCAGATTGCAACAAAACGAGAGCAGCCAATTTCAGTCCTAAAGGAAATTTCTCTCTGAAGAGACCAGGACCAACCAGGCATTGACATACCTCAGCAGACATCCTGTTTGAGTGGGCCCAAGCTGAGACCATAGTGAACACTCGTGTGAACAATCTGGGACTAGTGGACAGTCCAAAGCATAGGGCTTTGAACTGATATATCAATCCCTCAGGCAATGCAAAAATACTTTCTGTAGTATCGATGGAGGGGTATTTGGAAGTGTGCAATCTCCAGATCCAACTAAAGCATGAAATCTTCCTCTCTAATGACTGACTGGTCTTGACCCCCCCCCCCCCCCCCCCCCCCGGTTTACTTAACCAGGAAAAGCTGACTTGAGGACACCAGTGAACTATCTCAAATGACTTTGAGCCCATTCTTCTCCTCTATCACTTTCACTTCTGCTGCCATGGCTACAGCTTTCTGCGATTTTGAAGGCTAACTCTGGGGAATGCTATCGGAGTGTCTCTGCCACGTTGCCCAGTGGGGATCCTCTTATCCATCCTGTTCCAGTGAGACAGTAGATATGTGCCAATCTTGGCTAGTGCTAGATAAAGAACACCTCACTAGGGAAGTGTCACTCCACTCCCGGGCTCTTGACATGCAACTATTCTCAGATGCATCAAAGGGGGTGTGGGACACACCCAGGTGTCCTGGTGGTGGCTTCAGGTGTGTGGGAATCAGTAGAAGAGTATGTCTGCACACCAACCTCCTGGAAGTGCAAGCAGTGTTCCTTCCATTCAAAACCATTTTGATGAGACACTGAGTAGAGTTGATGAGAGATATCACAACTGTAGTAGCTTATGTCAAAAAGCAAGGAGGCACAGTGTTCTTCCCCCTTTGCAAGTTGACAATTCTAGACAAGAAGAATGAACTAGCAGAAATTTCTTTTGCCTGGAGCAAGGTTGTGGTTCCTGTATCCTTGCATAGCAGAAAGACTTCTTGCTTTGTGAAGCTCGCCAGAAATCTATCATTTCGCCACACAGGTAAACAGAAAACTAGGTGTTTTGCTTCCCCTTTCCAACACTCATGAGATCATTTGGATGACAATGCCTTTCCAATGTTCAGCCTCATTTGCCGGGGCTCACGATGATCTTGGGGGATCTCAGATGGCTACAAGAAGAATGGTTTCCTGATCTGTTAGCTCTTTTGGTCTAGGCCACAAGAGAACTGTTCCCGTGGAAAATTTCTGTCAGCCACACTTTTAAGATACCATAAATTCCTAAAGTTGCTTCCACTTTCCACTTCATGGTTGGAGACTTCGAGTATTTCCTCAGAGCAAAAGAGTTTTCTCAAGGGAGTTCACAGATGTCTGGGTAACTGTGATAGTCCTCTGCAGCTGTCTACCTGGGAAACTGGACTATATTTTGAAATAGGTGTCATAGAAGGGGTAGAGGTCATGGACATCCTTGTCTATCTTAGCTGAGATAAGTATCTTTCTTGCAGATCATGTACTTCCTTGTCTCTCTTTGTTGAGATAAGTATCTGTCAATTGAAACTGTAAAAGGCTACCACTCAGCCTTGAGTATGGGATTTTGACTGAAGGGCATGGATCTCTGTTCCTCATGGGAGTTGTCTGCGATTGTGTGGAGCTTTGAGCAGTCTTGGCCACCCTGATACCCCAGGCCCCCAGAGTGTGAGGTAAACCGTGATTCTCAAGTATTTAGTATGTATTGATTTGTCTAAATCTCTCATAAATAACAGTATTCAAGTATTCTCTGACACATGATACTTCTTAGCTCTAAGTTATGTCATTTTATGCATGTTAGCAATAAGAGGTTCTTTTAGCACTTGTTGGAGAATTAGTAATATTCCATTATGTAAATGTGTTTGCGGTAGCTCTAGTCCAGCTGATTACCACCAAATTTCCATAACTCCCATTTTTTTTTTAAGTTTTTGAACATCTTTTGGCAAATCATCCAAATAGTGATGTTTCCTAGTTTGCAATCTGACTTTTGTAAAGCCCTTGGAGCATGTGATGCCCTTCTTGTAATCTCCAGTGCTGTACAGAATTCCCTTGATTGTGGTCATGAAGTTTGTATGAATGGCCTTGATTTTAGTGCTGCCTTTGAATTTTTTTAGACTAATATATTGCAAAGAGTAATTGTTGGGCACCATATTGAGTATAGAAATGTGGTATCTGGTGTTCCTCAGGGCAGTGTTTTTGGCCTATTAATTTTCATACTATATAAACATGATATATGGTTTGAACTAGAAAACAAGCTTGTTGCATATGTAGATGATGCTACAGTCTTTGTTTCAATTCCATCTCCTGAATGTAGATCTGGGGTTAATGAATCATTTAATAGAGATCTAGCTAAAATTAGTGTATGGTGGAAGTTGTGAGGCATGGAAGTGAACCCTAACTAAACTCCAAAGTATGATTGTAAGTAGATCGAGGACAGTGGCTCCTCAACATACAGATCTCAGCATTGATGATGTTTCTTTAACTCTATGTGATGCTTTTAAAATTTTAGGTTTAATTCTTGATAGCAGATTTACTTTTGAGAAACACATTTGGTCAGTTTCTTCTTCAATTGCACAAAAAAAATTGGTTTATTGAGAAAGTATTTTAAGATTTTGGGTGATCAGTCTATTTTGAAGAAGTGAATAAATTCTTTCTTTTCCCTTGTTTTGCGTATTATTCTCCTGTCCGGTCATCAACTACTGAATCTCATTTTAATTTGCTGGACAAGAACTAAAGGTCTATAAAATTTCTTATTCCTGGTCTAGATATTAATCTCTAGCACCGTCGTTCAATCAGTTCTTTATTTATGTTGTATAAAATTTTTCCTAACTGCCCATCCTTTACATTCAGTTGTTCCCAGAAAGTACCAGCCTGATCATAATACTAGGTATGCAGTTGATTATAAGAGTCATGCCTTCTCCATCATAAGACTCCATCATAAGACTCTATACTAAACAGTATTTTAGAAGTTTTATTCCAGCAATGATCAAATTATGGAATGATGATCTTAATCAGGCAGTTGAATTGGTGGAACTTCAAAAGTTCAGACATGCAGTGAATGTTTTTATGTTGAACAGGCTGACTTAAGTGTCTCTTTATTATTTATATATGAAAGATCTATTTTAATGTTGTTACTGATCTTAAAATGTTTTATATTAATTGTTCTGTAATTTTCTTGTGGTTTTTTATTTCTTTAACAAATGAGGTTGTAGCATAGCTAGTAGTAGTAATAATAATAATAATAGATAATATTAGTTGTAGCAAAAGAATGGGGGAATAGAGTAGGTGGATGTAAAAGGGAGGTAGTGAGGGTTGAAGAGCTAATAAAACCGGGGGTAAAAAGTAAATATCAGGAAAGGTTGAAAATGATATATGACAAAGTGAAAGTAAGAGAAACTGGCAATTTAGAGGAGGAGTGGAAGTTAATAAAAGAAAATTTTGTTGGGATTGCAAGTGATGTGTGTGGAAAGAAGGTTGCTGGAGGCAGTATGAGGAAGGGCAGTGAATGGTGGAGTGAAGGTAAAAGTGGAAGAGAAAGAGGGCTTTTGAAGAATGGCTGCAGAGTAATAGTATAGAGAAGTATGAAAAATATAAAGAGAAAAATGTGGAAGTAAAGCGCAAGGTACGTGAGGCAAAGAGGGCAGCTGACCTGAGGTGGGGTCAGGGATTAGGTCATTCATATGAAGAGAATAAGAAGTTTTGGAAAGTAGTGAAGAGAGTAAGGAAGGCTGGCTCAAGAATGGAAGAGACAGTGAAAGATGGAAATGGAAGGTTGTTAAAAGGAGAGGAGGCAAGGAAAAGATGGGCGGAATATTTTGAAAGTTTACTGAATGTTGAGGATAATAGGGAGGCAGATATAATTGCTGTTGCAGGTGTTTAGGTGCCAGTGATGGGAGATGAGAATGAGAGAGAGATTACAATAGAGGAAGTGAGGAGAGCACTAGATGAAACGAGAGTAGGAAAAGCATCTGGTATGGATGGTGTGAGAGCTGAGATGTTGAAGGAGGGGGGTGTGACTGTACTTGAATGGTTGGTGAGATTGTTTAATATGTGTTTTGTGTTGTCAATGGTACCAGTAGATTGGGTTTGTGCATGTATTGTACCACTATATAAGGGTAAGGGAGATGTGCATGAGTGTTGTAATTCAAGAGGTATTAGTTTGTTAAGCGTAGTTGGAAAAGTGTATGGTAGAGTATTGATTAATAGGATCAAGGATAAAACAGAGAATGCAATCTTGGAAATACAGGGTGGTTTTAGAAGAGGTAGAGGTTGTATGAATCAGATTTTTACAGTTAGGCAGATATGCGAGAAATATTTAGCCAAAGTTAAGGAGGTGAATGTTGCGTTTATGGATCTGGAGAAAGCGTATGATAGAGTTGATAGGGAAGCAATGTGGAATGTGATGAGGTTATATGGAGTTGGTGGAAGGTCGTTACAAGCAGTGAAAAGTTTCTACAAAGGTAGTAAAGCATGTGTTAGGATAGGAAATGAAGTGAGTGATTGGTTTCCGGTGAGAGTGGGGCTGAGACAGGGATGTGTGATGTCGCCGTGGTTGTTTAACTTGTATGTTGATGGAGTGGTGAGAGAGGTGAATGCTCGAGTGCTTGGACGAGGATTAAAACTGGTAGACAAGAATGACCATGAATGGGAGGTAAATCAGTTGTTGTTTGCGGATGATACTGTGCTGGTTGCAGACACAGAAGAGAAGCTTGACCGACTAGTGACAGAATTTGGAAGAGTGTGTGAGAGAAGGAAGTTGAGAGTTAATGTGGGTAAGAGTAAGGTTATGAGATGTACGAGAAGGGAAGGTGGTGCAAGGTTGAATGTCATGTTGAATGGAGAGTTACTTGAGGAGGTGGATCAGTTTAAGTACTTGGGGTCTGTTGTTGCAGCAAATGGTGGAGTGGAAGCAGATATACGTCAGAGAGTGAATGAAGGTTGCAAAGTGTTGGGGGCAGTTAAGGGAGTAGTAAAAAATAGAGGGTTGGGCATGAATGTAAAGAGAGTTCTATATGAGAAAGTGATTGTACCAACTGTGATGTATGGATCGGAGTTGTGGGGAATGAAAGTGATGGAGAGACAGAAATTGAATGTGTTTGAGATGAAGTGTCTAAGGAGTATGGCTGGTGTATCTCGAGTAGATAGGGTTAGGAACGAAGTGGTGAGAGTGAGAACGGGTGTAAGAAATGAGTTAGCAGCTAGAGTGGATATGAATGTGTTGAGGTGGTTTGGCCATGTTGAGAGAATGGAAAATGGATGTCTGCTAAAGAAGGTGATGAATGCAAGAGTTGATGGGAGAAGTACGAGAGGAAGGCCAAGGTTTGGGTAGATGGATGGAGTGAAGGAAGCTCTGGGTGATAGGAGGATAGATGTGAGCGAGGCAAGAGAGCGTGCTAGAAATAGGAATGAATGGCGAGCGATTGTGACGCAGTTCCGGTAGGCCCTGCTGCTGCCTCCGATGCCTTAGATGACCGCGGAGGTAGCAGCAGTAGGGGATTCAGCATTATGAAGCTTCATCTGTGGTGGATAATGTGGGAGGGTGGGCTGTGACACCCTAGCAGTATCAGCTGAACTCGGTTGAGTCCCTTGTTAGGCTGGGAGGAACGTAGAGAGTAGAGGTCCCCTTTTTGTTTTTGTTTCTTTGTTGATGTCGGCTACCCCCCAAAATTGGGGGAAGTGCCATGGTATATGTATGTATGTATGTATTGTTGGCATGTAATTTTACCCAAGAAACTATTATATATCATAGGCTATTTGGTTATCCTAGTACTGTACAAATATTCTACAGTCGGTCTCCACTGTCCTGATTTTGGACTGATTATGCAACCTCTGCAATGGTATTTGAAAATGAAAAAAAACACAGTCTAACCTTATACATTTCATTGCAAAGCTAAAGTAGCCAAGAATAAGATTTTCCTTGATTAATATATATATACCATACTTTAATTCCTAGCAAAACTTAAATTTTCTATAATGGACGAGTGTTAGCCATTTTGGTAGTTTTTTCTGTGACTAATGGGGTCTGGGGCGTAATTGCGTATCGATCAACCAAAATGTGAACACCATTTCATTAAGACCATTGTTACTGATTGCGGGTTACTGCACGTGTTATTTACAATCGCTTGGGGCAGTTTTTTTTTTGTAAGAAGTAATCATTAACTGCCATTTTTAACTGATTAAGAGCATCGATGCATAAGTTCATGGACATGTTTTATAGTGTTCATTTCCCCCCGATATCTTCAGTGCTATCAGGACTAGTCACGAGAGGATGTCACTCAGAGGTTAGTTTAATGTATTTCAAAATTTAGCGTTATTTTAACTATTTGAGTAATTAATTACTGTTTGTTCCAACACACAGACTTACCTCGAACTACTTTCTTAGGAGGTACCTGGAATCTCCTCTCAACCGACCAGAGTTTTGTGTAGTTTACCCTACTTCCGTTTTCTGTGAGGACTACCCCAGGCGGAAGGATACGTGCCCTGAGGCCAGTCCCGACCCAGGTCGTGCGTTAGCTTGGGTCTCGACCCTCAGTAAGTTCTCTGGTCGCGTCGTGATATCATCTCGACGCTCTCCTTGTCTCAGTGCGACCCTTTGTGTCCCACGTGGCCCGCTATACTTTCCCTTGTACTCTCGCGTGTCCGCTTGTTTTCCCTTGTGCTTTCCCTTATGTTTGTAAAGTGTTCTCTTGCCCTTATTATCCTTTCCCGCTGCATTCCTGTGTCTTGCAGTATTGTGCTAGTGCGGTATGGAGCATCATTGCCGTTGTCCCGGGCCTAAGGCTGGAAAATCGTGTGGTGCGTTCTTATCTAAGCCTGAGGTGGACCCGCACTCCCTTTGCTCTTCGTGCAGGGGTAGAGTTTGCTCTCCTTCGGACACGTGTCTGGAGTGTGTGTCGTGGACTGAAGTGCAGTGGGTGAAGTTTGGGACTAAGGAGAAGTCGTCTAAACGTTCGGCCAGGAAGTCCAGCATTTCTTCGGCCGCGACGTCTACAGGAGAGAAGTCTGACAGGGTCCCTTCTTCATCCCCTACCCAGAGTAGGGGACAAGGTAAGTCCGTTGCGGGGGAAGAAGCCAATGGTTCTTCCCCAGGAGTCGTGTCTTCGGGATTCTGGAGTTGCTGATCCTTTACAGGCAAGTGGGGGGCCTGACAGTTTTATTAGTGAGGGTCCGCAGGACGATGCCCTTGTGCATGGGGGGCACGTCTCTTCGGACGACCCTATGTGGAATAAGGATGTCCCTGTATCTTCACCAGCATCGTGGATTTATGTTTCAGGCGCCTCCACAGCTGAAGGAGCCCCAGGAAAAGAAGACTCGCCGTTAGAAGATCCCCTTGGAAGGGGGCCCCGAGAACTCCCTGTAGGTCACCTTTGAGGGGGGAGAACGGCCTTGGGTCTTGGTTTCAGAATGTTGATTGTACGATATCTCTCCCAGCCCCTCTATCGGCGGTTCCCGACGTCTTCCTTCAGCCTTCGACATCCGGAACCCAGAAAATGGCGAAAGCAGACGTTCCCGTCTCTCGGAGTTGTTACGAGGAGTCGTCAGGATCCTCAGAGGTAAGCTCATTGTTGTCGTCGGAGGAGGAGGCGTGGAGAAGACACCGTCGAAGGAGGGACAGATCCAGGAGACGGCGCTCCCCCTCGAGGTCCCGGCATGGGAGGAAGCGGTCAAGGTCCCCGAAGAAGAAATCCAGGAGGAGTAGTTCGCCGAAGGAACAATGGGTCCTCGTTCCCCGCAGTAAGCTCGCGGACTTTACTACTCTCCCGAGCTCTGCGAGTTGGCTTCCCGGAGACAGTCCTCCTAGAAGGGCCTCCACCAGCCATAGAGTTGACCCTCTCAAAGACCCAAGGAGCTCTTCCGACAGGCATAAGACCCCGAAACGGGCTTCCCTACCCGCCCAGCGGAGGGAGTCGCCTTTTCGGACGGGCAGCCTCGTCGAGTTAGCTCAGCCGAGCGATATAGAGGGACGACTTCCTCCGTCGGGCAAACCCACAGAAGCCTCTCCCCTTTGAAGGATAGCAAACGGAGGACGGAGGTGCCCGAGCCCTCCGCAACGCCCGTCCTCAGGCCACAGATTGGTGCGAAGGCCTCCGTCAGTATGGTTCCTCAACCTTGGACAGAGGGCGCGGACGGCGATACTGAAACCGCGCCAGCGGAGGACTCTGCTTATAGGAGGGTCATTGGTCTGATTCGCCATCACCACAGGATCGAGGAACCACTGCCTGCGGATGAGGATGCCTGGTGGTCTAGCCTTAATAGACTAATGGAGGAGCCCGTCCAACAGAAGCCCTCCTTAGCCCTACCTGTAGCCGGAGATGTGAGGCTTGGCCGTGCTCACATAGACAAGGTTGTGGCACGAAACGCTGAAGGTTCCAAGAGTCAAGGGTCCTCCAAGTTACTCCAGGGGTTGAAGTCCCAAAGTAAGTACTACTGGATGGAAAGACAGCCACAAGGAGCCAGCAGTGGAAGACTCCTTGGAAGTCTTAGGTCAGGGAACTTCGGAGGACAGGGCTTCCTCAGCTCCTATCTGTTTTTTCTCCATCGGAGGCGACAATGATGGAGGAGATGTCCAAAGATCTCGTCAACATCGCCTCTTGGTTAGACTGGTGGGCCTCGACACTAATAGGCATCCAGGCTTCCGCCGACTCTGCAGTGCCATCCAACCAAGCACTGCTGAAAGAACTTATCAGCTCCGGAGGACGAGCCCTGAAGTTCCTGACTTTTCAGTCCCTAGCGTTATCCGCCAATTGGGTTCTGCGACGAAGGGACACAATCTTAAATAAATTGTCCAGGCGTATACAGGACAGGGAGGCGTGGACCTTGAGGAACCTTTCTGTGTGGGGTGACGGACTCTTTCCCCTGAAACAGACGGAGGAAGTGGTGGAGAAACTGTCGAAACGGAAGGAAGTGAACACTCCCAGACCACATATCATGAGGAGGCCCACTTACAGAAGACCTCCTCCGGATGGACCGTCGACGTCTCGGGGCCCCCCCTAGCCAGGTGAGGAGAGAGGCCCCGGCTTCCCTGTGGTCTCACCCTTCGCACCCCTCCCGCAGGGGTGATCCCACAGCCCCAGCCTCCTATAGAACAGCCCACTCAGCTTCCAGGAGAGGCCGGTCAGGTCGCTCCTCCAGAAGGAGGTAGGTTGAGAGGCCCCCTACTCCTGCCCAAGCCTCAGGTAGGGGGATGCCTCAAACTATTTTGGCAAGCATGGAAGAATCACGGAGCGGAACCCTGGACGGTGACAGTGTTAAAAGAGGGGTACAGGCTCCCGTTCCTGGCAGACCCTCCACCTCTTATTGCGGAGTGGTTAGCCCCCAAGGACCCCTTGAAGAGGGAGGCATTACAAGAAGAGGTCTCCACTATGTTAGCGAAAGGGGCAATGGAAACGGTGCTGCAACCGGGTCCAGGTTTCTACAGCCACCTCTTCCTGGTGGAGAAAGCGACGGGGGATTGGAGACCAGTCATAGATCTGTCAGCCCTCAACAAGTTTGTGTGCAAGATCAGCTTCAAGATGGACACCCCGAAGTCGGTCCTGGAGTCCTTGAGGGAGGGAGACTTCATGATTTCCATAGATCTCAAGGACGCCTATTTCCAGATCCCCATTCACCCCTCCAGCAGGAAGTACCTTCGGGTGAAGTGGGATACCCAGATCTTGCAATTCAAGACTCTTTGCTTCGGCCTGTCGACAGCGCCCCAAATCTTCACGACTGTCTCTGTATGGGCTCACAAACGGGGAATTCGTCTGATTGGCTACCTGGACGACTAGTTACTCCTTTCTTCCTCAGAGGCAGTTTTGAAGGAACAAGGCGCAGAGCTAATGCAATTCTGCAAGGTTCTGGGTATCACCATCAACCTGGAAAAGTCTCGCCTGTCTCCCTCCACCAGGATGACGTACTTGGGGATGGTTCTAGACTCCCGTCTAGTGAGTATCTTCCCATCGGAAGAGAGGCTGAACAACCTGGACCAGATCCTCCGTCCCCAGCCCAGGAAAGCGAAGGATAGGCAGATTGATAGGACATCTAGTGTCTTTGGAGAAGCTGGTTCCCCAAGGGAGGATGAAACTCAGGGCCATCCAATGGAACCTGAAGGGGCTCTGGAACCAAGTAGGGTCTCCCTACAAAGTAATTCCTGTTCTTCCAGGGACAAAGCAATCCTTGGAGTGGTGGAGAGACCGAGCAAACACCCTCAAGAGGATGCCCTTCGCGGTGGAGCCCCTGGAGATGCTCCTCTTTACGGACGCCTCCAAGGAAGGATGGGGAGCTCACCTTCGCGGGGAGTCAGCAAGGGGTTCTTGGACGGAGGTGGAAAAGACACAGCATATCAACGTCCTGGAGATGAAGGCCGTTCAGAAAGCGTGCCTTCAATTCGTCGGTCTTCTAAGGGGAAACACAGTGGCGTTAATGTGCGACAACGCCACAGTAGTAGCCTACATAAAGGAGCAAGGCGGTCTAAAATCGAAGGAGTTGTGCGACCTCACGTTGGAGATTCTGGATTGGGCAGAGTCGGAACAAGTCGTAATAACGGCAAGATTTATTCCGGGAAAGAGGAATGTCCTAGCCGACGGACTCAGCAGGATGGGCCAGGTGGTAGGGACCGAGTGGTCCCTTCATCCAGAGGTAGCAAGTCTCGTCATCCAAAAGTGGGGTTCGCCGGTGATGGACCTTTTCGCGACCAGGCTGAACACACAACTCCCCGTATTCTGTTCTCCTGTCCCAGACCCAAAGGCGGCATTGGAAGACGCCTTTCAACACAGGTGGGACAATCTCGACGTGTATGCTTCCCTCCCTTCACACTGATCAGGCAAGTGCTCAACAGAGTAAGAACGGCTCTCAATCTAAGGATGACTTTGGTAGCGCCTTGGTGGCCGGAGAGGGAATGGTTCGCGGACCTAAGAGAGATGGCGTGGCTTCCCCCATAGCCTCTGCCAGGCAGACCAGATCTCCTAAGGCAACCACACTTCCAAAGGTTCCACGACAATCCAAGATCTCTGCGCTTTCACGCGTGGAGGTTATCCAGCGGTTCCTGAGGAAACAAGGTTATTCGGCAGGAACAGCTGAAAGAATGTCTCGTTATCTGAGGCACTCATCGGCAGCGGTGTACCAGGCAAAATGGGCCACTTTCACGAAATGGTGCGCCTCCAGAAACATCAAGCCCCTAGAAGTGTGCCTCCAGAAACATCAAGCCCCTAGAAGCCTCGATTCTGGACATTGCGGATTTCCTCGTACATCTCAGGGACGTGGCGTGCATGTCAATTCCAGCCATCAAGGGAGTCCGTGCAGCGTTAGGCCAAATTTTCCTCTTGAAAGGCATTGATCTGGGTTCCTCTAGGCACTTCTCTATGCTCATCAGGAGCTTTGAGCAAACCTGCCCTCCTCATGCCTCCAGGGTGCCACAATGGGATGTAGCTAGGGTTCTGAAAATGCAGAGTGAGCCACCCTTTGAACCTTTGAAGGACATAGTGGATAGAAATCTCACTCTCAAGACTGTCTTCCTGTTAGCCTTGGCTTCAGCTAAGAGGGTGGGCGAGATCTATGGCTTGTCCTACGAAGTCTCGCACACAAGAGGTTGGCGAGAGGTTTCATTCAAGTTCGTTCCTACGTTTGTGGCTAAAACACAAATCCAGCTGTCTGGGATCCGAGATTCGAAGGGTTCACTGTTCAAGCAATTCCTCGGTCAGGTAATCCGGAAGATTTGAAGTTGTGTCCAGTCAGGGCCTTAAGGAAATATCTGGAGAGGACTGCTACTCTCCGACCTGGCATCAAGAACCTCTTCGTCTCCACGGGCACAGTGAGAAAACCGATCTCTAAGAATACCATCTCCTTTTGGCTTCGACAGGTAATTATCAAGGCCTATAGTAGTGCTGGTCTTCCCCTTCCAGGTAGACCCAGACCACATGACATTAGAGGTATAAGTACCTCTCTTGCCTTTGAGAGAAACATGGCAGTAGCGCAGATCCTCAAGGCAGGCACCTGGTCGAACCAATCTACGTTCACAGCCCACTCTCTCAAAAGAATGTTCGAGGGAGTCTCTAGACGGGTTCTCCATAGGGACAGTTTATCTCCGCGCTCCAAGCGATTTAACGGCCAAAGCCCCAGGTATAATCGCGGTTATCAAGACCAAAAAGACACAGGTTCGTTTTCCTCTTTCCCCTTGCTTCTCTTTTCTCTTCTTTCCCCGGAGATTTGACCAAGTAGAGACTGATCAAGACATGGATTCACAGTTTATCACTGGACACAACAGCAAGAAATTTTTTAAGGGTGAGTACTTAGACACTAGTGTGAGCTCTTTGTGTAGTTTTCCTACGGTTCATTTTCCGTCAACCTTGGAACCTAGTCTCCTATCTAAGTTCACAGCCGTTCTGCTTAGTTGGGTCTAGGTCAGGTAGACACTCCCACCTCCTAAAGTGTAAGACTCCTAAGAAAGTAGTTCGAGGTAAGTCTCTGTGTTGGAACAAATCACAAATTTTTAGTAATTTGTATTTTTCCTAACATACTTACCGAGAACTACTTTCGGGTAATGGCCCTCCCTTCCTTCCCCGAGTGCCTTTCTGACCCTTAGTTATTTTTAACATCCAAGAACTTACTGAGGGTCGAGACCCAAGCTAACGCGCGACCTGGCTCGGGACTGGCCTCAGGGCACGTATCCTTCCGCCTGGGGTAGTCCTCACAGAAAACGGACGGAAGTAGGGTAAACTACACAAAACTCTGGTCGGTTGAGAGGAGATTCCAGGTACCTCCTAAGAAAGTAGTTCTCGGTAAGTATGTTAGGAAAAATACAAATTACTAAAAATTTGTGATATACCTAAAATGGTACATATAGAGTATATATTACTTTTTGGGCTCAAGCCATGTCGTCCTGATGGAAGTTCCTCAAAGGTAGCTTCCTAGGGTATATTACAACTACGGCGATATTCCCAGAGAATTTACCTTAAGGTACCCAGAATTCTAACTCCTGGAGCGAATATCCCTAAAAAAGACCTCAGGGATATCGTAAATATCAGCGGACGTATTCTTGACACGCCACATGGCAATCTATACCCCGAACAGAGTTAACACTTCGTAGGGGTCAAATGGCAAGAAAACGAAAACGATAAGAAAGGGGGGAGCCGTTCGTAAGGCATCTCTCCTCCCCGTTTCGTAAGCGTGCCCTGCGCCGCTCGCGGCGCCATCTGTATTCCTTTTTGCGTAGCTATACAACTCGGTGTTTTCCCTGTGTTTTCTACCAATATCTTGGATTTACTCTCTCAATTATGCTTTCTCCAACTTCTGCTTCGGATAAGTTGAGTACCATTTCCTTTATGTATAAATGTAGGCTCTTGGTTAAAATTAAAGTAATTAAAAGAGTTATCTTTGATACAAGAGCTGTTGCCTGCTGGAGGCGTCCTGGACGCTGTCGCTCGCTAGAATAGGATTTATTTGGTTAGCAAGAGCGACGTTCCCAGCCCCTTTCGCTTTAATAAATTAGCTGCTTAGCTTATTTAGGAATTCTTTTATGATGCCGTGGTATAGCGCCTGGCAAAGGATTTGCCTAGGCTGGCCTACGCTAGTCCTTGTAGCCTAGTCGTTTGGCCCTTGTACTTCCTGCATAATAATTAGTCTTCCAAGTGTGATAACTATAGTTTTATTGAAGCGTTAGGCAACGTTATACATATAAGCTTATACTGAGTGTTTCCAAGATGGTATTGGAGTGAGTTTCGGTGATTTAGGTAATCGATTCTCTTAGTGCCTAGGCTAGGTTGTCTTAGGCTATTGATATTTTATTGTTCCCCCCGTTTGCTCCATTCTCTTCGGGGAGGGGTGCAACCCTTTCCCTCTGCTTAAGCCTTGGGCTTAACTCTAGTGGTTTATTTGAATTAATTTTCAATATAACTATATTGGGGTGGTACTGTACCTTCCTGTTCCAGCTTGTCTGGTTCAGAGAGGGACAGTACAGCAGTGTTTTAGTCCGAGTCCGTGTTGGTCTGGCATGGGGCAGTCTCCCTTGCTGTCTGACACGGGCATAGGAGGTTTATCCTCCTTGGATCTCCTTTGAAGGTTTCTGTAGTTATGATCCCTTCGCTCGGTGATCCTTCAGACTTGTCCTTATGGCTATTCCGGGTACGGGATGTGTCCCTTTTCCGGAATACCGATTCCTTCCTTGCGTTGGTTTTAGGGAGGCAGCTAGTAGTGCCGGCCTCCCTCCCCGGATTTTCCCCTGGCTGAGATGGGCTTTCTTAGCCGGGAATGATCCTTAACCAGTGCAAGGTTGGACAGGACCCTTTGTCCTTCCCTTCTGTCCTTTCCGTTATACTATTGTGTCAGTCTCACATCCGTACCTAGCCTAGGTTAGGATGGGGAGCTGACTTGGTCCCCTGTCGGCCGGCAGAGGCCCTGTTATCTTGAGTGCTGCCCGGTCCTCCCTTGGTCCCTCACCCACTGCTGTCTGTAGATACAGCGAGCAGTGGTTAGGAAGCCTGACTTAGTGTCTCCCCTTCCTCTCAGCACTCTTTCGGGTGTCGGGCTTTGAGGCACATAGCCTCTTAGTCCGGCACCCATTCTGTTGTCTTCTTGTGTGTTGTCCATTGCCGACTGCCGGCCTAAGTGGCCGGCGGTCGGGTAGGGGGTGTTCTCTGGTTCTCTTGCTGTCGGCCGGTGGTGGCTATATACCTTTGCCGGCCGGTCTTCTCGCTCGCCTGCTGGCCGCTATGAGTGGCGGCCGGCAGCCGAGCGCTACCTGGTGTGGCTGCTGGCCGGCATGGTTGTTTACCTCTGCCGGCAGACATGTTACCTCGCCCTGTCTGCTGGCCACTAAGAGTGGTGACCGGCAGCTGGGTGCCACCCGGGTAGCTACAGACCGGCAACCACTGCCGGCCGGCTCAGACATGGGAACTAGAGTTCTCCCCCACCTTGGTGTTCTTAAGTTGCGTACTTGAGACCTATCTGTGGGGGGGGGTGCTGACCGGCAACTGCCGGCCGGCACGCCACCCCATGTACTATATCAGTACTTCCCTGTATGGTGTATTTTGTCGGGGAAGACCATGATATAGTAGGTTACAACACTGTATTTTCTAGCATGCTTGTGTTGCCTTGTGCAGTCACTTGGTGTTGCCTTACAAGGATGGAAAGAGAATTCTTTTCATCTTTAGCCAGAATGTTAAAGTCTTACTTTAGGTGTGAGCTGCACCTATTTCCCTCGGGAAATATCCTTTTTGGTTATTCTAGCAGACTAACCATTTGATTTTAATTGCTGGTAGGCTTCCACAGGTGATTGTGTGGGATTCACAAGTATGTGTCTTTCCTTTATACTTTTGTACATACTTGTATATACATGTGAATTGAAATTCACTTGATATTCATGGAAATTTTCTTCTTTTACAGGAGGAGCATCCGAAGTGTGGTAGCGTCTTCTGCAACGTCCGCAGTAAGAACTTTTGCGGGCATGATGCGTGTAGGAGGCACGCGGCTTGTGCAGCCTCCAAGGATGATCTCCGTTACTGGGATCCGCAGGTATGTTCGGTATGTACTAACCTGCTAGCTAAGGCTTTTGAATCCCCTAGGTCGGCGAAGTCAAGGGACGCAGCGAGGGAGAAGCTCCGTGTTTGGGTAAGGGGTTTCCAAAAGAACACCTCTGGACCTTATCTTCCTAGTGAGAAGATGAGGGCGTACCTCTTTCCCAAGGCTTCTGTTGACGCTGTTGTTCCCCAGCCTCGGCCGGAGATCCCTCTCGTCCAGATCCCCGTGGATGCTGATGTCGCGGATGCCATGCAGGACATCCAGCTGGACGACAAGATGTCGGACGTGTCCGACCGTGCTGAACAGGACCTCCTCGCAGGAGGCGAGGACGAGGATCAAGACCCGAACGTCGTGGAGGAAGAGGATGCCGTGCCATCAGACGCTCCGGTTCAGGCCCCCGAACCTATTCCCTCTACTTCGTCCGCTCTTCCAACAGAGCTGGGACAAGCTCTCTCTTCCATCGTTGTTATGATACAGCAGATGCAGAAGGAGAATAGTCAGAAGGCTGCTGCAATGGAGCTCCAGATGCAGAAGATTGCAGCGTCACGTGGGCCTCCAAAGAAGCTCAACGTGAAGGACCTTCCTGTGTGCTCGGATGCCAACCCGTGGAGGTATGCCGAGCACATGCCGATGACGGTCGGAAAGATCGTCATGTCGGAGAAGCTGGGTTCAGTTCCCCTTGAGGAGGTGGAATTCTGGCCCAGCAGAGGGGCCTATCCGGACTGTTATGTTCGTTTGAAGAAGGAGCCGGCCTCAAAGGAGGAGACGGAACCGAAGGAGGTGATCATCTTGACCACGCCAAGGCTCAAGCTTCACTAGCGTCTGCGTTGAAGGAGAGGGGCTTCTCAAACTCGAAAGTTGCTGCTTTGAGTAAGAAGCACCCTTCCTTCGTATCCTCTCCGGCTAGGGCCTTGCCCTTTCTGCAGAAAGGGTTCGCGGCTGTTCTGAAGGCGGTAGAGGCTGGCAAACCATGCCCATCCCTGGAGGAATGCAAGCCCTTGTCTTTGGCCTTGCCGTTGGACAACAAGGACTGGAAGGAAGTCCATCTCACATTCTCGGTTGGGAAGTTGGACGCCGATATTGCAGGTCAACAGTTCGGCGAAAACCTTCCAAAGTTGTCTGAATTCCTTCTGCGGAGGGAACTTGAGACAAAGGAGCGTCTGGCAGCCTCGATGTCTCTCCAGACAAACATGGAGACAATGGCTAGCGACCCTAAGATGCATGAAATGTTCATGGTAATGGCCAAGATCCATCTGGCCACAGTGACAAAGGACCTCTATAGCTTTGTCAAGGCGAGGAGGGCCTGCAGGGAGTTTGTGTTCGCCTCGGCCACAGTGAGGCACGAACCAAAGAAACTCATCTCATCCAGCATCTGGGGTAAAGATCTCTTCCCCAGTGAGGTGGTTAAGGAGGTGGTGGACAAGGCAGCCACTGAGAATCGGAATCTTCTCCTTTAGTGGGGCCTGTCCCTCAAGAGGAAGTCTTCCCCTGATGAAGGCCCCCAACCGAAAGGAAAGGCGAAGAAATCTAGGTTTTCTTCCCGCCCAGCCAAGCCTTTCAGACCGCAACGACAACAGCCGCAACAACCAGCTTTGCCTCCGGTACCACAGATGGTAGCCCAGACCCCGACCACTTTCCAATGGGTGCCCCAGGCCGTGTCATCATCATCCCCAGCATTCAATCCAGTGTTCAAAGGGCAATCGACCACGTTTCGAGCAAAGCCCAGAGGTGCAGCCAGAGGCTCGTCTAGACGCCCCTCTAGAGGAAGAGGATTCAGAGGTGGTCGCGGCCAAGGAGGCAAGACTGCAGGACAGCAGTCAAAGTGAAGTGTTGCCGGTAGGAGGGAGATTACAGTATTTTCGGGATCGTTGGACCTTCGATCCCTGGGCCCACAGCCTGCTCAAAAATGGACTGGGTTGGAGTTGGTACAGTACTCCGCCCCCGTGCCCTCAATTTTTCCAACACTCCACCCCCGTTTTGAAGGAGTACATTCAAGAATTGTTGGAGAAAAAGGTGATCCGGAGGGTAAAGTCCATCAGGTTCCAAGGGAGGCTGTTTTGTGTTCCCAAGAAAGACTCGGGGAAACTCAGAAAGACTCGGGGAAACTCAGAGTCATTCTGGACTTGTCACCACTCAACAAGTTCATAGTGAACCACAAGTTCAAGATGTTAACGTTACAACACATAAGGGCCTTACTGCCCAAGAGGGCATTTACCGTCTCCATCGACTTGTCAGACGCCTATTGGCACGTTCCAATCAGTCGCCGTCTCTCCCCCTACCTAGGATTCAAGCTACAACAAAAACTTTACGCTTTCAGAGCGATGCCTTTCGGGCTAAACATAGCCCCAAGGATCTTCACGAAGCTTGCGAGCGCAGCGCTCAAACAGTTACGCCTAAAAGGGTTCCAGGTGGTAGCCTACCTGGACGATTGGCTGGTGTGGGCAGCATCCAGAGCGGAATGCTTGCAAGCTTCCCTACAGGTGATTCAGTTCCTGGAATATCTAGGATTCAAGATCAACAGAAAGAAGTCTCGTCTTTCTCCAGCTCAGAGGTTCCAGTGGTTGGGAATTCACTGGGACCTAGTGTCACACCGTTTTTCCATCCCGATGTCGAAAAGGAAGGAGATAGCGGGGTCTGTCAAGAGACTTCTGGTTTCCGAGAGGATATCAAGACGCGAACAAGAGAGGGTTCTGGGCTCTCTTCAGTTCGCGTCGGTAACAGACCCAGTGCTAAGAGCACAGCTAAAGGATGCAGCCGGAGTTTGGAGAACCTTTGCATCAAACGCGCGAAGGGACTTGAAGAGACCGGTCCCGCTTCGGCTACGTTCTCTTCTCAGACCAGTCGTCTAAAGAGGTCGGTACCTCTTCAGCCACCTCCCCCGTCAGTGACGATTCACACAGACGCCTCAAAGGTAGGGTGGGGAGGTCACTCTCATCGAAAAAAGGTTCAAGGGACCTGGTCCAAGCTATTCGGGACCTTTCACAAAAACTTTCTAGAAGCTATGGCAGTGCTTCTTACCCTGAGGAAAGTCTCCCCGCGTCACTCGATCCACATAAGGTTGGTACTGGACATCGAGGTGGTTGTGAAATGTCTGAATCGGCGGGGATCGAGATCCCCACCTCTCAACCAGGTAATGTTGGCCATATTCCGACTGGCGGAGAAGAAGAAGTGGCACCTGTCAGCAGTTCACCTTCAAGGAGTCCGCAATGTGACAGCGGACGCTCTATCCAGGGTTACACCGATAGAGTCGGAATGGTCCCTAGACGCAGGATCATTCTCCTTCATCTCGAGTCAAGTCCCAGAACTGCAGATAGACCTCTTCGCGACGAAGGACAACAAGAAGTTGCCGCGATATGTGTCCCCGTACGAGGACCCCTTGGCGGAATCAGTAGATGCGATGTCCCTCGATTGGAACAAATGGTCCAGGATCTACCTGTTTCCCCCTCACAATCTGATGTTGAGGGTCCTCAACAAATTGAGATCCTTCAAGGGAGTAGCAGCAATAATGGCCCACAAGTGGCCGAACAGTGTGTGGTTCCCTCTGGCTCTGGAACTACGACTGAAGTTTCTGCCACTCCCGGACCCAGTTCTGTCCCAGCAAGTCCAGAAGTCGACTGTCTACGCTTCATTACAGAAAACCCGGACCCTGCAGCTCATGATTTTCTCTCCCTAGCGGTGAAGAAGCCGCTCGGAATTTCAAAAGACAGCATCGACTTCCTGGAGGAATATAAGTGCAAGTCTACTAGGAGGCAGTACGAGTCAGCATGGAAAAAATGGGTAGCCTTTGTCAAAGACAAGAATCCGCATGAGATCTCGACGGATTTCTGCCTGTCCTTCTTCATCCACCTCCACGGACAGGGGCTGGCAGCTAACACGATTTCTACGTGTAAGTCTGCTCTGACAAGGCCCATTCTGTATGCCTTCCAGGTAGACCTCGCTAATGAGATATTTAACAAGATCCCGAAGGCCTGCGCCAGACTTAGACCTTCAGCTCCTCCAAAGCCTATTTCATGGTCTTTAGACAAAGTCCTTCATTTTGCCTCATTACTGGATCATGAGGAGTGTGCACTGAAGGATCTGACTCAAAAGGTTATTTTCCTTTTTGCTCTAGCATCTGGGGCCAGAGTTAGTGAGATTGTAGCCCTCTCGAGAGATGAGGGCCGCGTTCAGTTCCTGGATGGGGGAGAACTGAACCTGTTTCCGGACCCTACGTTTCTCGCTAAGAACGAGTTGCCCACCAACAGGTGGGGTCCCTGGAGAATCTGCCCTCTGAAAGAAGATGCATCTCTATGTCCTGTAGAATGCCTAAAGGTCTATCTTCGTAGAACTTCAGACTTCCATGGGGGTCAACTATTCAGAGGAGAAACATCGGGCTCGAATTTATCTTTGAATCAACTCAGGGCGAAAATTACATACTTTATTCGCAGAGCGGATCCTGACAGTTCACCCTCGGGTCATGATCCGAGAAAAGTTGCTTCATCCTTAAACTTCTTTAACTTTATGGATTTTGAACACCTTCGTTCATATACTGGCTGGAAGTCTTCCAGGGTATTCTTTCGCCACTATGCTAAGCAAGTGGAGCAGCTTAAGAGGTCTGTGGTAGCAGTTGGTTGCGTCGTTAACCCTGCTGTTTAACTCTGCGAGGAACAGTGGATTTAATTGGGACTTTTAATTCCAGGGTGAGTGTATAGTTGTATGCGTTGCTATAACTAGAAGTGAGGGCTCCGGGAGCCCACAGTGACTGTTCCAGCGTTATGGTGATGGTAGCATAAGTACAGACATGTGTGCCGAGCGTTTGACGCTAATGTCAGTGGCTAGTAACATGGACTTTTAACCTTGATACCTGGGTACGTGAAAAGTAACTCGATTGTTTTCCTTTCAGATAACAATATATCCATTTACTACAGTACTTGTGCAAAATTGTTGGTCATCCACCTATCATATGTATATAATTGTGGTAACCATGTCTATTTATTGTTAATCAATAAACTTGTTCTCGGGAACCTTGCGTCTCCTTCACCTATGTTGATTTCTTTTCAGTTATTGAGCATTCAGCCTATGTATATTAATCAGGGATATCTATAATAGCCTGTTCCTTGATGCAAGCCTTGTTGCATTGGTTTATACTTTCCTTAGGTTAAAGGGCTCCATCCTTCTCAGAAGACGGTAGTGGCAGCAAGTTTATTCCTACACAGATATAACCTTTTTGTCCAATTCAATTTCGACCAGGGGGCTGGCCGATATTTCTTTTGGATGCTGTAGTTCTGTACAGACTATGCTTTACTTCATATAGAGTGAGACCACTATATTGTATGGGCTTGCGAGTGATTCATACATAGGTATATGTACTCTTCGTTCTTTTCTAGAGTCTAGTAGGACTCCTCCCTGTAGGGGGCAGGAAGCGCTATCATGGTTTATGGTTAGTGAAAGGATGTATAACGGTAACATCTTAGGTCTCTCAGTCGAGCTGACTAAGAAATATTTCTGAGGAGTACGGCACGTATTGAGAATCCACAGATACAGTAATGCTCTGGTATACTTCCATCAGGACGACCTGGCTTGAGCCCAAAAAACGGATTTTGAGCGAAGCAAAAAATCTATTTTTGGGTAAGATGGCCATGTCGTCCTGATGGACCCGCCCTGCCCCTTTTCCTTTAAAAAAAAAAGAGAAAAAAGGAAAAAGGGCTGTAGGACCCCTCCCTACATACAGTATCTGTAGCACCTCGTGTATCGCTACAAGGAATACAGATGGCGCCGCGAGCGGCGCAGGGCACGCTTACGAAACGGGGAGGAGAGATGCCTTACGAACGGCTCCCCCCTTTCTTATCGTTTTCGTTTTCTTGCCATTTGACCCCTACGAAGTGTTAACTCTGTTCGGGGTATAGATTGCCATGTGGCGTGTCAAGAATACGTCCGCTGATATTTACGATATCCCTGAGGTCTTTTTTAGGGATATTCGCTCCAGGAGTTAGAATTCTGGGTACCTTAATGTAAATTCTCTGGGAATATCGCCGTAGTTGTAATATACCCTAGGAAGCTACCTTTGAGGAACTTCCATCAGGACGACATGGCCATCTTACCCAAAAATAGATTTTTCGCTTCGCTCAAAATCCGTTTTATACTCAAATACATGAACCATATACTGTATTTTTCAAACTGGCTATCTTATGCATTATTTCCAACCTTAAATATTCGGCAAACCACCCGTTCATTAGTTTTTCTATCCCCTATAAAAAAGCATTAAGATTTGTTTGGGGGGTGGGGAAACACAAAAAAACAAGTAATTTGTAGTAATATACAGTGAACCCTCGCTACTTCGCGGTTCGACAATCGCGGATTCACCACTTCGCGGGGTTTTTCCATAACCCATATATATATACATATCGCGGATTATCCGGAAAATTTGAAAATACCGCGAAATCTGAAGACCCCCAAATACGATATTTTGTTACCTGTAATTCCATTAATAATGTAATTAGTAATATCTGCTCTTACTGATTGTTCATTGCATTACATATGATATATAATTCAGCACAGAAAGAAATAAAACACGAAAAGAGAATGTGATCATACGATAATTCAGCACGTAGTAAAATTAAATCGAACATGAAACGCAAATCAGATGCAGTCATACCATATTAGAATGGTGTGTACTGTAATGGATGTGCTTCTTTTCCATGAATCTTTTGTATGTATACGTACGTAGTACAGTACTGCATCCAATAATATTCTTTGTTGCAAAAATCACATTTCGAATAAGCGTACGAGAGAGAGAGAGAGGCGTAAAATAGCGTACGTAAAGCTATATTATTATTATTGTTATTATTATTATTATTGTTGTTGTTGTTGTTAATAAAATTATTATTGTTATTATTATTATCATTATTATTATTATTACTGTACAGTATTATTATCATTATTTATTATTATTACGGTATTGTACTTAATCTACGTACGTTCAGTATGCGCGGGGCATCTTCTATGAGTAGGTAACCAACGCATCATAGTACTGTAAGACGGGTTGTGATTGGTTCAAGCGCTGATAGATGACGAATCAGAACTCAAGTTTTGTTATCTAGCCTGTGATTGGTGTTTTGCCCGCATCTCCTACCCGCAGCATCAAAGTTCTCGCGGGGTTGGATCGTTCACTCTCTGTTACCGCGTATCGCTGAGTAGACGTTCTTAAGTTTGTGAAGTTTAATCTGTGCTGTGTGCGACCTTTTTAAGTTGAACTTTTTGTTACAGTACTGTACGTAAATCCTACTGTAATGGCTCCCAAGCGTTCTGCTTCTCTTAAGGCTGGTAGTGAGCCTAAACGCCACCAAAGGATGATGACGATAGCTGAGAGGGTTACGCTTCTCGACATGTTAAAAGATGGTAGAAGTTACGCGGCCGCCGGCCGCCATTTTGGCATCAACGAATCCACCGTTCGCTATATCAAAAAGGACGAGGCGAACATTAGAAAGACGGCTGCAATCACCTTTAGCAGATCAGCGAAGCGAGTCGTTACAACGCGTAATAAAACGATCGTACGCATGGAAGGTGCTTTAGCTGTGTGGATTGCCGACTGCCGGAAGAAGAACATAGCGTTGGATACGAACACCATCCAAACAAAGGCTTAGAGTTTATATGAGAATTTTGCTGCAAAGGAACCTAAAGACGACGACGGCAACCATGCTGAAGATGATGATGATGCAGATGATCCTCAACCAGGGACATCCACTGATTCCCAGCCTCAGAAACGTTTTTCCGCAAGCAAAGGATGGTTCGCGAAGTTTCAGAAACGCTTCGCCCTGAAAAGCGTTTCCCTGCATGGGGAGTCTGCTTCCGCTGACACTGCCGCTGCTGAAACTTACGTGAACCAGACGTTCAAGAATATTATCGCCGAAGGTGGATACAAGCCGGAACAAGTCTTTAATATGGATGAGACTGGCTTGTTTTGGAAGAGAATGCCGTCGCGAACTTTCCTGTTCAAAGAGGAAGCCAAAGCCTCTGGCTTTAAGGCATTCAAGGATCGCGTTACCCTCGTGATGTGTGGCAATGCTGCTGGATTTTTGTTAAAGCCGGGGCTTATTTATAAGTCGAAAAATCCTCGCGCTTTGAAAAATAAAAATAAGAATCTCCTTCCCGTGTACTGGATGCATAATCAAAAAGCATGGATTACGAAGATGCTGACCTCCAACTGGTTCCACCAGTGTTTTATCCCGCAAGTCAGTAAATATCTCTTAGAGAAGGGCTTGCCATTCAAGATCCTTCTCCTTATGGATAACGCTGGTGGACACGCAACTGACCTGTCGCATGAGGGCATTCAGGTTGAGTTCCTGCCACCCAACACCACGTCATTAATTCAACCGATGGACCAGGGGGTTATCAGGGCGTTCAAGGCCCTCTACACGAAGAATACCTTGGCGGACCTCGTTGCGTGTGTGGATGCTGCCCAAGATGACGAGGATGAAGATTTTAACTTGAAGGCGTACTGGCGGCAGTACACCATAGCCACGTGCCTGCAGAATATTCAGAAGGCACTTCAAGAGATGAAACCTGCAACCGTGAATGCGAGCTGGAAGAAGTTGTGGCCCGATATTGTTTACGACGACAAGGGATTTACTCCGTCGGAAATCCAACACTCTGCAATACGGAAATCTGTGCAGTTGGCTGCCATAATTGGAGGTGACGGGTTTGGCGACATGACGACTGAAGACGTCGACGAGTTGTTGGACTGCCATTCCCAGCCCCTAACTGACGCAGACCTCGAAGACCTGACGAAATCGGCAAGTGAGGAAGAGAGTGATACCCAGGAAGAGACCCAAGAAAATGTCGAAGAAACGGGCTTAACATTAGAACGGCTTGCCAAGGCCTGCAACCACACGAAGGAGTTGAAAGAAATGTTGCAAGAGTGGGACGAGGATATGGTTCGCTCGATGCAATTCTGCAACAAGGTTGATGACATAATGACTCCCTACAAAATGCTCTTGGATCGAAAAAAGAAGCAGCGGCAACAACTTCCGATCACAATGTTCTTCCAGCCTCGCAAAAAAGAGCCAGTTCCTCCTGCTAGTACGCCTTCGGAAGAAATTGAAATTTCCCAGGAAGAAGTTGAAGAGGTGTCCCAGGAAAAGACACCTCCGTCTGAAGAGACGTAAAATACTATCATTGGCTGCACAGTAGAACACATCATCAGCTTCATCATCATCATTTCTACTGTGCAGCAAATTCATCGCCATCACCATTCAAGTTTTTCTTCAACTTCTTTCGTGGTGAGTACAGTAACAATCTTTATTTTTTACTTTAATATTCTTACTGCCTGTTTTATAGTTTAGTAATGTACGTACTGTATGCATTAAGTTAAAGGGAAGGTTTTAAAAGTCTACATGTTGTAACCTATCATATTTTTTTTGTTTAAAATTTACATTTACGTACGTAAAACAATCTCTCTCTCTCTCTCTCTCTCTCTCTCTCTCTCTCTCTCTCTCTCTCTCTCTCTCTCTCTCTCTCGTAAATTGTTTTCCTGCTTTGCTACGTACAATACTGTATAATTTATATTTGTAAGGTAACATATTTTGTAAATGCTTTTACTGTAAATACTGTATGTACTGTATCATTATTTATCACTATCATCATGCGCGTTAAATGCCTTGTTTGTTCTGAGCGTGGTTGTTTACTGAGCGTACACGCCGTCGTTTCAGGCGGCGTCATAAAGAAAAACATTTCATTTGGAAGTCCTAAGAAAAATACGTAAACTAAAACATTGGTAATAAACAAATCAATATACAGTACAGTACTGTATAATCAATATAATCGATGCAAAAACTAACCTATACATATATGTGTACTGTACACTAAATGAGTTTGTTTCTTCATTATGATCAGAGATGAACGTAAACAAAACATTGGTTGCCATTTTTTATCGTGCTTTTTAGGTGTTTAGGAAACGCATGATATAAAATCGCCTTTAATATTTGTGCCTGTTTTAGTTTAGGGTGCTGTAGTACATGCATTAAGTGTTCTGTACATTAAAGGGTGGTTTGTTAACAGTACTACGTACAAGGGAAGGTTTTAAAAGTCCGAATATACATGTTAAATAAATAGGTAAATATGATGTCACTACTTCGCGGATTTTCACCTATCGTGCCCGCGTCTGGAACCTATCTACCGCGATAAACGAGGGTTCACTGTATACAGTTCATGTACAAGTATTTGGCTAGAAATTGAAGTTAAATATTATTTACCTTTTTCTCTTACCCCATATCATGGTTGTGCCTCTTGGGTTATAATCATGGCCACTAATACTAAAGAATTTATTTTCATGATATCCTGTTATTCTAAAAATCCCAATTTACTATAAGCCTTGAAAGTCTCTGTAATTATGAGATTCTTACTCACAACTTGGCTTTGAAAGCCTGCTTGTATTCTAGTTGAAAGAGATAGTTTTGAGAGGCATTTAGATAGGTATTTGAAGCATATAAATAGCCAAGCACAGGATTGACCTTTGAGGTTGATTATCTTGGCCTTACTTCCCTAATCAGGTACATACTGACACACTTAGGTATGGTTTAGCTGGGGTCTGTGATGTTGCCCAGGCCTATCCTCAAAGCCAAGTGGGGATATTTAGGCTTCTTTATTTTCTATTGATTGTGATATTACATCAAAATAAGAACAGCATCGCACTTCAAATAACAGAGAGATTAATTTTTCTCTTCATTCTTGACATAAGACGAGTCAGACAACTCTGATAACATCACCAGACTAAAACGAAACTTCAAACCATCTTGCGACATTGTTTACATCTTGTCGGTGGCAAGAAAAAGGTTACCCAAGGTAATTGTACTTCAGCCCCATAACATATACGTGGAAACTTATTATAAATAGACACAGTGGGAGAAGTGTAAACTGTAATTTCTGTGGAGATATGAAATAAGATTTTACCCATTTATTTTTATTTTTAATAAATACAGATTTGAAAGAAATTGAGCTATGAGCTATAACAACCATATGAAGAAGACTTGAAGGAAATAGGATTATTTCTATTCAGTAGAATAAATAAAAAAAGAAGAAAGAAATCTTAACACTAAACTAAAATGCATCGCAAGATGAGAAAGGTGGACTCATGTTCGTGTATAAACATGAAAAGTATATAGTAGAAGAGATTATCAAAATCTCGGATATAATGATTTCAAACTTCATTGTTAGTGAATTGCATTTTAAGCTGTACTGTACACTGTTCATGTCACATCAGGTGGCAGCGCCATCAGCATGCCTCAGCAGCCAAGAAAAGGTTCGGAATCTCAAAAGACAACATCGACTTAATAGAAGAGTATAAATCAAAGTCAACCAGAAGACAAAATGAATCGTCTTGGAAGAAGTGGGTCTCCTTTGTCAAAGCAAACAGGCTGGCAGAAATCTCGATAGACTTCTTCTGCCTGTCCTTCTTCATCCACCTTCATGTGCAAGGCCTGGCTCCCACCATGATAACTACGTGTAAGTCAGCTTTGACTAGACCTCTTCTCTACGCCTTCCAGGTGGACCTGTCAAACGAAATCTTCAATAAGATTCCGAAAGCATGCGCTAGACTTAAACCAGGAACCCCTCCAAAGCCCATATCATGGTCCTTGGACAAAGTCTTGCACTACACTTCGAACTTGAACAACGAAGAATGTTCCCTAAGGATCTAAAACAGAAAGTGATAGTTCTTGTTCGCTATAGCCTCAGGGGCTAGAGTTAGTGAAATAGTGGCCCTATCTAGAGACGAGGGCCATATTTAGTTTACAGAAGAGAAAATCATGAGATGTAGGTTTTGGGTTCTCAATGATGAAGCGTGGACAGTCGACTTCTGAACCAGTTGGGATAGAACTGGATTCGGTGGAGGAAACAGCCTCAGCCTCAGTCCTATCACTAGAGGGAACCAATTGCTCTTGGGCCATTTGGGGGCCACTACTGCTGCTGTCCCCTTGAAGGATCTCTGCTTGTTGAGGACCTTCAGCAGGAGATTTGTTGGAGGGAACAGATAGATATGATTTCATCTGTTCCAATCGAGGGACATGGCATCCATCGCTTCTGCCTGAGGGTCCTCGTATGGGGCTACATATCGATGTAGTTTCTTGTTGTCGCTCGTTGCGAAGAGGTCGATCTGCAGTTCTGGGACTTTTTCGAAGATGAAGGAGAATGATTCTGCGTCTAGGGACCATTCTGACTATTGGCTTTCGCCTGGATAAAGCGTCCCCCGTCACATTGCGGAACCCTTGTAGGTGAACTGCTGATAAGTGCAATCTTTTCTTTCTTGCCAAGCGAAAGATGGCCAGCATCACATGATTGATGTAGGGCGATCTCGAGCCTTGTCAGTTCAGACATTTCACTATCACCTCGCTATCCAAGACCAAATTGACGTGGGCTGATCTGTGAGGGGATAGTTTCTTCAACGTCAGGAAGACTGCCATGGCCTCCAGAATGTTGTGAAAGGTCTTGAATTGGCGTGACCAGTTCCTTGTACTTTCCTTTGATGGGAATGACCTCCCCATCCTTCCGGTGAGGCATCCCTGTGCATGACTACTGACGGTTGCGGTGGTTGTAAGGGAATAGTCCTTGCTAGGCTCTTGACCTTCGACCACGGCCTCAGAAGCGATCGCAGTAAGGTCGGTGTCGGTCTCTGTTGAACTCTTCGAGCGTTTGATGCGTATCTTCTCCACACTCCTGGCGCATCCTTTAGCTGTGCTCTTAGCACTGGGTCCGTTACTGCTGCGCACTGGAGAGAGCCCAGTATTTTTTCCTGTTGGCGTCTTGAAATCTTGTTGGATTTCAGTAGTCTCTTGACAGAACCCGCAATCTCTCTCCTCTTCTTCGGTGGAATGGAGAGGCGGTGTGACTGCAATTTCCAATGGATTCCCAACCATTGAAACTCTTGAGCTGGAGAGAGGCGAGACTTCTTGTAGTTGATCTTGAAGCCCAGATGATCCAGGAACTGGATCACCTTCGTGGCTGCCTGCAGACAAGCAGTCTTGGATGCTGCCCACACCAGCCAGTCGTCCAGGTATGCTGCTACCTGAATGCCTTCTAAGCGTAGCTGTTGTACAACTGTGTCCGCAAGTTTTGTGAATATCCTTGGGGCTATGTTTAGTCCGAAGGGCATGGCTTTGAAGACATACTTTGTCTTCTGTAACTTGAATCCTAGGTAGGAGGAGAGGGGCGGCTGACTGGAAGGTGCCAGTAAGCATCTGCTCGGTCTATTGAGACTGTGTACGCCCCTTTCGGTAACAGGGTCCTTATGTGTTGTAAGGTTAACATCCGGAACTTTTTGTTCTCGATGAACTTGTTGAGTGGAGACAAGTCTAGAATGACTCTTGAGTTTGTCCAAATCCTCCTTGGGAACACAAAACAGCCTTCCCTGGAATTTGATGGACTTTACTTTCCTTATGACCTTTATTTTCAAGAGTTTTAAGGTATATTCTTCCAATAAGGGGGTGGAGTGTTGGAAGAATTGAGGAAAGGAAGGTGGAGTTCTGTTCCATTTCCATCCTAGTCTATTCTCGATTAGGCTGTGGGCCCAGGGATCGAAGATCCAACGATCCCGAAAGTGGAAGTGTCTTCCTCCTACCTGGAGCATCTCATTGCTTGGATGATCCGGAGGGTTTGTTACCCTGACCATGTACTCCTCTACCCCTTGAGGGGTTTCTTGAGGAGCTTCGTCTAGATCCTCTACCTTTTGGGCGAAAAGTAGTGGTGTGCCTCTCAAAGCCTGGGTTAAAGGCTGGTGACTGGGCTACTAACTGCTGAGGCACCATCTGGAAAGTGGTTTGCGGCTGGGCAACCATTTGGGGCACTGTGGTCATGGTAACAGTGAGATGTTGCGCAGGTCTATGAGGCACTCGTGGCTTCTTCGTCTTCCTATTCTTGGGTTGGGGACCAGCGTCAGAGGATGATTTCCTTTTGGAAGACATGCCCCACTTTTGAAGAAGGTTCCTATTCTCCGTTGCGGCTTTAGCAACTACCTCTTGGACTGCTTCCTTTGGGAAGAGGTCCTTGCCCCAGATACATGAAGTGATTAACTTCATAGGCTTGTGCTTGACCATTGTATAGGCAAACACGTACTCTCTACAGGCCCTCCTGGCCTTCACGAAAGCGTACATGTCCTTGACTAGTGTAGCCATGTGCATCTTGGCTAGGACCGTGTACATATCTGGGGTGCTTGAGATGTCTGCACACATCTCCATGCAGTTATGGAGAGACAGAGAGGCAGCTAGTCTCTCTTTTGTCTCCTGTTCTCTTCGCAGAAGAAAGTCCGACAGCTTCGGAAGGTTCTCATTGAACTGCTGTCCTGCGATATCTGCATCTAGTTTTGTGATCGAGAAGGTTAGATGGACTTCGTTCCAGTCCTTCTCGTCCGTAGGCAGGGCTAGAGACAATGGTCTACACTCCTCTAGCGTAGGGCATGGTTTGCCCGCATCAACTGCCTTTAGTACGCAGTGGAGAGCTTTAGACTTGAAGGGAAAAGCTTTGGAGGAAGGAGCAAGGAAGGTAGGGTGCCTCTTGCTCAAAGCAGAAACCTTCGAGTTTGTATATCCTGCTTTCTTCAGGCTACTCGGCAAGACAGCCTGTGCCTTGTCATGGTCAAAGACCATGACCTCCTTAGGTTCCGTCTCTTCTTTAGACACAGGTTCGTTCAACCTGATGAAGCACTCCAGGTACGCCGCAAAGTTCAGCCAGAATTGGAGATCGTCGAGGGGTATGGCCCCCATCTTCTCCGAGACGTAGAGTTTCCCATTCATCATGGGCATGAACTCCGCATACCTCCAGGGGTTGGTTTCGGAGCATTGAGGTAAGTCAGAGACTCTGGGCGGCTTGTAGGAGCCGCGAGAAGCCACTGCGCGGTGTGCTTCCCTGACTTCCTTCCTCATCTCTTGCTGTTCCTTGCGCATAATTTCCATCATCAGCTGGATCTGCGCCATGAACGCTTCGCCCTTGGGGAACAGCGGGTCTGTTTGAGGGGTTGGGGCTAAAGAGGTTGACGGCACAGGTTGATATGCCGTCACAGACAGTAGAGAGTCTTCCGTCTCTGTCGATCCGGATTCTTCTTCCTCCTCGGGTGGCTGGGCCACCTCTTCTTCAAGGTCTTCTTGAAGGACATCCTTTTCGGTATCCGAGGACACCTCTGACATCCTTTCCTGATGGATGTCCATGCCTTCCAAAGCCTTATGAATGTCGGGGCTCTATCGCCAGTTGTATGCAGGGAGACTCGACTCATACCTGAGGCACAACCGCATCGCATGTTGCCTTGGGGAACAGAAGGCTTCTGATTGTCTCGCTTGGTAGGTAAGGTCCCGGAGAGTTCTTCTGGAACCCTCTTACCCACTTCCGAAGCGTTTCCCTCGATTCCGCCGTCTTGGGATCACCGAAACCCTCGGACATCAAGGCCGAGCAGACGGTGCAACCCTTAGGGTCCCAATACCTCGGGGTTTCAGTTCCGATGGAGCAGGGGGCATGAGACCTGCACATGTTGTGGCCACAAAAGTTCCTACTTTTGTGGTTGCAGTACATAACCGCACACTTCACCTTGGACTCCTCCTATAAGGAAAGAAAGAGTGAAATGAGTATGGGGTAATTTATCTAACTGATAAATAATTCACATGCATTGATAGTAATTCTTACTATTATAATTATAGCTTAGGATAGTAAGCTAGAAAGGAAATACTGTAGGAAAGACACATATCTGTGTTTCCTGTCCAGGCAATTGCTGTGACCTCCCTCAATATTAATATTTTAAAATTTCCTTATTAGGGAAATATAGGGTGGAATAGCTTTAGTACATAGAGCTGGAGTCAGTGTATACTAGCACTAACTCCCCAACAAGTGAAATATTAATACTATAGGGTAAAGATTTTATGTTCAGATGATCTAGGATACATCAGAATGTTGAAGGAATACTTCACCTCAACATTTGCTTAGTGGTCTCAATAATGGACTATGAAAGGATACACAGCATATGTTGGAAAATCATACTACTGTATGTTATATACTGTAGTTTTCTAACTGCTGTATTTGCTATACTTCAGGAATACTGGCTACTGTATAGTCTTATACTGTAGTTCTGCCGGCACACTACCGGCTAGGCTAGTACCTGGCGGCACTAGACGACAGAGAGAGAGAAAGAATGGAGAGGACTACCGTATTATTATAGTTTAGTACAATAATTAGGGTTGTAGCGACTACTGTCTCTACTGCCTTCTTTCCAGAATGAGGATTCAAATTGAAGGGGAGAGAATGTATTAATTCTAGCTTCCATCCAGCCACAATATCTGTTGCCGGCTGCATTGCCAGTTACTGGGTTTGTGGATGGCAGTCCAAGAGAGTACTGAAGAATACTCAAAGTTATAATGGGTCTCCCACCAGCAACCGTCATGGCCAGCACAACCTTTCCCGGAGCCTTGCTTCCGTTAGGGGGAAGGTCGAAGCGGCAATCTAGCCGCCTTTGTAGGAGACGGGCCGGCATCGTAATCAGCCCGGCAAGCGGGGAGATTGTAGAATACCAGCCGCAGAGGTTGTGACGGCTAGGCCATCACTAAAGGACAGAAGGGGAAGGGAAAGGGTCTTATATTTTGCATAGAAAGAAGGCGGCAGGTATGCCTCCTATTGTCGGCTGCAAATCAAGGAAACATAGTTTCCTACGCCGGCGCCGTCTTGGGCGGCAGAGGAATAACGATTCCTTAGCCTAAGACATTGCCGGATATAAGACATGGCTTCTAGTCCACAAGGGAGAAAGGTGGCAGCAACTGTACTACCACTTTTGGTTGTGGACTAGGGAAGCCGGGCTTCCTATGCCAGCAACTGTGTAACCGGCAGGGAATGACTAATCCCCCATCGGTAGAGTTGCCGACAACAAGACTGAATACTCTGAGTTACTGTCTATATCAAAGCCGGCATACTCACCGGCACAGAGGCTGGACAGAAACACTATCTCAGTCAAGCCGGAGTACACTACTCTATGGCAAGACCAATGATAGGGTTGCCGCCTAATGGCGGCACTCAGAGGGAAGGAAGGGATTATCCTTAAATCTCTAAAAGAGACGAGTATCGAATTATGATAGTAATTCTAGGTGATGTACTATCTCCGATTGAATTGATAATACGATACAAGAGGATAATTGAGGGTAACGTTACTAAAGTATACTAAAACGCGTTAGGCTAGCCTAACTCGAGTCGGGATCTCGGCTACGCTATATCACCGAGGCCCTAACGTATGCTATCGAAACTTTTTAACAGAAGAGGAAATATTACAAGTGTAATCTCATCTTCACTAGTATATTTTGCCTAAATAGCTAGAATTCATCATAGCTAAATACCGGGGACGTCGTACTACTAACTAAATAAAGCATTTATGGCGTACGACAGCGGTCCAAAATGGCCGCCTCCGGTGATGGCTCTGCTCCACTAAAGGCATCTAAATTATGCTAATTTAACTGTGAGAAGGGAGCTAAAAATTATACACAGGAAAGATTAAATACTCAACTTTCCAGAGGATGAAGATGCTGGAGATTGCATTGTAATAATCCTTGTAATAGTAACAACACCGGGAGCAGTCGGGAGATACACCATGCTTAATTCGCTACCACAAAAGGAAATAGTTCGCCGTAGTAATACAGGGAGGGGATCCACCGGGTAACCTTGATGACGGCTCCCCTTCAATTTCGCCACTCTTCCCCTTAAAAGCAAAAACTCTATTCGGGGTGAAGATTGCTATGTGTCGTATCAAGAAATACGTCCCCTGATATGCGATATCCTTAAGAGTTATTTTAAGGATACTCGCACCAGGAGTTAGAATTCTGGAGACCTGTGGTCAATTCTCTGGGAGTATCACTGTAGCCAAATATCCCTTAGAAAGCTGCCTAAAGGAACCTACCATCAGGATGACATGGCTGAGACCAAAAAATATTGTTTTATTACATTACAGTATTTCATTATGAAATGTTGTATATCTGAATATTATGATTTCAGTTGGATTTGTATTTACATCTCTTAATATTTGTAAGTTGAGCACCTTCTACAAACAAACAAGAAGAGGACTGACAAAAACAATTTCCTCCATCAACAGATATTTTTATTTACAGTAGTAAAAACTTGTGAGCCTGAATCTTAGGTACTTACAATATTCAATACAGGTACAAAATTTAGTTTGAAGAAATCAATAGTTCAAATTCAAGAACATACACTGTAAGCAAGAAACCTATACATTATATTTTCAAATAGTTGACGAATTAGTAAGAGAACAGACAATCTGCAACCTGAAAAATTACTTTCCCCAAAAAAATTAAGATAATTCCAACACAAAATTTAAACCTTACCCATAACATTTTCAATATTTAAGCTTTTAAAATCCTGCAAAATAGTCGAGCCTCTAATATCACAAATTTTAAAGATATTTTATATTTTCCCACCTACTGTATACAAACCAGTCCTTTATTAGCAGTATGATTTCAGTGGGTGACAATGAAGCAACTTGACCTTCATCTAGGAATTGCAGGGTGGATTGAGGTGGGAAGTTAACTTAGGGTTGTATGACTAAGGAAAATACAAATTATATTCAAAATTTGTTCCTATACAGATACAAATCTTCATCTGTTAATACGAGACTTATCCTTAGGAGGAAGGAAGTTCCCATGACAAAACCGATTGGTGTAAAATCCTGGGATGTCGATCACTCTGCCCTAAGAAGTTGCAGGAGCGCCAACTTCTATTCACATTATTGCCAAAATGAGGGTTTAGGTGAAGATTTAGGTTCCTGGTGTTAGGCAGACTGTCAATTCAGGAACCTTTCTTCACATTGGGATATTTCATCAGACTGTAAAGCTGATACATATACATGGGTTTATATCTACTGTATATCCCTCCTCCATCATTAAGAGGATGAGAGATCTAACTTATATCTTTACATAAGGTAGAACAGTACACAGTATGGCAACTTACCTGCATCTATGTCCATTCCAGTAATTTAACTGTCGTGTTGACTTCTGCACCCCCAGGAAGGGAAAGAATATAGGAAAAAGGCCAGACATCTTAAACCTATGCCACAACTGTTATTATAGACATGATGCTTCTTGTCCTTTGAGGAGCTAAGAATAATACACTTTATTGAGCAACTACTACATATCTCAAAGAGAACGTGTTAAATTAGACTTGTGAAGGTTGTCTGGCCCTTCCCGACTCTTGCCTCCAAAAATTGACTTACTGACAGGTTCCTTTTGGAGGGTAGGGTAATCCCAATTTCCCCAACTTCATGAGAACGAGCTTGAGATGGTTTGCCATTACACTATCTGCTCGATGTTCTTATGCTTTGGTTATTTAGTCTCAAAACCAGAAAGTGTTTTGGAGCTGTGGTCCAATGGGTTATGTGTGCTAAAGATAGTGTCTAGTGCCTTTACTGGCCATAGAAACAAATCATCCCCATCCTCAGTTGCTTCTGAGTCTCGCTATGAATTCAAGCATGAAGGAAAAGGAGACTTCCCCAACCCTTGGTATGAGATACCATGTAAGACAATCTGCGGATTTTGCAAACCTGTTTGGCTATAAAGAAATCTTATAACAGAAAAATCTGTCATAGACCCTTCTCAAGGATTCATAACAGGCTTTTGTCAAAGAGCTAAGGACTGTTGATGTCCTAAGCAGGAAGTTTGAGTTGTCTCAGGGCAAGATTGCTCAAAACTCATCAGTAATGTGAGTTCCCATGATGAAGTGAGATCAAGACTTTGTTCAAGGCTGAGCAACAACATTTTACCGCTGAAACCCAGAGGCGCTTTTCTCTATGTAAGAATACCAAAAAGTTTGATTTATACTGTAAAGGCTCTGAAAACAGTGCCTCTGCCATGGCACCAGCCACAGAAGATGGCTCACTCGGCCTGGTAAACTGTTCCCAAGGACTTTTGTAGGTATTCGGACATATTTTTTCCCACTACCTTGTGTGAAGCTTTTCTTCTGGAGATGCTTCATAGGCTACAACCATGAAGAAACAAGGATGTCATTGAGCTGTGATGTCGCTGGAAGTGTGGTTGGGGAGTTCTCTGGGTATCTTAGACATCACAAGGTCCAGGTATCGCCGATTGTAGCCATTTGGGTGCCACCAAGGTCATTCTTAGGTTGTGTGGTCAAGACCCTGTTAACAACCATTGTAATCTGGCAGAAATCTATAAGTGTAGAATCCTTCCCATGGATACTGAAAGGCATGCTTAAAAGCTGTTGCCTGATCCCGTACATTACTGGTGGAAGGTGTCCTGAAGAGCTGCTGCCTGATCCGGTACTGCTGAGCAATAGACAGGGAACTTTCTGTTGAGGATAATTGCAAACCATGTTTATTACTGGGGAATGCCAAAAAGACAATTAGAATTTTTATCTCTAGAGGATGCAGAGACCACTCTGCACCCACCACCTTCCCCTGCCGACTGAGTTGTCAGCAAAGATGTGCTTCCTACCTTGGATCAACCTTGCCAACAGGGCTATTGCAATCTCATCAACACCACACCTGAGTGGCCTACTAGGAGTTTGTTGACAGAAATGCAGAGATCGGAAAGCTGTCTAAAGCTCTAGTATATGTCTCTCCTCTGGCCAAGGTCCTACCACGAACTGGGCTCCCAGTTGTGCAGCCCAGCCTTTTTTTAATGCGTCCATAAATAGAAGCATCTTCAGAGGTGGGTACTCTAAGGGCATTCCCTTTAGGTGATTATCATCTAACCACCAATTGAGGTTTCGCCTCCCTTTCCGTGTTACTGGAATCGACTATTGTTGAGTGTAATTGGATGCCTAGCAATGCCTCTTTAGGCATCACTGAAAAGATCTCTGGTGTATTCTTCCTTGCAATACAAGTTTATCCACAGATGACAGGTGGCCCAAAATTTGTAGCTACAGCGAAGGAAGAGTCACGCTACATTCCGGAGTCTTTTGACTCTCATCTTCGAAAGGGAACGCTTTCTCCGATATTGTATCTATCCTCTTGGCCGTTTTCAGCCAGTTCTCCAGGTGTCATAGGAGATGTATACAGTAGGGTCCCGAATTACACGTGTTCTAATTACGCGATTCCTCAATTACACGATCGATAATTTTTAAAAATTAATTTTCCTGTATTTGCGAGGAGCATTCTAAATCCGCGAGTCAAGCACCGCGAAGCGTAGGAAATCTATTGTTTTCTTAATTGTATGGGGGGGGGGGGGGGGTGATGGTTCCCCGATGTCTGAGAAGGGGGGGGGAAGAATGTGAGAGAAAGATTTCTGTTCAAACATTTTAAGACTAGTTTTGGATGAAAAATGTTAAGGTTTGCCCATCTGTTGTGTGAACTTGTCGCTAGGCCTAGCCTAACTGTCCAACACCTATATGTATAATATTCCATATTTGTACTAATTAATTTTTATACTTACGTTGTGATTATGGTGAAAAATCCTTATTCAATAAACTTTAAATTAAAAACCATCAAAATAAAGACTATTTTATATCATGCTACTGCCAAACATGTCACCACAACCAAACCCATTACTTTGTTTAGTACGTTCCATCGCCGATCATAACGAACTCGCTAACCAATTTTAACATCTGTCTATAGGTTAACTTTTGCGGCAAAAGATATCTTACCAGGTACTATGTAATAATAATGTTATAATTAATGTTTTATTTATCCTTAGAAAATCAAAATATATGAAATATGAGCAATTTTGTTTCGTGTTGTTTTTTTTTTCCTAAAAAAACGCCTTCTTAAAAGGAAAACGTTTTTTTTTTACGTTTCATCGTCGATCATAAACGCATTTACTCCTGAAAGTGATATTGAAGAGCTTTTACTAAAGATGTTATTATAAATAAAGATTATAAATAGGTGGTAAAATATCTATAATTAAAGTGTAGCAGCATCAAGAAATGTTGGGGTTCGCCCTTTACATAAGAATGTACTGTACATTGGATTAGACAGAACGTAGAAAAAATCAATTAGGGAAAAATCGGTATTCGATATCCTCTTCATCAGCATCGTCAATCGGGCTTTTTATTTTTTTTTATTCTCGGTCGCTATTTAGTTATCGCACTGCCAAGATCTGCACACATTCCGATAATTCACATTTGAAGGTTTTCTGGGAGAGGATGGATAGAGAAAATACCGAACTATATAAAATGTTTTTTATCCTGTTAAGCGTCACCCACGTGATAAACCGTTCACCACGATCTACTCGGTACCGCCTTCAACAGTATATTCCGTTCATAACTTTAATTGCCTTTTACAAGCCGTCAGTCTCGTGATGTTACTTTACTCGTATAGTAAGTATAGGATCACCACTTGGCAACACTCTCAGCATATGGGGACTGTGAATAGAAACTTATATGATGTCTGGCAACTATTTTTCTGAAGGTAGCTTGATGTTACAAAACTGTGGTTTGAACTGGTTTCCTATCAGTGCGCTCGGGCGTTCATGCATAATTGGTTATTTGTTGTTCCTTTTGTAATGAAAGGTCTAAAGAGGAAGGTTATTTCTTTAGATGAAATAAATGATATTTTTGTTGTGGAATTTGATAATGATAATGAGAGCACTAGTTCTGAATCCTCCAGTGATGAGTATATTGAAGAAACAAAGTTTTCTTTCGATGTCGAAAGCGAAAATGACTTCTCATTACCGAATGACTGGACAACGAAATTTCACAAAACTATAAAGGGAAAGGAGACGCCGAGAGAGAGAGAGAGAGAGAGAGAGAGAGAGAGAGAGAGAGAGAGAGAGAGAGAGAGAGAGGAGAGAGAGAGAGAGAGAATAAAGTGGATAAATAATGTACAAATGTATGACGAACATATTTGAAAACTATACAGGAAACGATATGAAGAGAGAGAGAGAGAGAGAGAGAGAGAGAGAGAGAGAGAGAGAGAGAGAGAGAGAGAGAGAGAGAGAGAGAGAGAGAGAGAGAGAGAGAGAGACCTATCCCTTTCCTTTTGTTGCTTATCCAGGGGTAAGATTTACGATTGAAGATAAAAAGAACCCATTAGAATATTCAGTATTATGTAGCCATTTGAAATTAAATAATAGTAGTATTAATTGTTTTTTTTACTCAACCATTTAATTAATATCCCTACTTTTAACTATAATTACGAATTATAAGCATAAAGAAATTATATTAACTTTGAAAAATTATCATTAGTGAAATGACCGCTCAGGGCAAAAAAAGCGTGATTATTGTACAGCAGCCTAGTGCACACTTGCGCCTAGTGGCCGTGTTTACGTGTGGGAGTGTCATCATGGATATACAGTACTATACTGTAATTTTTAACTATTGCTAGATACGTACAGTATCAAACCTTGAAAACCCTTTTTTGTTTTTAGTATCTATAGGAAATAATTCTACATCATTCGGAAAATACTGAAAACAGTAAGCTATGCATAGTACAGTAGTAAATACTACAGTCATAGAAAATTATCAAAACTTTAACAACTTTTTATTGTTTTATTTATCCATAAAAGAAATTTTGTACAGTATTTTATAAAAAAAATCTATAAGAAGGATTTCTTACAGAATTGTTAAGATAAAAGCTACAGTATATATATATATATATATATATATATATATATATATATATATATATATATATATATATATATATATATGTTTTATATATATACATACATACATACATACACACATACATACACACACAGTGTATATACAGTATATATATATATAGCTAGAAAGCTAGAAATGAAGTGAAAAAAAATTGACGGGTAGGTTGCTGTTTGCCGCCATGATGTGTTTCGAAATATACGAATTTCCAATTACACGAGGCCTTTCATCGACCAAATTCTCGCATAATTCGGGACCCTACTGTACCTCCGGAGTAAGCCCAAGTGAGCGAACATGTGGGTGAGCACTTGAGGGGCAGTCAACAGTCAAAAGCAGAAGACTTTGAACTGGTAGACCTCCCCTCCGAGGATGAAATGGATTAACTTCAAGTAAGTGTTTGCCAGCTCCGTTTTTAATAGAGTTTAAAGTACAAACTAGTTCAGGGCTGAGAGGTCAGTCAATTTCTCTATAAGGAAAAGGAGGCTGTAGTAGCTTGTAGACCCATCATGTACCAACTGTGATATTTCTAAGGATTGATTGTAAGTGTACAACCTCGTCGATGTCCATGTGAGGGGAGGGTGAGAGCTAATGATTAGGAGGTAGTAACCATCCTAAAGGACACATTATCCACTTCTCTGCTCTGTGGTGCTGCCACCTTGCCCGTTTCCTCGACAGGCATCCCCCCAGTCGTGGCAGTGGAAGGGGAAGGATTGCCTTCCCTAATGTCCTCTGGCTCCTCTCCTTCCTCTTTACCACCTTGTAGGTTGACAAAAAGGCTAGGATTCCCAGGTTTTCTAAAAGGGGGTAAGCCCCAGTTGTCAGAAACTTCCTTATGGACTTCTTCAGCGGGGTCTTCTGAGTGGGCCTTGGAGTGTCAGATTTCTTAAAATACTACTTGGTGGAAAATGATTCCCGACTGGTTTTCCTCCACTTTTCTGACTCTGGTTGGTTGGGACATTTCTTCGTGTTAGGGGTTCTCTTTGCCTTGCAAATATTGCAACCACGCAGCATCCTTTCTCTTTAGCACCCAGTTGTTCCACTAGTGAGCTAGGAAGATGCTACTGTCACTCCTGATAACACTAGGTCAGTGAGTTTCTTATTGGTCAAAGCAAAGAAAGTGAGTTTCTTATTGGTCAAAGCAAAGAAAGTGATAGTACCAGTCCGATGGTACAACCAAGTTACAGAGGCTAGTCATAGCAGTTGCTTCCAAGTTTAAGCCCTCTGAGGCATAAGAGATTAAAGGTTGCCCTCCTAATCTTCATGACATGTCCGGTGTCTGAGTTGTAATCCTCAGGTCAATGGGGAGGTGAGAAGGAATGGTTCCCTCTGGCATGTAAAACATCCTCTGTCAAAGCAAGAGGCAGAATTTATTTGACCTACTAATCCAGAGTGAATTACTTAGTCCTGAAACCTGGTTGTTGACACTATCTAGAGCCTGTTAATAAAGATTTTACATCCCTTCACTAGTGCTCCTTTAGCGTCTCCTAGGCCGTTAATATGCCGCATAATAATAATTAATAATAATAATTATTATCATACTTAATGATAAGGATAATAATAATTTATTGGTAGTTGTCATGGGTAGATATAATACTTTTAAAGATGTTTTAAAAAACAAAAATATCTATTCCCAAAGCGTGAGCAGCGAGGCGAGACGAGATTCGACTACGGGCCTGTTTGAGCAAACCTGTCATCACTTAATTGTCGTCAGCATCTTGGAAGTAAACCAAGACTTGCCGAGGGCGCCTGCCGCGATAAGGGGTTTTTGTCCTGTTTTGACCAAGATGTTATCGTCTTAATTAGTGGAGTCAGCATATTTTGTGAGAAACCAAGCCTGAGGGAAATCCTTGTTTAGGATATATGCCATCGTGGAAGGACACGTGCTGCCTAATTGTTACAACTCAACACGTGGTCCAGATTGCATCAGAAATTTCTTCTAGAAGCTTCCATGGCGTGATCGAAGTGGGCGATTTTGAGGAAGCCAATAGAGATGCAGAATTGTTAAAAAAGAACACCTTCTATGGAAATGGCCACTGCCCACTGTAATTAACTCTGCCCATACAAGGGTATATAAACTTCAAGAAGAGACTGTCTAAGAGATAGGACAGGACATAAGACGAGAGGATCTATGTCCGAAGCAGATAAGATCCAAGTCCTAGCGAGATAAGAAACAGAGAAGACCAGAAGTCTGATAGAGCCAGATTTTAACCTTCCCTTCAGACAACAAAAGCCTATCTCCAAAGATCCTGTTATGGCCGAGAAGAGAAACTGCAGCAGCCAACCCTTCCTGTTTGTGACGAGAAGTAGCCAACACTGCCTGAAGCCTGCCTTAGTTCAACAGTATCATCAAATTCCTGGGAGAAGACCTCTGATGTCTCTTCTTGATGCCATCCTTTTTGTGACGTCTTCGAATTTGGTCATTGTACCGGTTTCATATGAACTTCAGCCGCCCTTCTGCAATGTTCTCAAACCTGAAGTCACTGTACCAGTATCATCTCAGCAGCTGCAGAAAACTATTCCTTAAGTATTTCTACCTTACTGACTGTTCCTCTTTTCTATTGATGTTTTGATTGATTTGAATTGTCAGTTAAAGTAACCGAAGAAGTAACATTAGTTTTCTTTGTAAGTTTGTAAATAAACGTGTTGTTTTTCGTGAGTTTCTTTTTATATTCATTTCCCATGTTTTAAGGGTTGTTGTTGTAAACATCTATTTTACTTATTAAAAGAACCTGTAACGATTTTAAGATCGTAACAGTACAATAATACCTTGAGATTCGAGTTTAATCCGTTCCGGGACCGAGCTCGTATCTCAGGTGAATTTTTCTCATATAAAATAACTGCAAACAAATTAATCCATTCCCACCCTCTGAAAAGAAACCCTAAAAACAGTATATTACAGAGGAAAAACATGTTTTTAATTGTTGTAATCAGCATTCTACACTAACAAAATAACTAATAGCTATGAACTGGTTATGAAATGTAACATTATTATGGAGTTCTTACCTTCGAGACAGATGGTAACGGCTAACAGCGGTGTGTGCGGAGGAGGAGGAGGGAGACTTGATGGCAACACATTCGGTACGCACCACTTTAGTAACACACTGTTACATAACCTTAATTTTAAATTCAACTTAAATGAAATTAGCTTACTGTACACACACTTAAAGATAAAATATTTATCTTACGTTACACTAAACTTAATTCTACTTAATTTTACTTTTCTTTTCCTTCCGGCTTGGCTCTTTTTTGCCTCGCTTTCACCTGCACTTTTTGACGGCCTTTATAAAAAGGAACCTATCTAGGGATGTTTGCTTTAGTCTCCCCTTCAAAATGTTGCAAAAATGACGCACGCAAGTGTTGACACAATAGGCTAACGCACGACCACTCGCCAACTTGTCCGGGTGCCTCTTTTCCATAAAATTAGAAAACTCCTGCCACTTCGCTAACATGTCTTTGATTCCCGACGTAGAAAGGCAGCCCTCGTCTTCCACCTCCTCCTCGCTACTGAGCTCCTGAAATTCCTCCGAATGTTGCATCTGGAGCTCGATCAATTCCTGTGTCGTGAGCTCTTCCTGATGCTCCTCGACAAGGTTGTTCACATCTTCCTCGTCTACCTCCAGCCCCATGGACTTTCCAAGAGACATGATTTCATCCATCACACCAGGTTTGGGGTCATCAGGGTCTGTCGTATCAAACCCTCCAAAGTCCCGCTCAGTGACGGAAGCTGGCCACAATTTCTTCTGCCATGCATCCTTGATAATTTTCAAGCAATGTACGATGTTGAAATGTTCCTTCCAAAATTCCCGAAGGGTGAGATTGGTGTTGTCTGTGACACAGAGGCATTTCTTAAATAAATGCCTCGTGTACAGTTTCTTGAAGTTAGAAATAACTTGTTGGTTCATGGGCTGGAGGAGTGGCGTGGTGTTGGGCAGGAAATAAAGGGCCTTGATGAACCTGAATTTATCAAGAATGTCCTCTTTGAGACCAGGAGGGTGACCAGGGTTCAGCAACAAAAGGGTTTAAAGTAAATGAAGAATTAGAGGCTATGTGAGAAGCTTTCGAATCTGTATTACTGTAGAATTTCAGAACCCTTACTGAAAGAAACATTATTAACACTAGACTCCACTTAGGAAATTAGATTAGGATTGGCAACGGGGCTGGTAGGACCAGAATTACCACTTTAAAAGAAGATTCATTGGAGTTCTGAATTTCAACAAAGAAAGCTAGCGATGTCAAGAGATGTTTAAGTTCATCACTATCGAAAGTGGACTGATTATGTAATTTGTCTAAAGGTGATGGCATGTCATCATTGTCATCCCTCTTATAATAAACTAGCCTATTCTTCCAAAGATTTTACCCGTACATAAAAAAAAAAAGTTTCCTTTTGCAGTTTCAATTGTTAACTTGATCAGCAACAACTGAAATGTATGTTTCCAGGAGAGGGACTGTGAGGATAACAACTCTTCACAATGGTTATTTATATAACGGTATTGCTTCCCACACAGCACACAAAGTGAATAAGGATCATGATCTCTAAAAGACAAACACTTCAAGCATTAATTGCTAAAAAAAATCCAGGGAAAGACATTCTAATGCACAGTAATAAGCCAACAATCTGGAGAACGTCCGAACTATACCGTAACGGCAGAGGAAATGATGGAACAGAGACTCTGGGCTTCTTGACGGTTACTAGTAGTTTTTTCCACTCCTTTACTAAGGGTACTGTATGTATTTATTGAAGGGAAAATGGGAAAAAATTTCAAAATTTTTAAAATTTTACGAATAAGTGTCCATTAAATTAAGCTTCTTGAGAAGAACCAATAGAGCATCAGGGGTTATTCATAGAAATAACAGATATTAAAACTAAAATGCACTCGGGTAAACAAGTATATACATATCCTGTATTGCAATATCATAAAAAAAATGCTGTTTTATCCTAACTTACATTGTATAATCTATCTGATCCTTATTGATTGTGATTACAAATTAAATTTTGTTATAGTCACATCATTCCAAAGAGTACTTTCAAATGACCCAGGGATAATGGAGTCAAGCTCATACATACCATATAATTTGCTTAATATTGGATGATGTATGAAGATATAAAATGAGTGAATGGTCTTTCCACCAAATCAATAAATTACAGCAACAGTTATGCTTTCTAATTCAGAATATATTGCAACCAAACAGTAATTTATAGCGATGTGATATCTCAAATAATGACAAAATCAAGTGAAACATGACATACATGCCTTTCACTTGCGAGTATCTGGACAATCAATAAAAATAGAACAAGCACAGGACAGAATTATGGTGTTTTGCATGAATATGGAACTATCTGAGAGGATCTGTTGTGAAGAAGCAAATGGGGTAACATGCATTGTAGAAAAGAACAAATCTAAATCTTCATGTTTTTGAAAACTGTTTGTACTCTAAATTCTTGTACACAAGTGTCTACTCTAATGGAGAGAAAATATTCAGAAATTGTGACAGTAAAAATAAAAATAATTTCTCATAAAACCAAAGTACTGCACTGTTCACTTTAAACATTACACATACAATCAAAATTTTAAATTATAAAACATGAAAAGTCAAAATACTGTAGACTACATACACATATTCTACATAAAAAAGGCATCACAGTTCATTTCAGCAATAACATATATAAATCAAGATTTTCAAATAAATACAAAATTTGCACATGGTCTATAACAATCAACGTCAAAATATTTAAAAGAGGTTTATGGAGGAACAATCTTTGGGTACAAAAAATCAAACCTGAATTTACATTTACTTACTATTTATATTATGGCTGAGATACCCTTCATAATTGGAAAACTGTTAGCTGGATGCAAGGCGGTTATGGATAATGCAAATATGTGACTCAAAAACAACACGTGTCAGAAAATATTTAATTCACTTCTATAAAGTACAAATTTCTTTACAATACCTTCCTTCACAAGGTGACTTAATTCAAAAGTTCAGGGTGAATATATAAATAATGTAGTAAATATATAAATAATGTAAGAAACAAGATGCATTTACTTAATTATTCAAGACATCTGATTTATCAAACTTATCTAACAGGTTATTTGACAGTCTCAAAAAATATGAGCAGCTTATGAACTTATCCGAGGGAGATTGTCCAGGGTTACCAAATAATTATAATTTTCAATCTTTAACAAGATTAACTAGCAAAATTTTTTAAATTCAGTCAAAATCCTCCAGCAAATCTTATGCTCTGTGACATATTACATAAATAAATAAAAAAAAACTATAACTAGTAACATTAATATATCACAAATAACATGAAAACAATATTCATCCAATAAAAAAGGCTGAAACGAAAGTAGTTTGCTATTACAGCAGATAAAAAACCTGTAAAAATTTCACTATTTTTTCATTATTGTTATGCTTACAAAGGAAGGACTTCCCTTAGTACACAAAAAGCATATAACTGTATAAGTCGTTATGGTGCTTTCTATTGCCACAGTCCTAACAGTGTGTATGTGATTCCTAAAACCTCTGATACTTTTAATTCTTGTTAATTTAAAAGGCTTTCTTCAACTTCCAAATATGACAGAGGACTAAATAATTTAGATGAAGCATACCTATTCAAGGAAAATTCCAGTGTGCAAAAGCATAAAATTCACCTACTCGACCAGCTTTACCTTTACGATTGAAACATAGTAAAAGATTATCTTAAAATAGACACCAAAAAAGATAATCTATTACGAAACTTGGTTAGCTGCTCAAAGTAGTCCCACAAAACATCCAAGATGGGTAAAATTTCAAAGAGAAAACAATGTCAATGTGAGAAAGACAATATATCTTGATATACTGATGTTCACAATAAAGAAATTGCATATGCTTTAGACAGAATAAACACCTAACTATAGCTTCTTGTATGAAATGATTTAAGATTAAAAAAAATTGCAAAATACTGTAGTACTGAAACTTGATATTGATTTCATGAAGGAAGGACCTACAATCTTCCTTCACAACAAGATCAATATGTGTATCTAACCAACAAAATAAAGACTCATAATCAGTCATGAACAAAACTTTGACTTGATCTCTACCTAATAAAACTTGCAGCATCAAAAACTAATGTGCTGGCGTCTTTAATTTTAAAAGAAAATTTATTGGCCCTAAACATTTCAATGCCTAGTAAATAATGTACTTCAGTTATGAAGAATGATTTCTGTAAAGAATATCTGGCAACACCTATTTTGATACACTTACTAAAACAATCTGCACTCTAATGTCTCATGGGCTGAAGGGCACTAAATATTCCAGGGGTTTCAACTCACCAATTGTTGGATAATATCATCCACCATTAATGACATCATGAGTACATTAATGAAAGATGATAAACCACTGAGAAGATTTAATCAACAAAGTAACCTAACCTCTTTGTTACTCAAAGGCCACTCAAGGATCTGAACACTGATTTCTATAAGATCCCAGTTTCCATTCAGAATGGCTTTGTACAATTAACTGGACTTCAAAGACCAATGGGTACATAAATTCCATTTTGGCCATGAACAAGATTTTAACCAACTTCTCATATATGACCACTTTTTCACTAAAATAGTCACATACATGCAATGACAATACTGAAGTGGCAAAGTGTATTTTGTACAGATAAATTACTTTTTTTTCAACTGATAATATAGCCAGCTAAGAGGCTAACACTTTGGAATTAAATACAAAAAAAAAGGCATCATTACATGTACAGATTTGGTGCAACATTCAAGAAAAATAAAAAATTTTAAAATGTTTAATAAACATAATTAGCCAGAAAATTCTAATTGTAGATTACAATAATTCAAAGTAAACAATTTTGACGATTCTTTTGAAAATCATTTTTTTTTTCAGGCAAAACTATGTACAGTGCATCTTACTAACTAGTCTTTATACTAATACTGTATAGTAAAATAAACAGGCAAAGTACCACGAGGGACAGATAACACGGACGGATGTATCTTTCCAGAGGTTGTAACACAACCTACTGCATGTAATCAATTACATAGAAGATAAACAAATAAGAAGGGGGAAACAAAAACTATATTACTAACTACACAAATTATTTGCAATACAGTAATCAGCAAATTGAAAAGTTTACGTCACTAATTACTAAAACAATAACCATAAACTTGATAAAAAAATTATTTCTATACTGTACTCCCATTATGTTCATATTGCTTCTTCTCCATAAGCTTGGTTTATCTATGTTTACCCTAAAAATGTAATACAAATTTCAATTTTATTTCCTTTCAAACGATACACGGCTCCTGCAAAATTATGAAAGAATCTAGCTTTTAACGTTGGGTAGCATACCAACAGTTTACCGCTCTTCAATTCTCAAGTCAAAAGTACTCATTATTCCTTGATATTACAAGTCAGTGGGGAGGGTGGGCATGTATATGAAAATCAGGTGTTCAGTTTGGAAATGAAAAATGTTATGAAAATTCTGGATTTTTATGAACCTCCCCTGACATTCATATTGCGAATTCCAACACTCTCATGGCAGTGGGACACAAGTGAGGGAAAGATATAGGTTAACAAGAAGTTTAAAATGTATAACATAATTGAGATTCTAGACTCAATTGTTAAAATTATTACTATTATTGGTATAGATTTAATGGAAATCATCTGAAAATACAGTTTACAATAAAGAACTTAGTCTGCATCTGATAAATTTATATACAAGTACCTTAGCCAAAAAGAACTATGTACTCTAAGTAGTTGATTTGTCTTTTTTAATTTATCTTAAAAACTAATTAAAAATCTTTTTATTATTTAAAAAAAAAATTATGTTTTTCAAATGACTACAGTACCTATTAAGTATGGAAACTGATGTACTGTATATAAGATAAAGAGACTTTCAAGCAAGTGAGGTTATAAATTCCATATTTACCTCATACAAGAAAGGCATGATATGAGCTAGTGACCGAACTTGTTAGTGAACAGCTCCCACAGCCCTTCCAACAGGATGCAATCGAATAGATTTAGTGAATCCTCATACAAAAAGAAAACAATTAGCACCGTAGCATCCTAAGATTGTCACGCCAACCACAAAACAATAAGAGAAGTAAAGAGGAGTACTAAAACATCTAGACTAACATCTCAGCACATAAGAATAAACATAGGTTTGGAGGCGCTTGAATTATTGAGAGAAAAGAGATACAGTATAAGGATCCAAGCTACCATCTCAGTTTTAATTCTTGCAAATTCTAGGGGTCTACTAGATTGGCTAGAAATGTGGGAGAGCTATGTTTTCCCTGTAGAAGGGAAAGTAAATACAGATTTCAAGGCTCTGCCAGAAGATCTGCGATCTTGGAGATACTATGTACAACCAGACTTAACCGAAGGGTACATCACAACCAGCGGTTACCACTTGAGAAGTTAGGTTAGGATTTTAAGCAGGGCAAGTTAGGCCTGAAATATTACTCTAAAACAAGAAATAAATAGTTCTAAGCTACCACAAGAGGAGTTACTGACATCAAAATTCCTAATAAAAAACTAACTAGTTACGCTGTGGTAAAGACAAAGCCTGGAGTGACTGTAGTGTCAACATTGACCTTTACAAACAACAAACCTAGTCTCTGTTAAAAGAAAGTTTCTAAAACACTAAAATTAACTGCAGAGGAAAGTCTTTCAAAAACACTTCCAAGATTACTATCCCCAAACAATCATTAGTAAATTAGCTTGTAAACCTTTAATTTAAAGGTTTTTGTTAATTACTCGTAATGATGGGCTCAAAGGCGGGCATTATATTGAAATCTGTAACAAGGTCAAATAACAGACTAATCTGATACTAGTCAAAACTTCTTTGAGGTATCAAAGATTTAAGAGACTAAACGAAAAAAAGAATTAGCAGCCATTCTTAGTAATAGTGACAACAATCTAACTACTCTTATCCACAACAAAAAAAGGGTAATTGGGAGGTATACAGTATACTGTATAATCTTAGAAACAACTGTCTACAAATAGGCTACTTGGAGGAAAATGTCTCACTAGAACATATCTTACAAGCCAGTAATAAGGTAGTTTAATAAATAAAATTTTACTTGACACTTCCCTCTTAAACCCCTTTTTTACAATTGGCATGTTAGTGCTGTACATATGTTGAAATTCAAGGACTAAAGGCATAGTCTGTAATGTCACCTCCAGTGTAATAGCAATGGATTTTTTGTGTATTAAACACTTTTACTATTTTTAACTATATTCCTTCAGTGAATGCAAATAACCCACAATAAACTTCTCCTACACAGAAAGTTCATACATCACCAACAACAATAAAAAGTCAAGATAATTTACAATATAAAACTCCAACTCCAAAATTACCCAAACATCAACTACCAAATTCAAAATAATGTCACGGTTTAGCAGCAGAAAGCTCCAAAGTAATTAAAGAATTTGAGACTATAACAGAGCTCCACTTAGAAAATTTTCTGGCCCTATGAGAATAACAAAGGAAGTTAAATAAGTTGAGATCCTTTAAGGCTCATCACTAAACATTTGGCTGGTAATTGGCATGTCATATCATAGGCAACTATGCAATAAACACCTATTCTCTTCCCCTTGAACTAACAATTATTTTCTCTCTTCGGCTGTTATGAGAATCGTACGTTAGTTGTTCTGCTTATGATGCACAAACTTGCTTTTGTGCAGTGTAGATTCTCCCGTTCCATAAACACTAGAACTTGATGAGAGGAACAGCGAGACATCGTACTCCTCATAACAGTAATGGAAAACAGTGCTTTCCCTCTATATGAATCCTAATAAATCCAACAAGACAATTAAAATGCAATAAATAGCTTATCGTAACCTGAAGAGGATACGTCTTGATAGTAGCGTAACAACTGAAAATCTGTTGGCAAGTTAATTCCCATTAACGAATAGATTGTTTCATTACTTTACTGGGGGTGTGTAATCATTTGATAGGAAAGAGAATGCAAAAATATAGAGATTTTGGGGGTAAACATTGGTAAACCTAGCTTCTGGAGAAAAAGCAATATGAACATCCAGGAAGGCCATTGAAATAAATTCCATGTACAGTTCATACTTACTGAGGAGAATATGATCATGTTACTTTTTTATCACTTATTGATTAAGTGGTGATATACTTTCCTTGTTTTCCTTCCCCTTATAAAATAATACAAGAGAATATTCTTCAATACTGAAACTTTTTCATAAAACAAATGTCTTTAAAATATGGCCTTTTACGAAAACTATCCATGTCCACATAGAAGGTGTTCTAATGCAATCTCTTCTCTTAGGAATAAAATCACAAAATACACTGTATAGTAGAATGTATAAGAATATACGAGATCAAATGCAGCTTCATTCCAATGCTATCTCAACACTAAATATGATACTGTAAACTAAAATTTTTATGTATTAAACAATTAAAAATAAATGAAAAACACTAAATAACTTGACAGACAAAAGAAATTAATTACATATATCTATGTCACCACCTCCTACTGTGTCTCTCTTTTGTGACCAATTTATACCAACCTGGATCTCTTCGATTTTGTAAAGCTTCCTGAATCACTTCATCTGGAGAAGGAGTATCAAACTTAAATATTTTAAAAGGTACACAAATAACTTTCTCTGTTAAACGCTTGACTTGTGGTGAATACGGGATGTTTCCCATAACTTTGCCAAATGATGATGGCTTTCGCTTCCAAAGTGTTGCATCATATCTGAAGGGACAAATCTGGGGTTCAATGAACAGGTCAGTAGACTGTATGTCAGTTTTTCTCTCTGATTCTTCCTCAGCCTGAGGTTTCAAAAGTGCTGAGAGCAAATCAATATCTCCATTCATATCAACTTCTTCCTGTATCAACAAAGTTTCCAAACATTCCTTTTGTAGTAAATCACCCTGAGGAACAACATGCTCAAACCCTGGAGGTGGTTTTAAACAAGGTTTCAGTTGTAGAGAAGAAGTTATCTGGAAACCCACTTCAGTATCCACATCTGTTGTAGACACTGCTAAATTTGCTAATGATGAAAGAAATGAATGGTCACCAAATGGACGATTAGAATCATTCATTTTTAGTAGGTTAGACATTGAAGAGTTAGAAGGAGACTTATTCAAATTTGAATCTAATGTAAATGTTGGTGGTCTTCCAGGTTTATCAATGCTGTTTGCATTACTATTGTTAAAACCTTCAGTTATATTCAAACCTTGAGCCATATCAAACACTGATTTTGATTCTCCAACTTTTAAAGTATTTTCATTCCCCTGACAAATCCCTTTTTTGCCTGTCTCTAAAGGTGGTACTGAAGATATCGACAAGCTATTGCTGCCAAGATAAGTACTTGCCAATGTGAATAAACTTGGACTGCCACTATCAGTGTTGGAACTCTCTGGAAGCTTTATGTCTATGGGACTAGATTTAACTGAAGACAATGATTTTGCACTAATGTTTCCTTCAGTCCTTGACCCTGTTAAGGATGATAAACTCAGTATAGAGTTAGGATCAGGTACAGACGATAAGAGTGAGTTAGCATTTCCTAAAGATGTAGTTGCAAGTGCAGACAAAGTTGAGCCAATGCTCCTTCCACTGAAGTTAGGATCATTTCCACTCAAGTTTGAATCAGCAAGTGATGACAAACTTTGGGGGCCACTCACAGGACTGAAGTTTATTGACTTCTGACAATTGACAGTACTTGTATTAAGTTTTGGAATTGAAAATTGAATTCCTGAACTCCCAGCAACACCACAAGCAGATAGGGGCAAATTTGGCTTATTGCTATCCTGACTCACATTATTACATAGAGAATTTCCTAGGGTCAATGAACCTAAGCCTACCTTACTTGTACTTATTTCATTATTACTTAAAGAAGAATGGGCTAACATAGATAATTTAGGTCCTTGCATATCTAACCCCCTTTTAAACATAAATCCACACTGATCTGGCCCCTTCACTCCAAAGTCACACTGGGGATTATTTCCATCCATCCTTGAATTTGCCAGATCAGATGAATTGGAATCTTTATTCCTATTATCAAACTGGGGCTTACTTCCAGTCACACTAGAATTTGCAAGCTCAAACAAACTAGGCCCTTTAGTTTCAGATCCTAATTTACATGTATTTACACTTGATTTTGTACTCTCAAACACTTTATTACCACTGACACTGCAAGAATTTACAAATCCTGTTTCACTGTTTTCAATCATTCCCATTGGTGGTGGATGAGAACTCACTTTGCTGCTATTCTCATCAACCTTAAATGGCAATTTTAAACTAGGAATCTGAAATAAACCCGACTCTCCACGTAAGTTTGATGTGTTTGGTGTAATTTGTAACTTAGGTACTGGTAATTGCACAGGTGTTAAACTAGACTCAGCGATTGATGATGATTGTATTTGAATATTAATGTTACTTGGTAAAAGTTCCTTGAAGCCACCCTCGGAAAGTAAAACTGTGTTTGCTGATAAATCATTTTGAGGCTGGTGTTCCACTTTGGATGTCTCCAAGGATATTTCAACCTCTTCACCAAAATCTTGATTCACACAATCAACAATCATATCCTGACTATCTTCACTCAAATCCTGACTACTATCTCCCACAACATCCTGACTGTCCCCACTTGTGGTAACAACAGAATCTTCGCTACATTGACTTTCATTCCTGTTTCTAAAATATCGGCACTTTTCCTCTTCTCGTTTCTGTCTTGAACGTTTTCTAAGAATTTCACTCAACCAATCTCGAACTATCCTATGCAAAGGAAGTCTATCTAAGGTTTTATTTTCAACAAAAATTGCTGAATTGTGGCAATAAGAGATTGGTAACTGATATTGAACCAATAAATTGTGACCTTACCTCATAAATTCATTGTAGTCGGTCAAGCAAATAATAAAAAACAAGAATTGCCAGGAAAACCATCAGCATAGTCAGCACAGGTTACCAAAACAGGTCATGGAACGAAAAAAATAAAAAATAATGTTAAACAATCCAAATATAATTTGACAGGGTAAATGAATTATTAGCCATACCTTTAAAATACCTCTAAGGAATTAAATACTAAATTTCATAATGTATAGTAGTATATCTACATATTTACAGCAATTATATCTTTAAAAATAATGGAGAAAATTACCAAACCAATACAATAACTTTTATAATTTGCCAATAAGAAATCGTGTCATTCAGCCTTATCATTAATTCTGCCAACCATATAAACTTTAATGACAAGAGTATCCTAAATCAATTGCTAGACCAACTGACATATACAGAAATAAGTTGGAATTCCAAAGGATTACTCTACTATTAAAGGCCAAAATAATTTAACAAAACATCAATCTCGACTGTGCAAGTTATTCTGGTGAAGGATATACGCGACTCTCATCCTGCAAACACTACTCATCACAAGAGGAATATAAATAGTATATACTAAGTCACTGATTTCCAGCTGGCTTCTTTAGAGAGGATCTTGATAAAGTGAGTTTTTAAATTTTGTCTTTTCCTGTGTCCTTTTGCTCTAACTGTTAAAAGGGATGGTAGACCTCAACTTGAATTTTTTATTGATTCAAGTTGTCTTCTGGTTGATCTAAAATATCAACAGACAAAACATCATATCTACTTTATGTAATCATTTCCATGTTCCTTATGGAAGAGGGGTGAGAGAGATGGAGGTCTCTATTTTCCAATCAAGAGGTGCTGAGCGACCAGGTTTGTGCACCTTCCCCACCACAGGTGACCTGGTAAATTGGTTTTAACTGGAAACTATCAAATCAGGCAAGGGCACAGCCATAGAGAGGTTTGTACTATAGTTTGTAAAGAGCAGGGGTGTAACTCAGGGGGGGGGGGGGGCTCAAAGTTTGGGTCAGAGGGGGACACAGTATACTCTTCCCCTCTAAACAAAAAAATATTATGGTTGAATATCAGGCTCCTACAAAGACAGAGTAAAGAGAATTGAATTGTTACCACTTAAAGACAGTGCCGTGAAGTTTTATTTTGACTTCTGGAGAAAATTAATATAAGTTTGGAAGAACATATGTATATATTATAAAAATATTTTAATATCTATTCATTACTTATTTAGATATCAATTTATTTGTGAAAATGAAAGATTAACTTATTTCTGTTAACTTTTTCTCAAATGCCGAATGTTTCATTGTTTACTTATGAAGACAAGTCACAAGTCACTGCACCCAGTAACAGTTGATTAATTAGGTAAGTGGTTCTTAACAGGGGTGTGTACTCCCTAGGGGCCATCAGAGGTTTTCATTGGGAGTTGGGGGAGCAGGGTTTGTATCAAAAGTATATGATATGTGAAATAAAGGTTTTCATGGTATTTATTTTCCTTTGAATATCCATCATCCGTGCATATACCAAATACCCATATAAACAATGATGTATAATTTCTCATTGAACAAATATAAAATAATTATCATCCACAAGAATATTACTATTTGACAAACAAATAGGATCTAGGGGACGTGAAGGAGAAATAAACTGTTTAAGGGACAAGTATCTTTATTCTTCACAATTAGTGCTTCATGATACTTTTATAAAGTTAGACACTAGGTAATACACTCTATCCAAATTTTGTACAGATACGAGGGTTCGTTACAAAGTTAACAAGTTTTCATTATCTCTGAAACCCATATAGGTAGAAGTAAAGATGTCTGTTTTAAGTTCCAATATCATCAGAATAGATGCGCACCAGAACAGTAGTTGGGCAAGCCCAACCCCTTGCTATGGTGCCCAACAGATTAGTGCTATCCCAGTAAACAGTTTAAATTCACAGTCCAGGGATGATATCATTCTTTTGTTATGCGAATGCTATGCGAATGCCTCAACACTGTACTAGCCAGGAGGCCACTTAGTCAGTGTTACTCCTCGGCTCAATTTGTAATTATTATATTTTATTGATTTTGCAGAATATATATATTCAAAAGTTTTTTGTCCCAAAAAAGTGGGGAGGGCCAGATATGTTGATATAGGCCCAGTAAAAATGCCAGAACCAGTAGAACCTCGATGCCAAAAACAACTGCCAGGCCTAGTACAATCACTAGGCCAAACACAACCTCCATGCCATGCAGAACCACTAGGCAGCCCCGCACATTTATCATTAATCCAAAGCTAAGTTACAAACCTACCAATTAGCTACGATGGTGAAGATGGGTTGATGTCAATTCCAAGTACAAAAAACCTGAATTCGACAGGTATAATTACAGAAGAATTGCAATTGACTTTTATCTTTCTTCGTGGCCAAGTGGTATGTTACTGTTGTTACAAGTTTCGTGGACAAGGGTTCAATTCCTGGCCAGTCAGAAGCTATTGTCTTTGAGTGGTTTCGCCTGGGGCTCTGATCACGGAGTCGGTAAGAGAATCCAGACATTAATGTATCAAAATATATGGCTTATTTGAATATGAAAAACACGTCTAAGTCTGAAAAACTTATCATTAAGCGAATGCCAAGTACAAAAATACCAATTAGCTACAATGGTGAAGATGGGTTGATGTCAATTCTAAGTAACAAAAATCTGAATTTGACAGGTATAAGTACAGAAGAATTGTCATTAACTTTATCTTTCTTAGTGGCCAACTGGTATGTCACTATTGTTACAAGTTTCGTGGACCAGGATTCGATTCCCGGCCAGTCAGAAGCTATTGTCTTTGAGTGGTTTCGCCTAGGGCTCTGATCCCAAGGTTGGTAAGAGAATCCAGACATTAATGTATCAAAATATATGGCTTATTTGATTATGAAAAACATGTCTAATAAATGTGCAAAGTTTATGATCTATACATACATACATACATACATACATATATATATATATATATATATATATATATATATATATATATATATATATATATATATATATATATATATATATATATACATAGATGGTAGGCCTAGAGCCTATAGAATTGGGTATAATTTTGCTTGATTTTCTGCAAAGGGAAACTTTTTGCGATACAACGGACTATCGGCGATACCGGACACACCTTCCCCTTTATCAGTCCGTTATTGCAAGGTTCTACTGTATACTTATTAACCTTCAAATTCAATAGTCTCCCTTAGTTTCAAAGTTATAGCATTGAAATTTGGTATATAACTTAGAAATACATTATGAAACAATGAAATGAAGCCCTTTTTCCAATTTTAGTTTCATATTTTGTTTGTTAATTTTTTCCCCTGATTTTTAGGGTTTATTTTTTTTACCATAATGAAAAAATTCATATCTGGCAGAAAAATTACTTAAGAAAAAAACTTCATTTTATTGGAGGTCTATATCCGGTCTATATAGGGTAGTAATCCCAGATCTTGGTAATAATTATCAAGGAAAGAGATAGAACTTAAAAAATTCATTTTCAGGATAAATCACCCAGGCATAGTAAAACCGAAGGTCAGAGGCAAAACTCCTAAGCAATTTGAAAATGCCCTAAGTCACCTTATTAAGTGGTATGAATTTCAAAGTCCTGTCATTAAAAAACGGCATTAGCCAGCCGGCCCCCTTAAGCGCATCCTCATGATTTTTACAAGATATCCTAGAATCCAATTTTTCATTAAGTTTCATTCTTATTTCATTTATCAACCTATAGCACTCAAACGCTTTTAATAGCTCATAATAATTTGTCTTTAATGGAATTTGGGTAACATATATAATAAATTCTCAGTTTCCTGGTGTTACCCAAATTACTTGATTTATGAACAGATGGTCCCCTCAATACAATACTTGTGGGATAGAACAAAAGAAATATAGTGGCACAGGTATAAGCTAAATCCACCTGTTAGGATAGACTAAAAAACATGGAATTATCCTCCTTGTATGTGGTGATGGGCTTCTGGCCAGAGGCCTTCAGTCTTACCTCAAGGATTGGATCCCCTTGGATTCTGACAAACCACCCCTGGAGAATAGCTCCACCAAAAAAGGATTAAACCATCTTAGGGATGTCTGAGATCGTCTAATACCCTCACATATAGCTTTGAAAGCAAATACCTTCCAACCTTATCCCTTCAACTATTCAACTAATCAGGCAGTAAGAATGAATGTGGAAATATGCATGCCACTTAACAAACTATATATATAAAGGAATAAACAAAAAATATATATAAAAATTAGGGAAATATTACTTATAGAGTTAGGACAGCAGATAAAAGAAAGTTGTTAAAGTTGGAAGAAGGTCGGAGTAATGTTGAGAAGAAAATAGAAGAGAGATAGAATTAGATTTGAACTGGGGGAGCAGTTTCCTTAAGTTCCAAAGCCCTCTTGCTAATCACAATCCTTCAACATGGAAACGATATTCCCTGTTGAGCACGATGACTTTATCAAGGCAGTAAGTAGTGGTTTGGGCAAGGCGCCAGCCACCGGTTGAGGTACTGCCATTAGACAGCTATTGGTTCCTTTGACTCGCCAGACAGTATTACATTGGATCCCTCTCTCTGGTTATGGCTCATTTTTCCTTTGCCTACACATACACCAAATAGTCCGGCCTATTCTTTCCACATTCTCCTCTATCTTCATACACCTAACAGCACTGAGTTTACCAAACAATTCTTCTTCACTCAAAGGGTTAACTACTATACTGTAATTGTTCAGTGGCTACCTTCCTCTTGGTAAGGATAGAAGAGACTCTCCAGCTATAGTTAGCAGCTCTTAAAAGAGGACACTCCAAAATCAAACCATTGCTCTGTAGTCTTGGGTAGTGCCATAGCTTCTGTACCATGGTCTTCCACAGTATTAGGGTAGAGTTCTCTTGTTGGAGTGTAGACTCAAGCACATTATTCTATCTCATTTCTCTTTCTCTTTTTTATGTTTTTATAGTTTATTATATAAGAAAGAATTATCTTTAGTGTTGTTATTATTCTTAAAATATTTAATTTCAATTGTTCATTATTACTCTTATAGTTCATTCATGTCCTTTCTGCACTGTGCTATTTTCCTTGGAGCCCTTGGGCTTATAGCATCCTGCTTTTCCAACTAAGGTTGTAGCTTAGCAAGTAATAATAATAATAAGAGGGTCCAAATCTCTGAATAGACCTGTTTGCCACAAAGAATAACCACAAGCTTCCACTACAAGTAACCCAGCATGTGGATTCTGATGCAGTGGCAAGAGATGCTCTGAATCTGGATTGGAACAGACAATCATCAATCTATGTTTCCTCCAAAAAGTTTGATTGCGAAGACTTTGAATATCCTTCCCTGCCATGCTAATAGCTGCACTGTGGCCAAACAGCCCATAGCATCCATTGCTTCTGTGTCTGAGGCAAGATTACATGTTTCGGTCTTTACAGCTATATCAGACAATAGGGAGTCGGATATCTTTGCTTCCTCCTTTCTTACCCAGAACCTTCCGGCTTGGATTTTCTCTCCCGTATTTACAAGAGCTATTTCTTAGCCCACTACTTGACTAGTTTCATGAGTTGCAAGAGGTCTTCATCCTTGAGATATTGCCATATGTGTGGAAATCTTGAATGGCCTCTCTAAAGAATTAGGTTACCTGTCAAATAATGTGAGACTACTTTGCTTCCTTTTTTATTCACCTCTGAGGATAGTAAGCTTCAGCCATCAACTACTTTTTTGTATAAATTGGCACTGACAGAACCTCTCAAGCGTGCTTTTGGCATGGATCTAGACTAAAAATGTTTCATGAGAACACCCAGTCTTTTGTTTTGCATAGACTATCTCCACCAATAACTGCTAAATCTTAGTTTCTAGATAGGGCGGCCTGAGTTCAATAAATCAAAGCATTCTTCCATCTCCCTTAACGAATGATAGCAAAAAGATCACAAATTTTAAGTAATTTGTATTTTTCCTAACAGTACTTACCTCGAACTACTTTCTTAGGAGTATCTGGCATCTCCTCCCATCCGACCTGAGTTTTGTGTAGTTTACCCTAAACCCATTTTCTATGAGGGGTAACCTCAGGCGGAGGGATACGCGCCCTGAGGCTAACCCCGGGTCAGAAAGCATGTGTGCTCAGGTCTCGACCTCCAGTATGTTCTTGACAACTAAGGTCTCTAAGAACACCAGGGGACACTCGGGGAAGGCAGGGTGGGCCATTACCCGAAAGTAGTTCGAGGTAAATACTGTTAGGAAAAATACAAATTACTTAAAATTTGTGATTTGTTCCAACACGAAGTACTTACCTCGAACTACTTTCTTAGGAGACTTATAACTTAAGAGGTGGGCGTGTCCCACAACCGTTCTAGAGACCGTGTTAAGGAATGTTCAGAGACCTAGATAGGAGGCTAGGTCGTGTTGACCCCATAGAAAGCGGAAGAGAGGAAACTACACAAAAACCCATCTTAGTGTCTAAGAAACTCACCTGTGCAAACAAAATCCTAGGGGACATGTCCTCCCCATGTTGAGGTACTTGTCTCCGGCTCAAGGCCCTCCCTGGGCCCACTTGAAGCAGAAAAAAAAAGGGGGGGGGAAAGGAAGTACAAGGGGGTTTAAGGAACGAACCTGTCTCTTGTGCTTGTTCACCCGCGGTTATCACTGAGGCTATGCATTTAAACCGTTTGGAGCGCGGAAACGATGGTACCTATCGAGAACCCGTCCAGGGACTTCCTTAAATAGTCGCTCAAGTAATGAGCCATGAAGGTAGACTGGTTGGCCCAGGTGCCTGCCCTTAGGATCTGGCCCACTGCCATATTCTTCTCGAAGGCCAATGTAGTAATCAGGTCCCTAATGTTATGGGGCTTGGGTTTCCCGGCAGGGGGATTCCTGCCTCACTGTAGGCCCTGATGATGACCTGCCGCAACCAGAAGGAGACGGTATTCTTCGAGACTGGCTTGTTCATGTGGATACAAAAAGACTCTTGATTCCTGGCCGGAGTTTTGCTGTCCTTTCCAAGTATTTCCTCACTGCCCTGACAGGGCATAGGTGCAAATCCTTCACGTAGTCCGACTGGGGGATTGCTGGAATTGAGAAACCTTCAAATCTGGTGTCCCACACGGCAGGGTTCTGGGTCTTAGCTACGAAGGAAGGGACGAACTTGAACGTGACTTCTCGCCAACCTTTCGATTGAGCTACTTCGTAGGACAGACCATGAATCTCGCCTACTCGTTTACCTGATGCCAACGCCAGCAAGAAAACCATATTGAGAGTGAGATCCTTGTCCACGATGTCCTTCAGGGGCTCGAACGGAGGTTCGGATAACATCTTCAGGACCCTTGCTACATCCCATTGTGGCACCTTCACAGCTTGCGGGGGACATGATTGCTCAAAGCTCTTAATGAGCATTGAGATATGCCTGGAGTTACCCAGGTCTATGCCTTTCAGGAGAAAAACTTGGCCCAGAGCAGCTCGGACTCCCTTGATGGCTGAAATGGACATGTTGACCACCTCCCTGAGGTAAACTAGGGAGTCCACTACATGCGGGATGGAGGCCTTTAGGGGCCTGATGTTCCTAGCGGCGCACCATTTGGTAAAGGTGGCCCACTTAGCTTGGTATACAGCTGTCGAGGACCGTCTCAGGTAGCCCGACATCCTCGTTGCTGTACTCGATGAATAGCCTTCCCTCCTCAGGAGATGCTCGATAACCTCCACGCGTGAAGGCGGAGGGACCAAGGATTCTCGTGGAATCTTTAGAAGTGTGGTTGTCGGAGAAGGTCTGGCCTGTCCGGAAGGGGCCAGGGTGGTTGTTGGGCTAATTCTCTTAGGTCCACGAACCATTCTCTCTCCGGCCACCAGGGCGCTACCAAAGTAATCCATTGGTTGTCCGTCCTTCTTACTCTGTTGAGGACCTGCCGGAGCATCCCGAAGGGGAGAAAAGCGTACACGTCGAGATTGTCCCAAGGATGTTGGAAGGCGTCCTCGAATGCCGCTTCTGGGTCTGGGACAGGAGAACAAAACAGGGGGAGCTGCGTGTTCAGCCTTGTTGCGAAGAGGTCCATCATTGGAGAACCCCATTTCTGGATGACGGACCTGGCTACTGATGGGTGTAGAGACCATTCGGACCCTACCACTTGCCCCATCCTGCTGAGGCCGTTGGCGAGGACGTTCCTTTTCCCTGGAATGAACCTCGCTGAGATTCTTACCTGCTCCACTTCGGCCCATTCCAGAAGTTGTAACGTGAGGACGCACAGCTCCTTCGACCTAGTCCTCCCTGCTTCTCTATGTAAGCTACTACCGTGGCATTGTCGCACATCAACGCCACGGTGTTTCCCCGGAGTAGGTGTACGAACTCCTGGCACGCTCTTTGTACTGCCCTCATCTCTAGTATGTTTATGTGCTGAGTCTTCTCTAGGGCTGTCCAGTTCCCTCTTGCCAATTTTCCTATGAGATGGGCACCCCACCCCTCCTTTGATGCGTCCGTGAACAGAAGCATCTCCGGAGGGTCGGCTGCAAAGGGCATCCCTTTGAGGGTGTTCGTCCTGCAGCTCCACCATTCCAGGACCCGTTTCGTGTTCGGGAACACCGGGACTACTCTGTGGGGGGAATCTGTTTGGTTCCAGCTTTCCTTTAGGTCCCACTGGACCTCCCTGAGCTTTAGCCTGCCCTGGGGGACCAGTTTCTCCAAAGACACAAGGTGGCCTATCAGTCTCTGCCAGTCCTTCGCTCTCCTGGGTTGGTCCGTCAGGAATTGGCGGAGGACCTGGTCTAAGTTGTCTAGCCTGTCCGCGGAGGGGAAGGCTTTCACCAACCGGGAATCCAGAACCATTCCGAGGTAGGTTGTCCTGGTGGAGGGTATCAGTTGGGACTTCTTTAGGTTGAGGGTGATCCCCAGAACGTTGCAGAAATGCAGTAACATTGCGCCTTGCTCCTTCAATACTTCCTCTGAGGCTGAAAGCAGCAACCAGTCGTCCAGGTAACGAATCAGGTGAATGCCCTGTTTGTGTGCCCAGACTGAGACCGTTGTGAAGACCCTTGTGAAGACTTGGGGGGGCAGAGGAGAGCCAGAAGCAGAGGGTCTTGAACTGCAACGTCTGGTTCTTCCATTTTACCCATAGGTACCTCCTGCTGGAGGGATGAACCAGGATCTGGAAGTAGGCATCCTTGAGATCTACCAACATCATGAAGTCCCCTTCTCTCAAGGACACCAGGACTGATTTTGGAGTGTCCATTTTGAAGTTGGTCTTGCAGACGAACTTGTTGAGGGCTGAGAGGTCTATGACCGGTCTCCATCCTCCTGTCGCTTTCTCCACCAGGAACAGCCTACTGTAGAACCCCGGACCTGGGTCCTGAACAGGTTCCATTGCCCCTTTTGCCAACATCGCTGAGACCTCTCCCTGCAGAGCCGTCCGTTTCAAGGGATCCTTGGCGGCTAGCCACTCCGCCTGCTGGTCTGGCATCAGAGGTGGAGGGTCCGCTAGGAAGGGCAACCTGTACCCTTCCTTCAGAACTGTCACGGTCCACGGGTCTGCTCTGTGTTCTTCCCATGCTTGCCAAGAACGTTTGAGGCATCCCCCCACCTGAGGCTTCGGCAGGAGTAGGGGGCCTCCCTCCCCATCTTCTCCTTGAAGAGTGGCCTGATCGCCCTCTTCCGGACGCCGCGAAGGACAGCCTATAGGCGGCTTGGGTCGAGGCTGATCCCCTACGGGAGGGCTGAGACGACTGGGACCATGTTGTCGCCGAGTTGTCTCTCCTGGGCTGGTTAGTAGCGGGCCGAGGATGGCGAGGCACGTCGACGGAGGACCTTCTGAATGTCGGCCTTCTGACCGGGTGGGGCCTGGTCTCGAACGGTTCCTTCATCCTCAGAACTCTCTCCATCGGTTCCCCCGCTGCCTTCGAGGGAAAAATCCCGTCGTCCCATAGGGTCTGGTTCCTCAGAGATCTGGCCTTTCTGTCCGGCATCTTCCTAGTCAGCCTGCTCAAAACGGTGTCCCTCCTTCATAGGACCCAGTTGGCGGAGAGGGCTAACGACTGGTATGACAGGAATTTCAGGGCCTTACCTCCCAAACTGATAAGTTCCTTGAGTAAGGCCTACGTCTCCGGTACCGTAAGGTCGTAGGACGACTGAACGCCCACCAGGGTAGAGGCCCACCAGTCCAGCCAGGAGGAGACGTTGACTAGGTCCTTAGAGATCTCCTCCATCATGACTGCCTCCGAAGGAGAGAAGCAGATCGGAGCCGTGGACGCCCTTTCTTCTGAGGCTCCTTTCCCCAACACGGTTAGTGCTGGCTCCAGTGCACAAGCGTCCGCTCGTTGCCCCTCTGGAAGGTAGAACCTGCTCTGGGACTTCAGGCCCTGGAGCAGCTTGGAGGCGCTCTGGTTCTTGGGCGCCTCGGCGTGGTTGGCCACGATCCTATCCACGTGTGCTCTTCCCAACTTAACGTCCCTCGGCAAGGGGAGAGCCAAGGAGGGGCACTGCTGGACCGGGGCGTCCACTATCCTGTTGAGGCTGGAGCGCCATGCATCTTCGGAGGAGGGTTCCGGTACGTCCAGCCTGTGATGACTTCTGATGAGGCCTATCACCCTCCGATAGGCCGAAACCTCCGCTGCTGACCCCTCTCCATGGTCGTCGAGCTCCTCCGACGGTGTTGCTGGTACACTACATGTGACGGGGTACTCCGACGGAGGACCTCGCACGTGGGGGAGTCCTGGACCGATGCTCTCGCAGGGGTTCACGGCGAAGGACGGGCATCGCCGTCAGAACGGGTGCCTCCATCCTGGGTCCAACATCTCTTCCAGAGGTTCTCGAATCTGCGGGTTTGCCCGTCGAGGAAAGCCGAGGGCTGCGCTCGTGCCGAGCTAAGTGGCCTCGGGGCGACTCTCTCCGCTGGGCGGATGGAGCCGGAACCTTCGCGGTCTTATGCCTGTCAACTGGAACCAGCCATGATGAGTCCCTCCGTCGGGTTCCGCTGCTGCCGGAGGAGTATTCATCTGGGGATCTTGTCCTCGGACGCCAACTTGAAGGTCCCGGCGCCGCAGCTAGCTCCAGCTGCCTGTCTCGATGAACCATCACCCACTCACTGCTCTTGGGGGATCTTGGGCGCCCACTCTCGTGGCGCGACCTCGAGGGAGAGCGAGAGCGCGACAAATTCCTGTGGGACTTCTCCCTTCGTCTCCTGAGCTTCCTCAGCGCTTCGTCCTCCGAGGAGCAGGAAATTTCCCCCACTGCGGAGACCGACAACTTATAAGTCCTCTTCGAAGGCCTAGCCTCCCTCGTTGGTGTAGGAGGATTCTTGCGAAGTTCAGTAGAAGACAATGCCTGCAAAAACTCCTCTGGGAAGACGGCCGACGGCGCTGGGGGGGAGCGAGGAGGATCTCTCGTGGGAGTCCAGGTCCTGAAGTCTTCCTCCATCCTCAACGGGGACCTGAAGGGCGTCTTAGGGAGAACCCACGCAGTGGGGTCCGACGGCGGGGAAAGCTCCTTCTCGACGTCGCCCTCGGCTGCTGAACCACCTGAAACATACGCCCATGAGGCTGGAGAGGAATTAGTAACATTTTTACCCCACATGGGGTCATCTGAGGAGACGCGACCTGCGGGCACCAGGCCACCGTATCCCGAAAACACTCCCTTCTCTCCCTCAGGTCCCTCACTCGCCTGGAAAGACGCCACTACACCACTGTCTTGGAGGTCAGACTCTTGGGGAAGGGCCGCGGGCCTCTTCCCCGCAACGGACTTACCTCGGCCCCTACTCTGGGTAGGGGAGGTTGGAAGAGAAGCTTGGACCGACGAGGTGCCCATCGAAGCAAGGGGGGAAGGAACGCTGGGCTTCTTAGGTGACTTCTTCGTCGCCTTCTTCTTGGTGCTGTACCGCACCCACTGCACCTCATTCCACGACTCGCACTCCGGACACGTGGCGGAAGGGGAACACACGCTGCCCCTGCACGAGGAACACAAGGAGTGCGGGTCAACTTCGGGTTTCGAGAGGAACGCTCCCCACGATTTCTCGGCCATAGGGCCAGGACAACGGCGAGGATACTCCATGATGAAGGAGAAGCACTGCGAGACACAAGCGCGCACAGGGAAAGCACAATTGAACCACGTGGGAAGCGCGTGGGACACAAAGGGTCGGGGGCACACAAGTCACACTGGGATTAAGGAGAGCGGCGAGATGATATCGTGACGTGACCAGTGAACTTACTGGAGGTCGAGACCTGAGCACACATGCTCTCTGACCCGGGGTTAGCCTCAGGGCGCGTATCCCTCCGCCTGAGGTTACCCCTCATAGAAAATGGGTTTAGGGTAAACTACACAAAACTCTGGTTGGATGGGAGGAGATACCAGATACTCCTAAGAAAGTAGTTCGAGGTAAGTACTTCGTGTTGGAACAAACATATTTTTAATAGCTTTAGCCTGAGGAACAATAGTTAAACTTCCAGCCTTTTGGAGAGAACAGGAGTTTCACCGTATCCCAGCTCATTTTCTAATCCTGGCCAAACACAGAAATCCTCTTGAGAGACGGGGTCACCTTTACATTTTGGCTCTTAGAGTCGGGAGATAGTAACCTCTGTCTGATGTTACTCTACTACTATATATACTTGCAGAGATCCACATTCTCAGAAGGTAGTTTGTTTCAAAATAACCAGACCAACAAACCCCTTTCAACATGGGCTATCAATATTCTAATGACCTCTATTTAAAAAAGCTGATCATCTCCATCCCCAAATCCTACAATGTTAGAAAAATTTCTTCACTAGCATTTTTTTTGCTAATAAGCAATTTCAGGATATCCAAAGCTTTACAGGTTGGTCTGGCTATAAAGTGCTCATTAAATACTAAATGAAACATCCAAGCAATACAACATTCATGTGTGGTACAGTATTTGGTTTGTTTGGGACACCTTAAAGGTAACTCTGAGAAAAATGGAGTTTTTATGATAAAACAAAGTTTTATGAATACTTACCTGGCAGTTATATATACATAGCTAATTATCTCTATTTCGGCAGAATTTTTCTAAAACTAGGCAACCGCCTTGTGGTGGTTGGGTGGTAACACCCGTTAAAGGGTGGTAGGAGGAATCATTCCCGTTTTCTGTTCTTCAGTTCATCTATGCCCGACCTGTCTCCTGAGGGGAGGTGGGTGGGCCTTCGAATGTATATATAACTGCCAGGTAAGTATTCATAAAACTTTGTTTTATCATAAAAACTCCATTTTTACGAATAGAACTTACCTGGCAGTTATATATACATAGCTGATTAACACACTTGGAGGAGGGTGATAGACAGTAACATCGTTGGGGAAACAACCAAAAAAGTTGTAGGATAAATAAACACCTTGATTCCTTACCTGCTAAGGTAGCTGACTTCAAAGGTTCCTGCCTCTTGAGTCGCTTTCCCTTAGGAGTGTCAGCCAGGATGTGACCTGCAGTGCTGAAAACACTCAATCGAGTCTGTCAACGGGGTGAGACCAACAATCTGACTAGACTTCAGGACTACCTATTGCCCAAAATAAAAAACCGCAACTTTACCAAACCAACCACCTAACATTTGCAAAGTAGATAAAAATGATCTAACTAGACTGAGGTGACTGTACACAAGTCGAAGTCCTCAGACAACCAATAAAAAAATACACCAACCTATGCACAAGTAAACAAAACTAAGGTTGAGGGGAGGTAGTAACTCCTTTGCCTAATACAGAAGCCGTAGCTACGTATGGTCCCAAGGTATAACATTTCTCATAATCCACCCTCACCTCTCTGAGGTAATGAGAGGCGAACACAGAGTTGCTCCTCCAGAATGTCGCATCCATAATTTGACGGAGCGACATGTTCTTGCGGTAAGCAAGCGAGGTCGCAATGGCCCTCACTTCGTGGGCTTGCACTTTTAAAAGTCCGAAGTGTTCCTCCTCACACAAGAGATGCGCTTCTCTTATCACTTCCCTCAGGAAAAAGGATAAAGCGTTCTTGGAAAGGGGCTTTTGAGGATCTTTCACAGAACACCACAGGGAGCTAGAAGAGCCTCTCACACTTTTTGTGCGAGACAAGTAGGTCTTGAGGGCTCGTACTGGACAGAGCAGCCTCTCTTGCTCTTGACCCACTAGGTTGGTCAAGTTAGGAACCTCAAAGGTCCTCGGCCAGGGCTTAGAAGGGTTCTCGTTCTTAGCGAGAAAGTCTAATCTCAAGGCACAAACTGCCCCATTCAGATTGAAGCCTACCTGTTTTTCAATTGCATGGACTTCACTAACTCTTTTAGCTGTTGCTAAGGCCAAAAGAAAGAGGGTCTTCTTGGTAACCTCCCTAAGGGGAGCCTGTGAGATGGGCTCAAATCTCTTGGTGCACAGAAATTTAAGAACTACATCAAGGTTCCAAGAAGGGGGCTTTAACTGGGTCTGCTTGGTCGTCTCAAAAGACTTCAAGAGGTCATGTAAGTCCTTGTCGCGAGACAAGTCCAAGCCTCTATGCCGACAGACGGAAGAGAGCATACTTTTGTACCCTTTGATAGTGGACACAGCTAGCTTAGCGTCCTGTCTGAGGTACAACAAGAAATCCGCAATCTGGCTCACAGAGGTAGTGGATGAGGAAATCTTGTGCTTCCTACACCAAGCCCTAAAAGTCTCCCACTTGGACTGGTAGACCCTCTGCGAAGAGACCCTCCTCGCTCTGGCGATAGCTTTCGCAGCTTGCGCTGAAAAGCCTCTCGATCTGACGAGCTTCTCGATAGTCTGAAGGCAGTCAGATTGAGAGCGAGGGGGTTTTGATGATATCTCTCGAAGTGGGGTTGTCTGAGCAGATTTGGACTTGCAGGGAGGCTTCTTGGAAAGTCCATCAACAAGTCCACCACCTCCGTGAACCATTCCCTCATCGGCCAGAACGGAGCTATCAGGATCATCCGTCCCGAATCGAGGAGGGCGAATTTCCTGACTACCAGATTGATGATCTTGAACGGGGGAAAAGCATAAGTGTCCATCCCCGTCCAATCCATCAAAAAGGCGTCTACTGCTATTGCCTCTCTGTCCGGAACTAGGGAGCAATAGATGGGGATCCTCTTGGATAAATTGGAGGCGAAAAGATCGATGAGGGGTCTCCCCCACAGCCTCCAGAGACTCTGACAGACCTGTTGGTTGAGGGTCCATTCTGTGGGAAGGACCTGCCCTTTCCTGCTGAGCATGTCCGCCCTCACATTCTTCTGTCCCTGAACAAACCTCGTCAGCAGGCTTATCCTGTTCTCCTTCGCCCAAAGAAGGAGCTCTCTTGCTGTCTCGAAGAGAGACAGAGAGTGAGTCCCTCCTTGCTTCCTGATGTAAGCAAGAGCTGTGGTGTTGTCTGAGTTGACCTCCACAATCTTCCCAGACACCAAGTCCTTGAAGGCCTTTAGCCCCAGAAAAATGGCCATCAGCTCCTTGTTGTTGATGTGCCATCCCAGCTGAATTCCTTCCCAATAGCCTGAGACCTCCTTGCTTTCTAGTGTTGCCCCCCAGCCTGACTCTGATGCGTCTGAAAACAACACTAGGTCTGGGTTCTTCTTGTGTAAGGAGATCCCTTCCCCTAACAAGGTTGGGTCCAGCCACCACTTCAGAAGAGTCTTGACTTCTATTGGAATGGGGAAGGAAAAGGAGTCTTCCTGCATCTTTCTGTTCCATGTCTTCGAAAGAAAGTGCTGAAGAGGCCTTAGGTGGAGTCTCCCCAGAGAGACAAACAGTTCGAGGGAGGACAGAGTCCCCAGCAAACTCATCCACTCCTTCGCTGTGCATCTCTTCTTGTCCAGGAAAGTTCTGACTTTTACGAGACACTTGGCCTGTCTTTCCTGAGAGGGAGAAGCCCGAAAAAGAACTGAATTCAGAACTATCCCCAAATAGAGAATAGTCTGATTCGGTCTGATCTGAGACTTCTCCCTGTTGATGACCAGGCCTAGATCCTGAGCCATCATAAAAGTCTTCCGTAAATCCTCCAGACATTTCTCCCTCGATCGTGAACGAATCAGCCAATCGTCCAGATAGAAGGATATCCTTATCCCTTCCTGATGCAGCCAACCTGACACATTCGCCATTACCCTGGTGAAGACTTGAGGAGCCGTGCTGAGACCGAAGCAAAGAGCTCTGAATTGGAAGCACTTGCCCTCCATTACAAACCTCAGGTACTTCCTCGAAGTCAGATGGATGGGGACATGGAAATATGCGTCCTGCAAGTCGAGGGACACCATCCAGTCCCCTGGACGTACTGACGCCAGCACCGACTGAGTCGTCTCCATGGAGAACTTTGTCTTCTCCACAAATACGTTGAGCGCGCTGACATCCAGGACGGGTCTCCATCCGCCCGAGTTCTTGGGGACCAGAAACAGGCGATTGTAAAAGCCTGGGGAGACTAGATCCCGAACCGGTTCTATCGCCCCCTTGTCTAGCATTTGGTTGACAAGGTCTACTAGAGCCTTCTGTTTCCCAGGATCTGAGTACCGGGCTACTAAGGCCAGCGGAGCATCTGCGAGAGGAGGTTTTTTCAGAAAGGGGATCTTGTATCCTTCCTTGATGACTGAGAGGGACCAGGTGTCCGCCCCTCTCCTCTTCCAGGACTGCCAAAAACCTGACAGTCTTGCGCCTACCGTCTGGAGGAGACGAACTTTATTTCCTGGAGCGAGGTCTGAAAGAACCCCTGGTAGATCTTGGTCCTGAATCTTGCCTTCTCCCTCTAAAATCTGATCTTGAAGTAGTCCTGCCCCGAAAGGGCTGCTGGAATCTCCTTTCCTCCCGCTTCAAAGAAGAAGGAGGGGCTGCAAAGGGCTTACGAGCAGAACGAGATAAAAGGTCTTGGGTGGCTTTTTGGGCCAGAGAACGCGTAATGTCATTAACCAGAGACTCGGGAAAAAGATGTTGAGAGAGGGGGGCGTAAAGAAGCTCAGACTTTTGAGCATTGGTAACAGACCTAGAAGCAAAAGAGCAAAGCAGAGCTCTCTTCTTTAGGACCCCAGCTGAGAACAGAGCAGCCAACTCATTCGCCCCATCTCTGAGGGCCTTATCCATACAGGACATAATGCTCGTAAGGTCCCTAGATCCATCCATCTGTTCAGTTTTCCTTGCGAGAGTCCCAAGCGACCAGTCTAGGAAACTAAAAACCTCAAAGGCTCTAAAAATACCTTTGACGAGATGATCCAGCTCCGACATTGACCACATGACCTTGGCTGAGTTGAGAGCATGCCTTCTAGCAGAGTCCACTAAACCAGAGAAGTCACCCTTGGAGGAGGAAGGCACTCCCAGACCCAAAGGTTCTCCAGTTGCATACCACATACCCGCTCTTGAAGCAAGACGAGCTGGTGGAAACGAGAAGGAAGTCTTAACTGTTTGTCTCCGCTCCATCATCCAGTCATCAATCTTCGTGAGAGCCTTCTTTGCGGAGATAGACAGCTTCATCTTGATGAAGGCCGACTGTTTCTTGGCCTTCTTTCTGTTAAATTGGGACTGAGGAGAATGAGGGGCAGCAGGTTGGAATTCCTCTCCAAAAAGTTCAAGAAGGGAGCGAGAGAGAACTTTGTAATCTCCCACAGCATCGGCAGGATTATCATCGTCATCAGAAACATCCTCGAGGGCCTGATCCACATCTGCAATATCCTTCGAAAGAGAAGAATCCTTAGAACCCGACAAGGGCAAATCAAAGGCATCATCCTGCAAAAGACGGGTTGCATCCTGGAGTCCCGCGCTAGAAGAATCCTTGGAACGAGAGGCAGTATCGTCCCGAAGAGGCAGGGTGGTATCGCCCTGGGACCGAGAACGAGAGGCAGAGTCGTTCTGTCGTCGAGAGCGAGAGGCGGTATCGTCATGGCGGCGAGAATGAGAGGCGGTATCGTCGTGGCGGCGAGAATGAGAGGCGGTATCGTCGTGGCGTCGTGAACGAGAGGCGGTATCGTCGTGGCGTCGAGAACTAGGGTCGGTATCGTCGTGGCGTCGTGAACGAGAGGAGGTATCGTCGTGGCGAAGCGAACGAGAGGAGGTATCGTCGTGGCGAAGCGAACGAGAGGAGGTATCGTCGTGTCGAAGCGAACGGGAGGCGGTATCGTCTTGGTATCGAGAACGAGAAGCAGCTTCGTTCGATAAGGTATCGTCCCGGTATCGAGAACGAGAAAACGTATCGCCCTGGTATCGCGAAGAAGTATCGCCTGGCGCAAGCACACATTCCTCATCCTGGCGTAGAGAGGGAGAAGTTCTCTTTAAAGAAGAACTCCGTTCTCTCTTAGAAGCAGACTTCTTAATCGGCAACGAGTCGTCTTTACGTCTGTCAGACTGGGCGTGAGGGCGGCTAAAGGCTTGTACTAAAGTCAAAAGTTGTTCCTGCATGACAGACATAAAGGATTTAGCAACATCAGCTGGGTCTTGCGGATCCGAAGGGGGGGGCTGACGAATAACACTCGTATCTTCGGCAGCAGGCTTCGTCCTTTTCACAGGCACGGAGTCGAAATCATCCTCCGACGGACAAGGTTCATAACTGCTAGAACCGGGAGAGAAAGAACGAGACCGTTCGTCGCGGTTCCATCTCCTCTTAGTAGGTCTTGAAGCTTCATACTTCCATTTACGTCTGGACGAATTCGGAGAAGAAAACAACACATCCGACTCGTCTTTCCCGTGACGGTCAAGAGCAGCCTGGGAATAGACAACAGGACTGTCTGAGGCGACGGCTGACCGAGGGTACGTACCTCTCACCCCCTTTCGGTCATCGACGTACCTTCTCCCTTGGTCCTGGGAGCTTGGTAGAGGTCTAGGCCTAGGGGTATGACAGATTCGGTCGGTCGCCACCTCCACTGCACTAACACAAGCACTTTCACTTTCCTTACCTTTAAAGGCCTCCAGCTGTTCTTTAATGGCCTTCAACTCGGCCGCCAGGCTAGCGTACCGAGGGTCATCCGTAGATACGGAACCTGTAGGAGGTGCAGGAGTTACTACCTCAAGGGAAGGATCAACTTCCAAAGAGGAATCAATAATAGGATCAATAGAAAAATCTACGCTAAGTTCGTCTTCCTTACCACTAACAGACTTAGACTTAGACCTAGAAGCTCTCCTAACTCTATCGAGCTCTAGCTTACGCACATAGCGCTTCATAATTAACCAATCTTTCTCATCCAAAACCTTACATTCCCCGCACCTATTATCAAGGGCACAAACAAAACCCCTACACTGAGAACAAACAGTGTGAGGATCAACCGCCATTTTGGGTAGTCTCACCTTACATTCCTCATTCGCACAGATACGGTAATGACTCTTTTCACTCATAATGAAAAACAGCAAAAAAAAAGCTAAGAGAAAACAAAATACAACGATCGCCAAAACCCCAAATCAGAGTACTTCACCAAAAAGCAGACTGGTACACCGAGCAGGGAAATCGAAGAAAAACTCTTAATGACGGACCAACGTGTTATCGATCCGGCCGGCAGAGATGAACTGAAGAACAGAAAACGGGAATGATTCCTCCTACCACCCTTTAACGGGTGTTACCACCCAACCACCACAAGGCGGTTGCCTAGTTTTAGAAAAATTCTGCCGAAATAGAGATAATTAGCTATGTATATATAACTGCCAGGTAAGTTCTATTCGTAAAATGTTATTTTCATTAGTAAAATAAATTTTTGAATATACTTACCCGATGATCATGTAGCTGTCAACTCTGTTGCCCGACAGAAATCTACGGTCGGGATACGCCAGCGATCGCTATACAGGTGGGGGTGTACACAACAGCGCCATCTGTGAGCAGGTACTCAAGTACTTCTTGTCAACAAGAACTCAATTTTCTCCTCGGTCCACTGGTTCTCTATGGGGAGGAAGGGCAGGTCCTTAAATTCATGATCATCGGGTAAGTATATTCAAAAATTTATTTTACTAATGAAAATAACATTTTTCAATATTAATCTTACCCGATGATCATGTAGCTGATTCACACCCAGGGTGGTGGGTGGAGACCAGCATACATGTTAACAAAGAAGCTAAGTATCCCGTATTTCATTTTATTAGTTATTCAAAAATAACATAAAATAAATAAGTACCTGGTAAGGAAGACGACTTGAACCATTACTCTGCCTTTATTAAGTACGTCTTCCTTACTGAGCGTAGCGGTCCTCTTAGGATGCTGAACGACTCTTAGGTGCTGAAGTATAAAGGGCTGCAACCCATACTAAAGGACCTCATCACAACCTCTAACCTCGGCGCTTCTCAAGAAAGAATTGACCACCCGCCAAATCAACAAGGATGCGGAAGGCTTCTTAGCCGACCGTACAACCCATAAAAAGTATTCAAGAGAAAGGTTAAAAAGGTTATGGGATTATGGGAATGTAGTGGCTGAGCCCTCACCTACTACTGCACTCGCTGCTACGAATGGTCCCAGGGTGTAGCAGTTCTCGTAAAGAGACTGGACATCTTTGAGATAGAATGATGCGAACACTGACTTGCTTCTCCAATAGGTTGCATCCATAACACTCTGCAGAGAACGGTTCTGTTTGAAGGCCACTGAAGTAGCCACAGCTCTCACTTCATGTGTCCTTACCTTCAGCAAAGCAAGGTCTTCTTCCTTCAGATGAGAATGTGCTTCCCTAATCAGAAGCCTGATGTAGTAAGAAACTGAGTTCTTAGACATTGGAAGAGAAGGCTTCTTGATAGCACACCATAAGGCTTCTGATTGTCCTCGTAAAGGTTTTGACCTTTTTAGATAGTACCTAAGAGCTCTAACTGGGCAAAGTACTCTCTCCAGTTCGTTCCCCACCAAGTTGGACAGGCTTGGGATCTCGAACGACTTAGGCCAAGGACGTGAAGGAAGCTCGTTTTTAGCAAAAAACCGAGCTGCAAGGAACATGTAGCCGTTTCAGATGTGAAAACTATGTTCCTGCTGAAGGCGTGGATCTCACTTACTCTTTTAGCTGTTGCCAAGCACACGAGGAAAAGAGTTTTTAATGTGAGGTCCTTAAAAGAGGCTGATTGGAGAGGTTCAAATCTTGATGACATAAGGAACCTTAGGACCACGTCTAGATTCCAGCCTGGAGTGGACAACTGACGTTCCTTTGAGGTCTCAAAAGACCTAAGGAGGTCCTGTAGATCTTTGTTGGTGGAAAGATCCAAGCCTCTGTGGCGGAAAACCGCTGCCAACATACTTCTGTAACCCTTGATCGTAGGAGCTGAAAGGGATCTTACGTTCCTTAGATGTAACAGGAAGTCAGCAATCTGGGTTACAGTGGTACTGGTTGAGGAAACTGCATTGGCCTTGCACCAGCTTCGGAAGACTTCCCATTTAGACTGATAGACTCTGAGAGTGGATGTCCTCCTTGTTCTGGCAATCGCTCTGGCTGCCTCCTTCGAAAAGCCTCTAGCTCTTGAGAGTTTTTCGATAGTCTGAAGGCAGTCAGACGAAGAGCGTGGAGGTTTGGGTGTACCTTCTTTACGTGAGGTTGACGTAGAAGGTCCACTCTTAGAGGAAGAGTCCTGGGAATGTCGACCAGCCATTGCAGTACCTCTGTGAACCATTCTCTCGCGGGCCAGAGGGGAGCAACCAACGTCAGCCGTGTCCCTTTGTGAGAGGCGAACTTCTGAAGTACCCTGTTGACAATCTTGAACGGCGGGAATGCATACAGGTCGAGATGGGACCAATCCAGCAGAAAAGCATCCACGTGAACTGCTGCTGGGTCTGGAATCGGAGAACAATACAACGGGAGCCTCTAGGTCATCGAGGTAGCGAACAGATCTATGGTTGGCTGACCCCACAGGGCCCAAAGTCTGCTGCAAACATTCTTGTGAAGGGTCCACTCTGTGGGGATGACCTGACCCTTCCGGCTGAGGCGATCTGCCATGACATTCATATCGCCCTGAATGAACCTCGTTACCAGCGTGAGCTTTCGATCTTTTGACCAGATGAGGAGGTCCCTTGCGATCTAGAACAACTTCCTCGAATGAGTCCCTCCCTGCTTGGAGATGTAAGCCAAGGCTGTGGTGTTGTCGGAGTCCACCTCCACCACCTTGTTTAGGTGGAGGGACTTGAAGATTATCAAGGCCAGATGAACCGCCAACAACTCCTTGCAATTGATGTGAAGTGTCCTTTGCTCCTGATTCCATGTTCCCGAGCATTCCTGTCCGTCCAATGTCGCACCCCAGCCCGTGTCTGATGCGTCCGAGAAGAGACGGCGGTCGGGGTTCTGAACAGCCAAAGGTAGACCTACCTTGAGAAGAAAGCTGTTCTTCCACCACGTTAGAGTAGACCTCATCTCTTCGGAAACAGGAACTGAGACCGTCTCTAGCGTCATGTCCTTTATCCAGTGAGCAGCTAGAAGATACTGAAGGGGGCGGAGGTGGAGTCTCCCTAACTCGATGAGCAGGGCCAGCGATGAAAGTGTCCCTGTTAGACTCATCCACTGCCTGACTGAGCATCGGTTCCTTCTCAGCATGCTCTGGATGCATTCTAGGGCTTGGTTGATCCTTGGGGCCGACGGAAAAGCCCGAAAAACTCGACTCTGAATCTCCATACCCAGGAAGACAATGGTCTGGGATGGGACGAGCTGGGACTTCTCTAAATTGACCAGGAGGCCCAGTTCCTTGGTCAGATCCATAGTCCATCTGAGATTCTCCAGACAGCGACGACTTGTGGGAGCTCTTAAAAGCCAGTCGTCTGACGGAGCCGGACACAAGATCATGGTACTGCTGCACAGTCTGTGAACTGTCAACCATGGGGAAGCGAGGAAGTACAGCGACAACCCGAAACTGTCTAGACTGTCTGGGTAGTACAGACAACTCCTTATCGGGTTGCTGAGGTTGCCGCACTGCGTCACAACAAGTCACCTCTGCTGGTTGTTGAACGTCTTCCCAGTGACACACTGACTCCGTAAAAAAAAAAAATCCTCTATCAAGGACTAAGCTTGGACTGCATGTCTTGCAACAAAGCTCAAGGTCTATGGGAGCAGGTGTGGCAACAGACGGGGTTAGCGACTGAAGCGGAACCATTTACCCTCCCTGGAAGTATGTTATGCTTAAATAAAAGTCCATAGGAGGCTAAGCAGCTTAAGGCTCCTCTCCAAATGACAGAGTCCTCAAGGGAATATCAGAAGGAGGGAGAACAGCACTTTCTCATCTACAGGAACCATATCCGAGAAAAGCTAAGTTCTCTCAGTGAGGGTTTCACTGGTGCAAAAGCAGCAGACCAGAAGGCAACGTTATGAAACTGCTTGACAGTCTGTGAACTGTCAAAAACTGAACTGTCAACCACAACAGGAGCGTGAGGACATACAGCACTGGTGTATAAGTAGCAGACCAGAAGGCAACGTCATGTAACTGCATGACAGTTTGTGAGTTGGCAACAACCAAAGATGTGTGGGGAAGCCTCAACTCCCGCCTGACTAGTTTGCTGCTGGCGAGTGGCGGTAACCACAGTGTGTTGCGGAGGCTGACACACCGTGTCAAAACACGGCAGCTTGTGGTAGCTCCCGCACGGTAACGGAGTGCTCTGTGTGTGGGAGTCATCATACATCTGGCAGGGTTGACTGTGCATGGGTGGAGGAGCTCTCACAACAAGAGTGTGAGAGCATGAAGCCATGCCGGGCGCACAACCGTGGGAGGTGTAGGCCCACGGGTGCATCGTCAACCTTCTCCGCAGTCGGAGTGTGGGAGCTGGCAACAACAAAAGCAGAGTGCTGGTGCGTGGGAGGGGCTGCGGTGGGTTGAGGAGCATGCGGTATGGTATGCAGAGCATGCTGTAAGGTATGCAGAGCATGCTGTAAGGTATGCAGAGCATGCTGTAAGGTATGCAGAGCATGCTGTAAGGTATGCAGAGCATGCTGTAAGGAATGCAGAGCATGCTGTAAGGTATGCAGAGCATGCTGTAAGGTATGCAGAGCATGCGGTATGGTATGCAGAGCATGAGGTAAGGCATGCGGCTCATGCTGCATGGTATGCGGCTCATGCTGCATGGAATGCGGCTCATGCTGCATGGTATGCGGAGCATGCTGTAAGGTCTGCAGAGCATGCTGCAATGGCTGAGGAGAATGCCGCATAGTGCTGGAACCCGGCAACTCCTGATGCGGCAGCTCACGCATGTTAGCAGATGGTGCAGCAAGAACATGCGTCTGGCAGTGAGGACTGCGCATCGGTGGAGGAGCTCTCACAGGTGTGGTGTGGGAGCAGGCAGCCGCAGTATCTGCTGAGCGCACAACCTCGGAGGGTTGTAGGTAAACAGGCTGCATTGTCAACCTTCCAGCATGATACTCCTGTATGAAGGAGCAAGCTGAGACTGTATAGTCTGCAGCATGGACCACTAGGGTCTATGAAAGACAACAACAAACGGAGCTACTGTCCGTTGTGACTGAGGGTCTAAAACAGCTGGTGCGGCAACAGACGGAGTTACTGCCTGTTGCGGTACCACCTAGCCTCTCTAAGGAGGTGTGCAGTTGTCGTACTGCAGCGAGTCCGAACTGACCCAGTGGCTACACCTAGGCCGTTGGACTTGCGCGGAAGGGACCGACTTGCACTTAAAAGCTGCAAGATTTGGTCCATGGTTTCTGCGAGAAACCTCTTCCGCAGACGAGGAATAAATGGGCTCTCTCGTCTTTGTGTGGGTGGGGTGATCACGTCGGCAACGTGTGTAGATACACCCGAAACCACAGAGGGAAACGTCTGTTCGTCGATCAAGGCCTGAGGAACCCATAAGTCCTTCGACATTACTTCTCCCCTGGGCTTGGGAGCTTGTAAGAGGTATCGGACTAGGTGAACCACTGGCACGAACAGACGAACCCTCGAACGCAACACTGTAACACTTTGCGCATATCACTTTATCACTTTTGATTTTCTGTTTGCACTTATTTCACTGAACTCGAAACTTTAAGTGGTTTGTACCTGAAACACGCAATCCTATCCTTCATTAAAAGGTAGTAATTGCGAAAGCAGTATTACAATCTAACAGAAAAACATAATGAAAGATAAAGAATTCAGTGGCTGGAAAAGAGACTAAACACTAGATCAAATAAACTACGTTTAAAATCTCTCACCGCATAAAGCCTGGGAACAAGAATAAAACTCTAGAAACGTTTTACCTTCTTCCCCTCTATCGACTAGGGAGAAGAGCAAAAAAAAAAAACGAGAACAACGTTACCCGCTTGAACGAAACGTTTATCCTCCTCTCTCTCCCTCCGTCTCTATCTCTCTCTCTCTCTCTCTTGACTTAGAACCTGAGAGATGAGCCCAATTATATATATCGTTAAAACATATTATTTGTTAAAGGAAAAAAACTGAAAGGTTTCCCAAATAAAAAGTTCCTTTATTAGAATTAAAACCATTTAAGCTAAGAAAGAATGAACGAAACGCTAGAATCGGTTTACTCTTACTGCAACGTGAAACCGTGAATACTCTCTCTCTATCGTAACGATAGAGCGCAAGTTGAACGTTCTGAACGTCAACAACTGCGGAGACTAAACAAAACGTTAGTTCAACTTTGAAAACAGTACGAGACTTATCAAAGAAATTCTTTCAAAAACATAAAATTAAAAAAGCATAAATTCTTAACAGGAAAAACGATATGACGAGCTCAATGTTAATTAACTTCGGTTCCAAGTAAGGACCGCCTACTATTAGGAAAGGTCGCATATTTTTTTTTTTTTTTTTTTTTTTTTAAGGAAAGTTAATCGAAGAGGCCTATAAATGGCGGAGAGATATAAAATAAAAAGTGAAAGAGAGTCTATACTCTCTTCGACACCAACACTTCCGTCTAAGGGAAGGGTCGGCCATTTAAAAGTGAAAGAGAGTCCATACTCTCTTCGTCACCATAATTAATTCAAATTAATTCCAAAAGCTTGCTAAGCTAAAGATAAAGCTTCCTGAATAGCGAAGGCTAAACTCTAGAGCAAATACATCACCAAATCGTGAACAATAACTCCAGAATCAACAGCGTATCCAAGTAGGTCTAGCCGGAGGCACGACAGAGGAAAAATTGAGTTCTTGTTGACAAGAAGTACTTGAGTACCTGCTCACAGATGGCGCTGTTGTGTACACCCCCACCTGTATAGCGATCGCTGGCGTATCCCGACCGTAGATTTCTGTCGGGCAACAGAGTTGACAGCTACATGATCATCGGGTAAGATTAATATTGAAAAAGGACCATTTCAGTCAGGTCTTTCAGCAGAAGCATGATGATAGTAATCCAGTGTTTCCTGGAGTCATCTCTATGAGGTGATAGTCATACTTGTAGGCTTTTCTTATCATCTATACAAACAAGTGTAGTTGTTGTACATTATTACTTGGTGGTAGATGGTTGTCGTCGATGGTGCAGGAGTCTACTTGGCGACAATACAGCCCATAAACCCCTAAAAAGGCATTTTCATGATGGAAAAACCTATTTTTGGAAGGTGCTGTTTGGTTTCCAGAACTGATTCCCAGCTGTAACGTTAGGTTGTTTGGGTATGTGATGATGACGTAGTAATAACGTCACTCATAGCAGATGGTTTTAAGCATTGGAGGTGTTGTGTCGAGTTCAATAGCTCCTGAAATAGAAGGTCTCTCTCATATGCACCGAGTCTGTATTTTGCAAGTTGATACACTGGCTCTAGAACAAAGGAGATATTTCTTTGGTATTTATATTGCACTGGATTTCCTGCTCTATCCTTTCAGAGGAAAATCTGTGGAGAACACACTGCACCGCCCCAAAATTAGGTTTTCCTTTGTCAAAAACCCTTTTTTGGAGGCAATATTCAGCCTATGTTATATTGTACACTATTAACAAAGGCCAATTATTATGTGCTTTATTACTTATAGTCTTTACTGGTGGTGTTTACTGGCCCAGCCCTTTTTTATTAACAAGTTAGGTATTATTTCCTAGATTCCTGTACATGCACGGGATCAAACTGCTACGTTACAGTTCTTTAGTTTGAATACTATTCTATATGTATGGTTGCTAGCAGCTCTCTGACAATTAACTTCTACAAAATAACCCATTTTGTAAATTTACAGAAAACCCCCCTTCATTCCATTCTTGTATTACTAAATGAAGTTATAATTAGTCTACCCCTTTTGCCAATTAGAAATCACATAGTGACCATTTGTAGACATAGCAATGTTTTCTTTTATCACCTGATGGAAATTTATTTTTTGAGTATAAAGCTACTTATATTCTCATTTTGAAGCTAAATGCTGAAATTTATTGTGATATGTGACTAATATTTATTATGGTATATGACAAATACAATTATCCTAATATTTTCAACAGATCCTTACAAGGTTAAAAAATGCTTTTCAATATTAACAACAATAGTTCACCAAAAAATATTTATCAAATTACCTTCATAAGTTTTTCTTTTTTCAGGACATTGCCTTGGTACTGAAGATTCCCGTCCATTAAGTAATTGCACGGCTGATTTCAGATCGAACTTACAGCTAATTATTGCTTGCACCATTTCCTGTTTTGTAAAATTTCTCCCTGCCATGATGGAGAGTTCATCCACAAGAGGACCTAAACGTATCTAATGAAGGAAAACATAAAAAATTGGTAACAAAACTTTATAATTTTTAACACATAGATGATTACAATATAGAATCTTACAAAGGTAACATCAATATAAAATGGTTTCCAAGTAATTTCTGGTAATTACTAACTGGAGAATCAACATAAGCAATAAATTAAACCCTATCAGTTATTTTAAACATATTTTTCCATTTCAAAAGTTTCATTGCTCTCAGTATTTCAATATTAATTGTAATACTGTATCATAATTACTATACAATTCATTTTCAAGTCTTGAGCCTAACCCCTGTACTAAAGGTTCTGTAATAAAATGACAATGAAATTTTTTTGTTTAAAAATGTCAGAGCTACCACTACATGCCTTATGTAACCCATATACAATTATGTTTGTTAGCCCTAGTAAAAATAAAATTTCTAAAAGGAATACATATTTTTCAAGCTATAATAAACCATAAGAACTACAAAATAGAGAATATACTTTCAGCAGAGCAGGAGCGGCCATTAAAATCCGCTAATGAAGTAATTAATAACAGGTGGCGAGTGTGAGCGAGTGGGAAAGTGGAGGGAGGCAGCAGGTGTGGTATGTGATAAGAAAAGGCCAATCAAGGTGAAAGTCAAGATCTATAGCACAGTAATAAGACCAGTGTTAATGAATGGATCTGAAACTTGGGTTTTAAGACAAAAAGAGGAAGCAAAGCCTGAGAGAACTGAGATGAGAATGCTGAGGTGGATTATGGGAAGATCACTTCTTGAAAGATGGGAAAATTATGAAATAAGAAGAATGGCAGAGTAGTAAAGATAACAGAGATGATAAGTGTGTCACGGTCAAGATGGTGTGGGCACATGTTGCGGATGGATGGTGGGGAGGGAGTGAAGAGGGTTTGTGAGGAACCTGTTAGGAGGAGATCAATAGAGAGGCAGAGAATTGAATAGCGAGATAAGGTAAAGGATGAAATGGAGAAAAGAGGCTTGGTGGAAGAGGATGCCTTTGATAGAAGGTATTGGAGAGGGCGTATCAGGTAACTGACCGCTTAATGTAGGGATAACGGTGGGGAAGAAGAAGAAAAGTGAGCACGGGCGAGAAGACCACGGGCAAGCTCCACCTATCAGAAGCACGTCACTTTTGACCTTCAGCTCAAGACTGAAAGTGGTGGTTGACACGGGAAGTTCAACTTTAAAGGACTCAGGTTTGTATAGCTAGGAAAAATACAAATTAATTTTCAAATTTGTCATTTGTTTCTACGCATATATATATCTTTCATGCTTTAAACTAGGAAGACTCACTGATTGGTAAGTTGGAATTCCCCCTAGAACAAAAACTGGTTCATTCTTTTCTTCCTTGGAAAGGTCAATGACCCTAGTCCCATATGGGAGTGTAGGAGAGGACTCCAGCAACCTTCTATCTATCTATAACAGAGATAAGAAGGCTGATAGGACCTGGTCAAGATGATTGATACGTGGTCATATGAAGGATCCCTTTCCTCAAGGGGAGTATGGAACAATATACCTTGCATGTGATGATCAATGGTTTGGTATAATTTCTACCATACTCCCCCTCGTAAGGGAGGACGGGGGGGATACTTCAGATTCTAAAGAATGGAGCTTATCAGCATAAAGTCAGATCTGGTGAGTGCGTTTTAGCTGCTTATTCCCCAAGAGAGGAAGCAGAAAAATTAAGGAGTAAAGAATGTCATTCTACCTTCAATTCCAGACTTATATCTATATGTTACCATAGACAAGATGCTTCCTGTACTGTCTGGGCTAGGCAGATACACTACTACTTGTGGGTATACACCCATAGATAAAAGGCCGTGAAGGTGATTTGTCTTTTCCAAACACCAGCCTTCAACACCTAGCCAACAAAGATTCTTCTTGAAGGTTAAGGATTATACCCCTGACTTGGTGAGTTCTGGTCCTAGCTGGTACCTTGACTATCCCAGCAGTTAAGGGTACACTTTAAAAATTATCTAACAAAACCAAAAGGACATTGTTCTGTGACAACTCTTTCGTGGTCCTTCCACTACTAACAAAGAGTTGTAAACACTCAGGCCTGTAGTGTCAGGTCTTTTCAGGTAGCACCACAGAGCTCACAAAATCATCTCAACTAGATTACCACCCGACACTCCACGTCGAGAAGGGGTTGACAGGATCTAGAACATGGGGTCGTGCACCGACTGGTTCTAGGCTGTTCTGAACAAAGAAGTAAATATTCAAATGAGCCATTAGATCATGAAAAAGTAGGTCATAAGCCACCTCAGGCCCGGGAAAGAGTTGTACTGTGTATGTTGAATGTAAACTGCTGTCATTCTTTTACTTCCCAGGTCAAAGCATGAGGGAGGTTGGAAAAGCACTGAGGGATTTGAAGTTAGGCAACCTAGATCGCAGATGTCCCGTAGTAACAGGCTACCTTCTATCTCCTGGAGGAAGCACCTGATCCCCATAGAGACAGTGCCATAAAAACTCACCCTTGGAAGTAGGGTAAGAGGATTTGGGCCTGAACCATGTGCCCTTGTCACCACTGGGCGCCATTACGCCCAAACGACACTCCACTGGGTTGCGATCTTAGTATTAAATTTTGCCTAAGAATTATAATGTGAAACAAGTATCATGTGTGCCCCTCCCTCTTGCTTGACTTGGATAAAAATTAAGATTGCAATGTTAAGTCAATGTTAGATTTAAGACTTTTGAGATAAATTGTTATTTTACTGATGAAAAAAGATAAACAATAACTTGCTCTGTCCTTTCCCTCCGAGTGAGTCTGTTAAAGTTGATACATTGTTATCTACAACTCGTGACTATCTACAGTAGAATATCCAAGTACTGTAATTAGAAAGCTAATGAGAGACTTAGAGATCAATTGATATGTAATTGAAGATATTCATCCATTCACTTTGAAAGTGTTATGTTCACGTCAAATTATCTTAGACAATAAATCCTCTTTACAATGTAAAAGTCATCTATTTCCCCTGCCTCTCATCATTTATTATTAAATTGCCACAAAAATCAGTGACAAACTGGTGGCAGAAGTGAGATGAAGAGGATGAAATGGTATTAAAAGCAAGTTTTTAAAAATTAGCAAAACACAGTGTCATAGCTACCAAAAATAGGCTTAAGACATGAACAACGATGGAATAAGAAAACGAATAAGGAGAGGGGAATGAAGACACACACAAAGCAAGAGACAGACATCTCAGAAGAAGAAAAACCCAATTAAGAGAACAGCGGATGATAACTAAAAAAAGATAAGGGACGAATGGATTAAGAAGAAAATCCTGACGATGATGTCGAGAATCGCAGTCAGGAGGGGTGGCATAAACAAGTCACCCATGGACGAACAGCAGGGAAGAGACATTAGCGCCCTTCCACAGAGGCAGGCAGGCCGGAACAGCCGACGCCCAAAGGAGGAACCCTTTATGAGACACTCTCGTTCCCCAGAGGACGACACGACAATGTTCCTGTAGGAAACGAAGACGGTACGCCCACCCTAATATGGAGCCCTATTAGCCGATCATCAGAAGCAGTTTGGGGTGCCAGCAAATGCCCTAACAATGGAGAACCTCGTCATCTAATCAACAGCAGCGGGCGCCCTGACAGATATGGCGCCCATGAAGGCCAAGGACAACCCCGAAAAATGGACAAGGTCCCAAACAGCAACTATAGGACGAAGGACGTAAGACAATCCACAGCAAACAACATATGTTAAGTAATGTGGTACAAAATCTGTAGGTTTTATGATTAACAAATGTGTTGTAGGATTTTGTAAAATTGTGTAGATTAACGAGGTTGTAATTCCGTTTTCTTTAGGTAATGTTAAAGTAAAATGAAGAACACTGATTTTCATGTATTGTTTGAAGAAAGTAACTAGTTTAGTAAAATGTTTTCTGTGTTAAAGATCCAAGTAAAGATTGGTTTTTCTCAAGAGAATAAATAGTCAATGCACTTGTTGTCGTGTGGATAAATAAGAAATTGTTCTTTGCTTTGTGTAAATTGTGGATTTTCACTGCAAGATTTCTTTGATTTGAAGTGATTCATTAATGTTTGCTGTTTATGACATTCGTTGCCAAACATGTTTGATGTAATTATCAAAAAAGTGTGATCGAATGTTGAAAAATTGTGTTAAAATAAGAGTAACAATGACAGTCGTTAGTATTAAATTCAAGAGAAGAAGTGTTTCAATCATAATTGGAATGTAGGATGGTATACAGCTTTCATCTGTAGCTGAATGTGCTTCCCCACAATGTATACAACTTGAATGTTCCGTGCATGCTCCATGACTATTTTTTTCCACAATTGGCACAAACAACTGGCTTATTATTTAGTTTTTCCTTACCCTTCTAGCTTAAATGGCCATACATATGGCAACGATAATATCACAATGGTGTAGGGATGTATGGTTTCACCTTCAAAGATAGCTAACCAGCTTTAATAACATTAGGTGTTCTACATTAATCAAATGTTACAACCAAAGTAGCAAGAGGAACACGGTCTCAAACTCTCTTGCTCATTTTAACTACTACTACTTCTTGACTTTTCAGTTCATCCTCAGTTTCTTTTTCCTCTGTCTAGCAATTCTAGAGCATATATCACAACCCTACTCTGGTTGAAAATGGAATGCAAAACGTATTTGCCACTAAGACCATCCAATGTTGAAACTGCTTTTAATCTTTCACTTTGTATTGAGGATAATGTCTCAATCAAGAGACTTCCATTTCCCTGGGGAAAAATTTTTGGCTGCCCTAACATAAATTAACTATTTCCCTGTTAGCTTTAAAAACATGCTCACATCTTCCATTTTCAAATTCCAAAATGAAAAAAAAAATTCATAATTCACTACTTCGCAGTGACCAGGTAAAACTGCTTTTCTATATTTTTTCTATCCTGTCATCATTTCTTCCTTTCTTTCTCTTCTTCTCTAGTGTTTTCTTATAATCATTCTTTACATGACATGAATAAGGTTCGAATGTTAAAATATTAGAACCTGAGAACCTGCATTGGAGTTGTCTGTACCGACATCCATGCTTGTATTTTCCCGGTTGTCACCAGAGTGGTTTGTTTCTAAAGAAGGAGCTAGCTGGTTATCCCCCTCTTCTCAAAGGATATCAGTCCTCCTATTCCATGTGGCTCAACTTGAGAAAAGGTTTCGCGAGGACTAGTGCTCTATTAGAGAGGGGCTGCCTCTCTTTAGGGGGGACATGCACTGGTCAATAGGGGTTACCACTCCCACCGACAACTCCAATGGATGGCATCACTAATTACCCGCAATAATAGGATGACTTGAAACTGGATCACTCTTAACAGACTAAGACTGCACCCAATGGGATCTGCCAGAAGGTGATGGTGTCTAAATTTGAAGAATATACAGTAAAGAAACTGGTCAATATTCTAATAATGGTCGTCAACAAAATTCAGATAGAACAAGAAGAGAAAAAATTAAATAGAAAAGAAGGCTTATGAGGTCCAGTCTAGGTCTGGGGTCTCAGAACTGGCCTTAGTGGTATGGTTGTACCTGAAGGGGTGGATAATCACCCCACCACCATTGCCCAGCCCATCATTGAGAATCTCAAGCCCCTCTACAACATCAATGTGCTGGACCATCAGAAGGGTCTAAGTGCTGAAGGGTTGCCACCAAATTTGCTAGGATCAGCCAATTGTCGAAGTATCATAAGAGATAGATGCTGATCCTGTGAGCCTAAGATGACACAAGGGTGAACACCCTGGTGAATACCTGGGGTACTGTGGAAAGACCAAATCCCAGCACCTTGAATTGGCATTGCCTGTTCTAGTGTATGATCAAGAGATACTTCCTTGAAGACGGATGGACCGAGATCTGGAAGTATGTCTTTGAGATACAGTGTGCACATGAAGTCATGTGGTCTTACCATTTGTCTGTCCGTGTCTGCAGTCTCCATTCTGAACAGAGTTTGAAGAACGAACTTCTTCAGAGACGAGATATTGATGACTGGTCTCCAGCCTCCACACTTTGGCACAGAGAGCCAGGCCCTATGAGGATCCCTTCTTATAGGAGCTCGATGGAACTGGATCCCGAGTAAGTGGAGGGAGAGATTGAGTGAACGGGACGCAATACCCTGAACGAAGCATGAAGACTGTCCATGGTTCGGCCCCGTGCTGCATCCACCTCTACCAATGGCGTTGCAGGCGTCCCCCTATCAGTGGCCCAGAGAGAGGATTGCCCTCCTTAGCGGGAGCAACCTCTGCCGCGCCCCCCCAACCCCTACTACTTTAGCCTCCTCTACAGGACTTAAAGCCCTTTTGGTCTTTAGCAGGAAAGGGCTGTTTAGACACCTTCTTGGAGTACCCTGCTGTTCGAATGGTCAAGGGTTTAGATGTTTGAGACTGTTTCCTAGGCATCATTGGGGCCTTGATGCTGGACTTGCTCCACCATTCAGCGCCCTCTTGACCTCTTCCGGGTTCTTGAGCCTGGTAACCTCAACCTGGGAGACCTGCCTATGAGACCTTTAGATCACCGCATCCCATCGCCTGAAAATAGTGTTCTTTCCCAGGTTAACAACCTGGTGAGCAAGGAATTTTATGGTGAGGGTGCCAGATAAAAGGAAGGTTTCCATGGACTTCCTTGTAGAATCCTTGGACAAATTCTCAATTCTAACAAGGTAACCCACTGATGACAACCACAGATCCAGCCACGAGGTAGCCTGCATGACGTACTTCGCAGCCTTTTCCATGTTTAGGATCTCAGACGCTGAAAAGGAGGCTGAAGCCCAGTAAGCCTCTCAGACACTGAAAAGGAGGCTGAGAGCCCAGAAAGCATCTCAAACAAGACTTCCCTTGAGAGAGACTACCGAGGAGTCCAGAGGCAAAGCCGATAGGGAATTGTCTGAGACCTCGTAATACCTCCTCTGCAGGACGAATGGTGGTGGGAGGCGTTTAGAGGATAATCCCACTCGAAGCAGACAAGAGGAGCCAGCAATCTGAGAGAAGGTCTTTTTTGTGGCCGCCATCATCCCCTTTGACCAGGGCAGAGCAGCTAGGACTTAGGAGGTCTATGGCTGCCATAGACATGGTCTAGGACCGTGTCCTTGCCCTCCTGAGGAGCCTTCTCTGGCTCAGCTTACCCATTGATGCCCCAGAAGGCTTACTCTGACTCTCTCTGCTTGGCTTCCGAGATGAACTTAGGGATAGCAGGCCTCCGGAAATATTTGTCTTCCATATCAAAATCCTCATCCACTTCCAAGCTCTCACCAATAGGAGCCCGGGGTAGGTCAAGGTCATCAACACAGGGAATGTCACTGGCAGACATTCCTGTTGCAGGGGATGACCCGTGAGCCCTCTCTTGAAGAAGAGCTGCCCTTGCCTTTGCATTCTTTGAAATGGTCTTTGTGACCTTAGACTCTTTGCGAGGCGGCAGGAATTCCTCCAGTGGAGAAGGTCTGGGAGGTTCTTGCTATCGCAAAGTGGTCTGAGCCTCTCTTGCAAAAGGCTCCTCGTCTTATTCTGATGGTCTGGATACTGGTTTAAGTTCTGGCAGGACCACCTCAATACGAGATGGTCAGAACCTTGGCACCACGAAAAACTCCCACAGGACTCTAAGCCTCAGCTTGCAAGAGGGTGGACGAGATCAGCCTGAGGAGTAAAATTCCTCAATCTCCTTTTCTGCTTCATCGTCAGGACCAGGGTGAGCATAAGCTGCGAGAAGTCCTGTTGGATGTTCAAGGACATTCTCGCAGCTTCATGAGGTCTTTTGAAGATAAAGATGATCATGGGAGGGTCCAGGACTAGAAAAGAGACAGGTATCATACAGTCAGATGGAGAAGAAGAAGCAGAGAGGGAGACCAAGTTCTCCAAAATCCTCGGGGTTGACTCAACTGCTGTCTGCTTAGGAGGTTCTGGCTACTGTACTGTTACCTGATACTGCTTGCTTGACCACCTAGACCAAGATGTCAAACCATGATGGTGGTTTCCCCACAGTAAACAGGTACGGCGTGTCCTTGAGAAGACCTATAGGTGGAGAATGCCTCTTTAGGGATCGCTTATCCGGTGCAAGGCGGAAAGGGTTCCTGAAAGTCTTCATCAACATTCTTGGGTGGTCGAACTGGAGTTATGGGCAGCCCGCAAACTTGTTGGGAGGTTCCCTGAATCCCTCTGGGAAAGGGATCGGGCAACTGCCTCTTGCTAGTAAGTTGGGGAAACATGCAGGTTACTCTGGAACAGTCGATGATTGATTACAAACCATGTCCCAGGGCTGTCGAATTGGAGAAGCCAGATCGCTTGAGGGAGTGTAACTTTCCCTTGCGAATCATGGCGATTGCGCAAGAAAGAGTGGGAATCGCGTGAGGAAGATGGAATAAAGCGCGCTGGCAAGTGGCAATTACATTAGGAGACCTGCATGAAAGAATACGACGAGCTGGCGAATGACGATCAAAAGCTTACGAACGGCGAGCAACATGTTAGCAAATGACACGCTGGAGATCTGAAAGCTGAAGATCGGCGAGATGGAGAACGTCGCGCTGGTGTGTGAGATGAAGCGTGGCGCGCTGGCGAGCAGTAAGATACAGCGTGATGTGCTGGTAAGCGGCGAGATATAGCATGGCGTGCTGTTGAGTGGTGAGATATATCGCGGCGTGCCGGTGAGCAGCCAGCTGAGGAACGTTTAGCAGGCGAAGGGCGAGCTGGCGAACGGCCCGCTGTTGTGTAACAATAATGATGACGAATGATCGCACGCCGAGGAAGAGTGCAGTAAAGTAGAACATCGAACAGCTGGTGAACGATGAGCAGGCGAGTGATGATCACAAGCTGGTGAACGATGAGCAGGCGAGTGATGATCACGAGCTGGCGAACAACGGTCAGGAGAGTGACGATCACGAGCTGACGCATGGCGAGATGATCGTCTATCTCTGGAAGGAGAACGCTGCTTCCTGACAATAGGTGTTGGCGAACGTCTGGATGGGCGAAGGGGAATATGGTTGCTAGAAGATGAAGAGGTCCTGAGGTGGCGAAAACTCTCATCGTCCGTAGCAGATCGGTGTCAGGGTGGCGAGTGGGCAAGCTGGTCTCATGAGAGGCGATCCTTCGAAGGGGAATCACTCTGTGAAGGACTAGCAGGAGCAGCAGAGGGCGAAATGGGCCTCACAGACAGCAAGCGTATCAACCACGGCGTACAAGAAAAAGAACTTCTATCTCAGAGGATGCAGGAGAAGGTTTTCTCTGTGACCCCGCTGAAGAGACTCTAACAGAATGTCCTTCTAAGATGGCCCTGCAATCCCCAGCAACAGCCAAACTGCAAAACAGAAGAGAAGGGCTGACCCCAGGGCAGGAGCGAAGTTGCTTCTCTAGGGGAAGCAGCTCCGTCCCCAGAACTTCAGTGTTGCCCAGGTGATAGTTAGTCAACACTACTATTCGACCAGTCTTCAGAAGAGACGAAACAAGCAGGAGCTTTGGGAAGAGACAGGGGGGTCAAGGAAGAGGTCTGGGGTTTCTTCACTCTCGAGGAAGACCCCAAAGAAGAGGAATCTCTCTCAGACCTTTCCTTGCGACAACTCCTAAATCTCTCCCGCTGGGAGGATGACCACTCCAAACACTCCTTGCAGGTGTTACTCTGATCGCATCGCCATCCTCGGCAACCCGGACATAATAATTGGGGGCTGGTCTCAGCGCAGGACTTGAAGGTAACGCAAAAGTATTCTTTAAGTTCTGTGCAGATTTGCATTAGGACGGCATGAAGAAGAAACACGCACACCTGAAAAGAGACAAAACCTGAGAAATTAGTTTATGGCAAAGTTTGTTGGGAGGCAGAGCGGGGACGTCCGTTCTCAGCTAAGACAAAAGAGAAAATGGTTGAGACACACTGGTGTGAGTGAATGGGGTAGCCGGCAACCCCTACTACCAACAGTTAACTAGTACATTCGGTAGTTGCCACCTGGCTTAAAAGTCTTATGGCTAGTCTTCCATCTTCTCCAAAAGATAATCCCAATAAATAGCGTAGGGTTTGCATTGAGTGTCGAAACAAACTAGGTATACTGTAAAAATAATTCCCAGTTTTCCTTTTCTTTTGCAAGGCTTAATACTAAAAGAACTGCCTTCCCAAAGTTTCATTCTGCTTTGACCAAAATGAGGAATGATCTTCCAAATCAAACAGTTGAATCTGGAATTTCAGAAGTTGAAACTTGCTGCAAATATCATTTTGTTGAGCATGTTGAAATTCTCTTACTAATGTGGATTTTGCATCCCAGAGTATCTCTGTGACACCATTTATTACATTCTGTATAAATTACAGACTTCATCACAAACTTTTCTTACAACAGCAACATGACCATTCCCCTGACTGTATTTTTCATTTGCAGTCATCATTAGATTGGTTTTGGTTACAATGATTTACAACCATTTCTCCTCTACTCCTCTCTTCCCCCTTTTAAACCATTAAACCACTTCTTTCTTTAAATTCTACATTCCTTTGCAGCATCTTCCATTGGCTTTTGATACCCCTACAACTACCTTTACTCTAGCCACTACCTTCCCTCAAAACATTTAAGTAGAGTAACATCACTAACTTTATTAGTATCTGGTACACACCTTCCTTTTTTTAAGCGATTTATTTACTTGTCTTGGTACTCTGTTGAATGCCTATTCAAGGTCTACAAACATGCAGTACAGTCCCTTACTCTTTGAATGGTACTATTACTGAAAAATTTTCTGTTGTTCTCTTAGGTTTGAAGCCAAACTATTATCAATCTTTTTTTTTTATTTTCATCTTTCCTCTAGTATATTTCCTAATAATTTCTAGCATGTTCAATAATACTATATGCCAAGACAAGGTGACGGGTAGGTTTTATTTGCATCTTCAACTGGCAACAGTACACTATCATAGTATTGTTTTTACCTCATCAACATCCTCTTCCTCTAAAGCCATCTCTCCTCCTCCTCCTGCAGCAGACCAGCTACCAGCATCACTCATTTTGGTTTATTTTCCTTTGTACCTGCAAAAGAATTAAAATCAAACTTGATCGAGCTAGTTATAAATACATTCCTCAAATTCTCCAATAGTTAAAATCATTACCTTTCTTAAGAATTGTTTCAGTTATAAAACAATCAAATTTAATGGTGCCTTTAACTCTATTCTTAGCCAAAATCTATAAAAAGGCCAAACTGCTAGCTATAATATGACCAATTCGGAGATCATTTTTATTTTTCCTAACTATACATACCTTTAGCTATTTATTAGGGGTTATTACTTTTAGCGAAGCTGAAAGGACAAGACATTAAAATTTAGCAAGGATTAACTACCCATACCGCTAGTTAGCGGGGGTAGAGGGGGTAGCTTGCTACTGCTCCCGCTCACACACCGGTGATTTAGCTCACTTTGCTTGGAGGTAAGACTTCAAGAGGGATAGGGCTGGAGGGTATGTTTGTATAAATAGCTAAAGGTTTGTATTATTATTATTATTACTAGCCAAGACACAACCCTAGTTGGAAAAGCAAGAAGCTATAAGCCCAAGGGCTCCAATAGGGAAAAATAGCCCAGTGAGGAAAGGAAATAAGGAAATAAATAAAAGATGAGAAAAAATTAACAATAAATCATTCTAAAAACAGTAACAACGTCAAAACAAATACTGTATGTCATATATAAACTATAAAAAGACTTATGTCAGTCCGTTCAACATAAAAACATTTGCTGCAACTTTGAACTTTTGAAGTTCTACTGATTCAACCACCCGATTAGGAAGATCATTCCACAACTTGGTCACAGCTGGAATAAAACTTCTAGAGACATAGCTACGCCCCTGACATCGTGGGCTCTGGGGGGGGGGGGGGGGGACGTGAAGGAGGAGGGTCCGGATTCAGTGCATGGTCTAAGACCTTGCGAATCCAAGCAGAGATGGTATTCTTAGTGACCCTCCTCTTGTTCCTCCCTGTGCTGACGAAAAGTGCAGACACATGGGGACGGGCTGCGGCTGTTCTCTTGAGGTACAGCCTCAAACTCCTCACTGAGCAGAGTAAGAGATGATCAGGGTCATCAGTTACAGAGCGGAGACTCGAAATCTGGAAGGAGTCGAATCAGGGATCCGCTGCTCCCAGATTTTGAGTCTTGGCAACAAACTCAGGGACGAAGCTGAACGCTACCTCTACACATCTCCTTGAATGGGCAATGTTGTATGAGAGACCATGAAGTTCACTGACTCGCTTGGCTGAAGCTAAGGCTAGTAGGAACACCGTCTTCCAAGTAAGGTGGCGATCTATTGCCTGGCGTAATGGTTCATAGGTAGGTCTCTTTAGAGACCTGAGATTTCGAAGCACGTTCCACGTGGGAGGTCTCACTTCAGTCAGAGGACAGGTAAGTTTGTAACTCCATATGAGTAAAGAAAGTTCTATTGATGAGGAAATATACATTCCATTGAGTCTCAGAGCTAAGCTTAAGGCTGAGCGATAGCCTTTAACCGCCGAGACTGAAAGTCGTATTTCCTCACACAAATACACAAGGAACTCTGCTATTGCTGGAATAGTGGTATCGACATGAGAAATATCCCTTCCACGACACCAACAATAGAAGACCTTCCACTTTGCCTGGTAGACTGCTGCTGATGATTTCCGCAGGTATCCAGACATCCTACAGGCAACTTGTTGCGAAAATCCTCTCTGAGTGAGGAGATGCCCTGTGGAAGATGTTGGCATGTGGTTGTTTGAGTAGATCGTGTCGTGGAGGGAGTTCTCTTGGAGACTCCGTCAGTAGATGCAGAACGTCCGGATTGATTGATTGATTGATTTGAAGTTGTCTGGCATCCTGACATCGAAGGTCATTGACGCCGATATCATTTATTATAAGTAAAGATTAAAGAATACTCAAATAAAACCAGAGAAGTAAATACAGTAATGCCTCACAACACAAAATTAATTTGTTCTGGAGTGGCTTTCGTAAAATGACAAATTCGGAGATAATTTGTATTTTTCCTAACCATACAAACCTTAGCTATTTACATAGGGTTTACTTTTCGGCGTAGCTGAAATGACGAGCCATTAAGATTTTAACGAGGGTTAACTACCCCCCGCTAGTTAGCCGGGGGTAGGGAAGGGGTAGCTTGCTACCCCTCCCCCCCACACACCTGTGAGTTGTCTCACTTCACTTAGAGGTAGGACTTGACTTGGGGGACAGGGCTGGTGGGCAAATATGTGTAAATAGCTAAGGTTTGTATGGTTAGGAAAAATACAAATTATCTCCGAATTTGTCATTTGTTCCGTAACCGAAATACAAACCACGCTATTTACATAGGGTGACTTACCCTTTAGGAAGGGCGGAAAGTCCCCAGCCTTACTGGCTTTGGCTTTACCCGGGGACCCGAAAACCGAGTGAGCAGTACTCGAGAAAGGGGGTCCCTGCACCTCACAAGTTCCTTGCTACGCAAGGAACGTGTGGCCTATATAAGTTGTGTGTGGAGGAAAGAGCGTGACTCGTCTTATGAAGTTGACCTTGAGACCTTTAGATACGAATCCAGGATAGGAGGTTCCCAATACCACCTCGTCAGGGTATGGGGGACGCGACAGTATTAAGTTTAATACTAGGAACACAAGGAAGCATGGTTTACCTGCAGAGGTTGAGGTCAGCTATGCGGAGACCAGGATGCTGCTTCCCCAAGAGAGGGGAGGATGAAGAAAGTAGTAAGGGTCAGACATACTCTTTCATTCACGCAGACTAAAACCGGGTAACAACGCCCTCAACCTACTGCTACTTGTCCATAAAGGAGCCTGAGGTTAGGCCAGCTGTTGTGCAGCCATCACAGGGCCGATAGAAAAAGTATCGAGGCTCCTGTGGGTCACGTCCTGCAGGTAGTGGGCTGTGAAGGTCGTCTGACGCTTCCAGACCACAGCTTGAAGTACCTGCGTCACAGAGAAGTTTCTCTTGAAGGCCAGGGACATAGCGATGCCCCTGACGTCGTGTGCCCTAGGGCGACGTGACGGAGGGGGATCCGGATTCAAGGCGTGATGGATAACCCTTCGAATCCAAGCCGAGATGGTGTTCTTGATGACCCTCCTTTTCGTCCTGCCTGTGCTAACAAACAATGCTTGCACCTGAGGACGAACTGCAGCTGTTCTCTTCAAGTAACACCTCAGACTCCTCACTGGACATAGTAGCAGCTGGTCTGGGTCGCTTGTTACAGAACGGAGACTCGCGACCCTGAAAGAGTCGAACCGTGGGTTCGACACTCCAGGGTTCTGAGTCTTGGCAACAAACTCAGGGACGAACCTGAACGTTACCTCCCCCCATCCCCTTGAATGGGTGACGTCGTACGAGAGACCACGAAGTTTACTAACTCGCTTGGCAGAGGCCAAAGCGAGCAGGAAAGCCGTCTTCCAAGACAGGTGGCGATCAGAGGCCTGGCGTAATGGTTCGAAGGGAGGTCTCTTAAGAGCCCTGATGACCCGAACCACGTTCCAAAGAGGAGGTCTCACTTCCGACTGAGGGCAGGTAAGCTCATAGCTACGTATGAGTAAAGAGAGTTCCAGCGAGGAAGAAATGTCCACTCCTTTCAGCCTAAAAGCCAAGTTTAAGGCTGAGCGATAGCCTTTCACCGCTGAGACAGAAAGGCGCATTTCCTCCCGCAATTAGACGAGAAACTTCACTATTGCTGGAATAGTGGCATCGAGTGGAGAGATACCCCTCCCACGACACCAACCACAGAAGACTCTCCACTTCGCCTGGTAGACTCCCTCTGAGGACTTTCGCAGGTGCCAAACATCCTCTCTGCAACCTGTTGAGAAAAGCCTCCCTCTGTGAGGAGACGCTGGACAGTCTCCAGGCGTGAAGCCGAAGCGATGCTACGGCTCTGTGGAAGATGTTGCAATGTGGTTGTCTGAGTAGCTCGTGTCGTGGGGGAAGTTCTCTCGGGAGCTCCGTCAGGAGCTGCAGAAGGTCTGGGAACCATTCCGCGTGATGCCATAGCGGAACTATTAGAGTCATCGACAAGTCTCTTAAGAGCCCTGAGGACCCGAACCACGTTCCAAGGAGGAGGTCTCACTTCCGACTGAGGGCAGGTAAACTCATAGCTACGTATGCGTAAAGAGAGTTCCAGTGAGGAAGAAATGTCCACTCCTTTCAGCCTAAAAGCCAAGCTTAAGGCCGAGCGATAGCCTTTCACCGCTGAGACAGAAAGGCGCATTTCCTCCCGCAAATAGACGAGAAACTTCACTATTGCTGGAATAGTGGCATCGAGTGGAGAGATACCCCTCCCACGACACCAGCCACAGAAGACTCTCCACTTCGCCTGGTAGACTCCCTCTGAGGACTTTCGCAGGTGCCAAACATCCTCTCTGCAACCTGTTGCGAAAAGCCTCCCTCTGTGAGAAGACGCTGGACAGACTCCAGGCGTGAAGCCGAAGCGATGCTACGGCTCTGTGGAAGATGTTGCAATGTGGTTATCTGAGTAGCTCGTGTCGTGGGGGAAGTTCTCTCGGGAGCTCCGTCAGGAGCTGCAGAAGGTCTGGGAACCATTCCGCGTGATGCCATAGCGGAACTATCAGAGTCATCGACAAGTTGACCGATAGTCTGGTCCTGTTGAGCACCCATATCATCAGACAGAACGGTGGGAAGGCGTACACGTCGATGTTGTCCCACCGTTGTTGGAAAGCATCTTGCCAGAGTGCCTTGGGGTCCGGGACTGGGTAGCAGTACAGGGGCAGTTTGAAATTCAAAGCTGTCGCGAACAGATCCACAGTCGGGAAACCCCACAAAGTCAGGACTTTGTTGGCTATCTGAGGATCCAAAGACCACTCGGTACTCACTATCTGCAAAGCCCTGCTCAGACTGTCGGCGAGCACATTCCTCTTGCCAGGAATGAAGCGAGCTGATAGTGTTATTGAGTGGATTTCGGTCCACCTCAGAATCTCTACTGCAAGATGGGATAGCTGCTGCAAAAAAGTACCTCCCTGCTTGTTGATATAAGCCACTACCGTGGTGTTGTCGCTCATCACCACCACGGAGTAACCCACCAGGGTCCGTTGGAACTGTTGAAGAGCCAGGAAAACGGCCTTCATTTCTAGCAGGTTGATGTGCAGGTACTTTTCTGATTCTGACCAAAGGCCTGAGGTCCTCTGGTTCAGAACGTGCGGCCCCCACCCTTCTTTTGACGCGTCCGAAAACAGTGTCAATTCCGGGGGGAGGACAAGAAGATCCACTCCCTTTCGCAGGTTCTCGTCGACCAGCCACCACCGCAGGTCTGCCTGTTCCGAAGGTCCTATCGGGACCAGGAAGTCCGGGGAATCGGATCCTTGATTCCACCGGGACTTGAGCCGCCACTGCAGGGATCTCATCCTGAGACGGCCGTTTGGAACCAGACGGGCCAGGGAGGACAGGTGACCTAAGAGACGCAACCACGATTGGGCAGGAAGCTCTTCTCGCCTGAGGAAGGGTTCCGCCACCCTCCTCAGCCTTGCTATCCTGTCGTCTGATGGAAAGGCCTTGTGGAGATTGTCTAACAACATGCCTAGATAAACCAGTCGTTGGGACGGCTGAAGAGAGGACTTCTCAAGATTTACCACGATCCCCAGATCCTGGCAAAGTCCCAGAAGCCTGTCTCGGTGTCGAAGAAGGGTCGACTCCGAGTCTGCTAGGATCAGCCAGTCGTCCAGATAACGGAGGAGACGGATGCCGTTCCTGTGCGCCCACGACGAAATCAGGGTAAACACTCTGGTGAACACCTGAGGTGCTGTGGAGAGACTGAAACACAGCACCTTGAACTGGTAGGTCTTGCTGTCTAGGCAGAATCTCAAGTACTTCCTGGAAGACGGATGGATTGGGATCTGGAAGTACGCGTCCTTCAGATCCAGTGTGCACATGAAGTCTTGTGGTCTCACCGTAAGTCTGACCGTGTCCGCTGTCTCCATGCTGAACGGAGTTTGCTTGACAAACTTGTTCAGAGCTGAGAGGTCGATGACAGGTCTCCAGCCTCCAGACGCCTTCTTTACAAGAAAGAGTCGGTTGAAGAAGCCTGGGGAGCCGTCGACAACCTCCTGGAGAGCATCCTTCTTGAGCATGGTCTCGACTTCTGCCCGAAGGGCTAGCCCCTTTACCGATCCCATGGCATAGGAGCTCAACGACACTGGATTCGCTGTCAGGGGAGGTTGAGATGTCGTGAATGGGACGCGATATCCTTGGCCGATCACGGAGACCATCCAAGCATCGGCCCCATGTTGCTGCCACCTGTGCACGCAACTTTGAAGGCATCCCCCCACAGGTGGACACGAGGGGGGACTGCCACTCCTAGCGTTTGCGGCCGCGGCCGCTCCTTCTAGGAGTCTTGCCTCCCCTGGAGGACTTCACCGCCCCTCTTGTCCTTGGCAGGAAAGGGCTGGGGCTTAGACACCACTTTCTTAGCTTCCGGCGCCTGCTTCGGTGTCTTGCGAGGCTGCTGCTGATGTTGCTGTGGAGCTGGAGGCTTGTAGGGCCGAGATGCAAGGGCCCTTTGGAGGAGGGAGTCCTGACTCGACTTCCTCCACCTCTCAGCTGTACGTTCCATGTCCTGGGGCTCAAACAAATTCCCCCCGAGGAGGGAGGCGTGTCTGAGCCTGTTGACGTCCACGGCGGGGACCTTCGGATGGATCTTCTCGGTCACCGCATCACGACGCTTGAGCACCGAGTTGGCCCACAGGTTGGTAACCTGATGTGCCAGGAACTCGATGGAGCGAGTGCCCGAGAGGAGGAAGGTCTCCAGGCCCTTCCTATTGCTCTCCTTAGACAGATCCTCAGAGCGCAATAGGATGCCCAGAGATCCTAGCCAAACATCCAGCCACGAAGTGGCCTGCATGGCGCACTTCGCGACCTTCTCATGGCTTAGAATCTCGACGCCGAGAACGTCACCTGCCGGGCGGAGAGCTTCTCAAGAGGAACTCCCCTAGTCAGCTCTTCTACCGAATAGTGGAGGGGAAGAGCGAGGCTAGACTCCATGATCTCAAAATACCTCCTCTGCTGGAGACGAGGAGGTGGGAGGAGTTTGTTCCCGGCAGAGGAACGACTGGAGGTAGCAAGTACTGCGAGCTGAGCATTGGCCCTGGCTCTGGCACTCTTCAGCCCCTGGGACCAGGGCAGAGCCGCGCTGGCCTTTGGGGGCTTCTGAGTCCCATAAACCTGATCCAGGACCGTGTCCTTGCCTTCACGGGGGGCGATCACAGGGTCCATGAACCCGTTGAGCTGTCTCATCAGGCCAAGGACCTGCCAGAAGGCATGCTCAGACTCTTGCTGCTCCCCTCCCTGCGGACTGGCAGCTAAGTCTCCTGTCCCCGGAATCTCTTCCTGGGGACACACGTGGACGTTCTCCCGGGGTCTAGCTGGTTCCTGACGAATACGTGCAGAAGATTTCGGCAACGTCTTGGAGTCCTTGGGTTCCCTCCTGGGCGGGATACAAGACTCCAGCAAGGTGGTCTGGTAGGCACCCTCCGCGCGAGACGATTCTCCTCCACGAGGAGGTGACTCCCCCCTTGGTGCTGAGGGGGAGACCGCCACCTCACTGGACTCTCCCGAGGACAGAAAAGCCTCGTCCACAGGAGAAGGAGAAAACGACTGCGAAGGGGACGGGGCCTTCCTGACAGACCTCTTAGGAGCCAACTTCTCCCTGGGAGAAGTCACCACGAAGTCCACTCCTCTCCTTCTCTTCAGCGGGGGCGAGGCCGTCGCTGGTTTGTGTCCTGGATCGGCAAGTGCCGGCTTCGTAGCCTTCACTAACGCCCGCATCAAAGGACCAAACCAGGACTGCCGAGACACGGACACAGAGTCCGAAATTCCCGCTGGAGGGAAGGGGATCGGGCGATCCTTCGGAGTGGACACCACTGGACCTGCCTGTAAAAAAGAAGGGGAAGAAAGTTGCCTTGACCTCTCCGAAGGTCCTTCCTTGTCCTGCAAAAGTGACCTGCGCTTAGGAGGAGGCGATCCCGACTGTGACCTGGCGACACGCGTCCCTGCTGCTGCCGCGAGCTGCGGAACCCGACGCGAACGGGGGTCGTGCTGACGCTCGCGCGAGGGCGACACGAAAGAGTCGCGCGCGAGGGGCTGTTGGAGCGCGGGCGCGCAATCGCGCGGAGACAAACGAGTGCGGGCGGGCGAGCTGGCGAGTGAGCGCGCTGGCGCGTTGGCGAGTGAACGCATTGGCGCGTGGGTAAGTGAACGCGTTGGCGCGTGGGTGAGTGAACTCGTTGGCGCGTGGGCGAACGAGAGCGCTCAGGAGATCGCTGAAGTCCAGGGGACCGATAGTGTCCTGGAGACCTGTGACGCGTGGGCGAGCAATGGCGAGTCGGCGATCGATGGCGCGTTGGCGAACGCTGGCGCGCAGGCGAGCGATAGCGCGTTGGCGCGTGGTGGCGCGTTGGCGAGCGATAGCGCTTAGAACACGCAGGGGAGCGGCCGCGCGTGGGCGAGTTGATCACAGGGGACCCATGTTTCTCCGGATCTGCTGGGCGCTGACGCGTAGGAGAGCACCTGCGCGCAGGCGATGGATCACGCGGAGGATCTGGAGATCGCCGGCGCTCAGGAGAACGCTGACGCGCTGGAGATCGTTGACGCGCAGGAGATCGCTGACGAGAACGAGAACACTGACGCGTCGGAGATCGCTGTCGCGCTGGAGAACGCTGGCGAGCAGGGAGATGGCGCGTAGAAGGCTACGCAGGAACTGTCGGCGCGACGCGCAAAGGCAAACGCTCGTGAGTGGGCTCAGGAAGAGGAGGGGCGTGGGTGTGCAGGAACTCTAGATGTACACGCAGGAGACCGCGCGCGTTGCTGCGCAGGAGAAAGCTGACGAGCAGGATCGCGAGGGCGAGGAGAAGTTAAGTCCTTGCCCAAGTCCTGAACCGGAGTTCTAGGGCGCGTGGGCGCACAGGGCGCGTGTCAGGAACTGGAAGCGCAGGTGCGCGTTGACGAGCAGGAGATCTAGTGCGCTCAGGAGACCATTAGCGCGCTGGGCGCACACCAGGAACAGGAGGATGTTCGTTATCCTTAGGAGAGCGCTCGCGAGCAGTAGGGCGTTGATCATCAGAGTAGCGCTGGCGAGCAGGAGAGTGCTGGCGATCAGGAGAGCGCTGACGAGCAGGAGAGCGTTGGTGTGTAACTACGCGTGAACGCGCAGAAGGGCGCGCAGGGGAACCCTGACGCACAAGGGAAGTGCCCACACCGTGGGCGACATCCCTTTGCCCCGAAGGGACTGGTGCCCGTCGGCTGACGAGATCAGGCTGCTGGCCGTCTGCACAGGAAGTCGAAGGTCTGGAAGGCGTAGGAGAATGAGAACGATCCCCGGAGAGGTCTAAGGACGCTGCTCCTACAGACTGCTTCTGGTGAGGAGAGTCCCCATCGGGGGACGGAGGAGAAGACTCGAAAAGGCGCCTCTTGACACCCTTATAGGGGGACGGGACGCCCTTGCGGCGAAGCGGACGATGAGCCTTACGGCGAAAGCGGCCACGAGGGAGGTCGTCAGGATCATCAGTCCTCCGAAGAGGAGTCTCAGTCAGAGTGCTCCCCCAAGGGGGAAACTTAGCCGCAGGAGAGCCCGTAGGACCCACTTCCCCCTCCGAAGGATGTACAGAAGGGGGAGGAGAGCCTTCAGCAACGTCATCACCATCAGGCGCCGCAGAGGTTTGACCAGACTCGTCGGAAGCCTCTGCCACCACGACGTCGACGATAGACAGAGGATCTACCTCTGCTATCACCGGCGACTGCTTGACAGCGGCCCCCAACTGAATAAGGTCAAACAGGGCTTCCTTGGAGGGCAGGCCCTTAAGCCCCAAGGAACCCCAAAGCTGAAAAAGATCATCATTATACATGGAGTTAACATTATCAAAATCCTCACCCGGAGGAGGAGGGGGAACCGCCCCGCTATGGGAGGCGACGCTCTCTCCCGCACCCCGAGATCGGGAAACAGAACTGGGGCCTGCGCTCCCACTCGGCGGCCTCTCAACAGGAGCCGGACGAGAGGAACTTCGGAGGAGGTTTGGGCGGCGGAAGAAGAGTCCCGAGAGCCTTCCTCCTTCAAGGCAACCCTCGAAGGAGAACGGTCTCTCTTGGACTTCTTCTTTCGCCGGCGGGCAAACCTCTCCCACTGGGAGGCAGACCACTCCCTACACTCACTACATGTATTTTCACTATCACACCGTCGGCCTCGACACTGCGGGCAAAGGGCGTGAGGATCAGTATCCACCGCAGACATGAAGGTACCGCAAGGGCGGCCGGCAATCTCAGGGCACTTGCGCATGGTGAACAGCAAAGGGCGAGGCCAACTTCAAACACAAAGTCTGAGGAAAAGCAAAAAGAGATTAAGGCTGTCAAAAAACGAGTACAATGGACAGAGACGTCTGTTCATTGTCCGAGCCAAAAGTGAAGTGAAGCAAATCACCGGTGTGGGGGGGGGAGGGGTAGCAAGCTACCCCTTCCCCTACCCCCGCTAACTAGCGCGGGGGTAGTTAACCCTCGTTAAAATCTATTGGCTCGTCAATTTCGGTTACGGAACAAACTACAACTAGAAGCTTGTGGTGTCAAGAAAAGACGATGATTGACCGTGTCCATCTTCCTCTTTAGAAGTTTGGAAGTTGAAGCCAGCCTCGTCTGGGTGCTGAGTCATCTGAAGAAGACGAAAAAACTTTCATCTCACCCTTCCTATGATGGTGAGAAAATTGTGAGGCGTCAAAAGGTATGCTCCGGGAAAAGGGAGCTGGAAGAAGTTTCAAATAGACATTCCTTGCAAGAGGTCTAAGGATAGGAAACAACGATATATCCTCACAGACGCATCTTCTATTTGAGGGGTGGTGCTTAGCCCAAAACAAAGAACTCAAAACTGGACAACTTCCTCCCATACACGAACCTTCCGGTAGCTTGAAGTTCGGATGGATGGGGAAGTAGAAGTAAGCATCCTGGAGATCTAAAGAGATCATCCAGTGGACCTTCATTACAGCTGGAAGCATTGTCTTCTGAGTCTCCATAGAGAAATTTTGTCCTCTGGACGGAGCTAGAACAGTATGTGACTGACGTTGGACGTCACGGATTGTTTGACGTTCGACGTCATGAGCTCGTAGCTCGACGTCACGTTCAGCTTGACGCCCAACGTCACGTTCAGCTTAACACGCAATGCCATGCTTAGCTGATTAGCAATCGTCGCCGCGCTTGGAAAGTAAACGCTTCTGCTACTCCCTTGCTTGGCCATTTGATGTCTGGTATCAAGAAAATGGGATATAGAAGCCTTATCACGCTGTTCAACATTTAGTTTGCTGGTAGGCCGCCTGTGCGACAACGCGTCCTAATAAGAATCATGACGAACCATCGCTTAGCTAACAGCAGGCTGATAAGACTGCATAACAGAAGAGAGCCGTTGTTTCATGCTAGCAGCATAGTCCAATTAGGATCAACAATAGGTGACACCAGTGTAGAAAACTTTGATCGCGAACTCGCCTTCCTCATTGCTTACATAACGCTCTGCATTTCAGCAGACGGAAAACAGTCTAGCGGAAGCGGAGGTGCCTGTACCGTAACACCAGACTCAGGAACAAGATCCGTATCAGTCTGAACTAAAGTTTTGCCAACTTTTAACATCCTGACAAGACGAACAAAGCGAAAAAGGGTCACTGCCTTCTCTCACAGAACACTAATGCACTTCCTGCTGTTGCAGCTGAACATGCTGCTGCACTAACATCTTTAGTTAGGTTCTTTATGCTGCATTGAGGACGCGCTATTGCACTGCCCTATCAGCACTGTCTTTTTGACGTTGTTACTTTTCTCAGAATGATTTATTGTTTACTTATTCTCATCATTTACTTATTTCCTTATTTCACTGAGCTATCTTATTGGAGCCCTAGGGCTTATAGCATCTTGCTTTTCTAACTAGGGTAGTAGCAAGGCTAGTAATGATAATAAAAACTATATTTTCATAATAAAATAACTTTTTTAACATACTTACCCGCTGGTTATATAACAATAGCTTTATTCTTCTGTCCGGCAGAAATTAAAAAAACTTGCAGCAATCACATAGATATGCCAGGTGTACACTAGCACCACCACAGTAGCTAGGCTGAACTATTCCTCCCAGTATCAGATTTTCCATGCCCATAGGTCTCTAGAGGGGAGGAGGGTGGGATTTTAAGTTATATAACCAGCGGGAATGTATGTTCAAAAATTTATTTTATCATGAAAAATGTTATTTTTATAATAAAATAAATTTTTGAATATACTTACCCGGTGATTATATAAGCTGCAGCTCTGCTGCTCGACAGAAAACTCTACGTTAAAAATCCGCCAGCGATCGCTATGCAGGTAGGGGGTGTACTTCAACAGCGCCATCTGTCGTGCAGGTACTCAGTACTCATTGTAAACAAAGAACTCAATTTTCTCCTCGGTCCACTGCGTCTCTATTGGGGAGGAGGGGAGGGTCCTTTAATATATAATCACCGGGTAAGTATATTCAAAAATTTATTTTATTATAAAAATAACATTTTTCAATATTAAACTTAGCCGGTGATTATATAAGCTGATTCACACCCAGGGGGGTGGGTAGAGACCAGCAATAAATGTTTACATTATTATGAGCTAAGGATTTTTTATTTCATTTTAGCAGTTATCAAAATAACAAACATAAAATAAATAAGTACCTGGTAAGGAAGTCGACTTGAACAATTACTCTGCCTTTTTAAGTACGTCTTCCTTACGGAGCCCAGCGATCCTCTTAGGATGCTGAGCGACCCCTAGGAGCTGAAGTATCAAGGGTTGCAACCCATACTACAGGACCTCATCAAAACCTCTAATCTAGGCGCTTCTCAAGAAAAGAATTTGACCACCCGCCAAATCAACCAGGATGCGAAAGGCTTCTTAGCCTTCCGGACAACCCAAAAACAACAATAAAAACATTTCAAGAGAAAGATTAAAAAGGTTATGGAATTAGGGGAATGTAGTGGTTGAGCCCTCACCCACTACTGCACTCGCTGCTACGAATGGTCCCAGGGTGTAGCAGTTCTCGTAAAGAGACTGGACATCTTTAAGATAAAAAGACGCGAACACTGACTTGCTTCTCCAATAGGTTGCGTCCATTATACTTCGCAGAGATCTATTTTGTTTAAAGGCCACTGAAGTTGCGACAGCTCTAACTTCATGTGTCCTTACCTTCAGCAAAGCTTGGTCTTCCTCACTCAGATGGGAATGAGCTTCTCGTATTAACAGTCTGATAAAATAGGATAAGGCATTCTTTGACATAGGCAAAGATGGTTTCTTAACAGAACACCATAAAGCTTCTGACTGTCCTCGTAAAGGTTTAATTCGTCTTAAATAGAACTTAAGAGCTCTAACAGGGCATAAGACTCTTTCTAGTTCATTTCCAACCATATATGATAGGCTTGGAATATCGAACGATTTCGGCCAAGGACGAGAAGGTAGCTCGTTTTTGGCTAGAAAACCAAGCTGTAAAGAACATGTAGCCGTTTCAGATGAAAATCCGATGTTCCTGCTGAAGGCGTGAATCTCACTGACTCTTTTAGCTGTGGCTAAGCAAACCAGGAAAAGAGTCTTTAAAGTGAGATCTTTAAAGGAGGCTGATTGTAGTGGCTCGAACCTTTTTGACATAAGGAATCTTAGTACCACGTCTAAATTCCAACCAGGTGTAGCCAAACGACGCTCCTTCGTGGTCTCAAAAGACTTAAGGAGGTCCTGTAGATCTTTGCTGTTGGAAAGATCTAAGCCTCTGTGACGGAAGACTGATGCCAACATGCTTCTGTAACCCTTGATAGTGGGAGCTGAAAGAGATCTTTCTTTCCTCAGGTATAAAAGGAAGTCAGCTATTTGAGTTACAGAGGTACTGGTCGAGGATACTGATACTGACTTGCACCAGTTTCGGAAGACTTCCCACTTCGACTGGTAGACTCTAAGAGTGGATGTCCTCCTTGCTCTAGCAATCGCCCTGGCTGCCTCCTTCGAAAAGCCTCTAGCTCTCGAGAGTCTTTCGATAGTCTGAAGGCAGTCAGACGAAGAGCGTGGAGGCCTTGGTGTACCTTCTTTACGTGTGGCTGACGTAGAAGGTCCACCCTTAGAGGAAGAGTTCTGGGAACGTCCACTAGCCATCGAAGTACCTCGGTGAACCATTCTCTCGCGGGCCAGAGGGGAGCAACTAACGTCAACCTTGTCCCTTCGTGAGAGGCGAACTTCTGCAGTACCTTGTTGACAATCTTGAACGGGGGAAATGCATATAGGTCTAGATGTGACCAATCCAGTAGAAAGGCATCTATATGAACTGCTGCTGGGTCCGGGATTGGTGAGCAATATATTGGGAGCCTCTTGGTCATCGAGGTTGCGAAGAGATCTATGGTAGGCTGGCCCCATGTGGCCCACAGTCTCTTGCACACATCCTTGTGTAGGGTCCATTCTGTTGGAATGATTTGTCCCTTCCGACTGAGGCAATCTGCCATGACATTCAAGTTGCCTTGGATGAACCTCGTTACTAGAGAAATGTTTAGAGCTTTTGACCAGGTGAGGAGGTCCCTTGCGATCTCGTACAACGTCATAGAGTGGGTCCCTCCTTGCTTGGAGATGTACACCAAAGCCGTGGTGTTGTCCGAGTTCACCTCCACCACTTTGCCTTGAAGGAGAGACTTGAAGCTTTTCAAGGCCAGATGAACTGCCAGTAGCTCCTTGCAGTTGATATGCAACGTTCTTTGACTCGAGTTACAAGTTCCCGAGCATTCCCGACCGTCTAATGTCGCGCCCCAGCCCGTGTCCGATGCGTCCGAGAAGAGAACGTGGTTGGGAGTCTGAACAGCCAGGGGCAGACCCTCTCTGAGGCTGATACTGTCCTTCCACCAAGTCAGGGAAGACTTCATCTTCTCGGAAATGGGGATCGAGACCGCTTCTAGCGTCTTGTCCTTTTTCCAGTAAACAGCTAGGTGATATTGAAGGGGACGGAGGTGTAGTCTTCCTAACGAAACGAACTGTTCCAGGGATGATAGTGTCCCTATCAGACTCATCCACTGCCTGACTGAACATCGTTCCTTCTTCAGCATGTTCTGGATGCATAACTGGGCTTGACTTGTTCTGGGGGCCGACGGAAAAGCCCGAAAAGCTTGACTGTGAATCTCCATCCCTAAATACACAATAGTTTGGGATGGGACCAGTTGAGACTTTTCCATATTGACCAGGAGACCCAATTCCTTGGTCAGATCTAGAGTCCACTTTAGATCCTTCAGACAGCGACGACTGGAAGAAGCTCTTAGAAGCCAGTCGTCCAAATAGAGGGAGGCTCTGATGTCCGCTAAATGAAGGAATTTGGCTATATTCCTCATCAGCCTCGTAAACACAAGAGGAGCTGTGCTTAGGCCAAAGCACAGGGCTTGAAACTGGTAGACAACCTTTTCGTAAACGAATCTCAGAAAAGGTTGGGAGTCTGGGTGGATGGGGACGTGAAAGTATGCGTCCCTTAGGTCTAAAGAGACCATCCAGTCTTCCTTTCTGACCGCTGCTAGAACGGACTTTGTGGTCTCCATGGCGAACGTCTGCTTTGTGACAAAGACATTCAGCGCACTGACGTCTAGCACCGGCCTCCACCCTCCTGTCTTCTTTACCACTAAGAAGAGACGGTTGTAGAAGCCCGGGGATTGATGGTCCAGGACTTTGACTACCGCTCCCTTTTCTAGCAAGAGAGACACCTCCTGCTTCAATGCTCGTCTCTTGTCTTCCTCTCTGTACCTGGGAGAGAGATCGATGGGAGACGTTGCTAGAGGGGGTTTTCGTACAAACGGGATCTTGTACCCCTCTCTGAGCAACTTCACAGATTGTGCATCTGCGCCTCTCTTCTCCCAGGTCTGCCAGAAGTTCTTGAGTCTGGCTCCCACTGCTGTCTGAAGAAGGTGGCAGTCAGACTCTGCCTTTAAAGGACTTGGTTCCTTCTTCTTCCCACGTCTCCCTTCGGCACGAGCACCTCCTCTGCTGGAGGCTCTGCCACGAAGGGGCGGAATAAATCTGGACGCTGGAGTGTCCATCCTGAGTCTTGACAAGGTAGGCAAAGGGGTGGCTTTGCGGGCAGAGGACGCAACCAGGTCATGGGTGTCCTTCTGAATCAAAGAAGCAGCAATCTCCTTAATCAAGTCCTCTGGAAAAAGGCACTTTGAGAGAGGAGCAAACAGAAGTTCTGATCTTTGACACGGTGTCACTCCAGCTGACAGGAAAGAGCAAAGGTTCTCACGTTTCTTGAGGACCCGGATACGAACGAAGCAGCAAGCTCACTAGATCCGTCACGTATGGCCTTGTCCATGCAGGACATTATGAGCAAGGAAGATTCCTTGTCAGAAGGGGAGATCTTCCTGCTCAAAGCTCCCAGACACCAGTCCAAAAAGTTGAAGACCTCGAAGGCTCTAAATACTCCTTTCAACAGATGGTCTAGGTCCGAAGGTGACCAGCATATCTTAGAGCGTCTCATGGCTAGCCTGCGGGGAGAGTCTACAAGACTTGAGAAGTCGCCCTGGGCAGAGGCAGGAACTCCCAAGCCGAGAACTTCTCCCGTGGCATACCAGACGCTCGATCTGGAAGAGAGTTTAGCAGGGGGAAACGTAAAGGCTGTCTTCCCTAGACTCTTTTTGGACTGCATCCAATCTCCTAAAACTCGTAAAGCTCTCTTGGACGAGCGTGCGAGGACGAGTTTCGTAAAGGCAGGCGAGGATGACTGCGTACCTAAAGCAAACTCTGACGGAGGAGAGCGTGGAGCCACAGACACAAACTGGTCCGGAAACATCTCTTTGAACAGAGCAAGAACTTTTCTAAAGTCCAAAGAGGGTTGCGTGGTCTTGGGTTCGTCAAGGTCCGAATGTGGTTCATCAACGTGTGCCGCATCGTCATCATCAGAGAGTCCATCATCCGAGAATTGAGGAGGAAGCGGCAAAGGAGTAGGAATCGGCTGGTCAGCTGAGTCCGGTCGCACGGGTGCACGCGTGACTGAACCGGACGCAACGTCATGGAACTGTTGCTCAGTCTGTGAGCTGGCAACAACCATAGCAGCGCGGGGACGCACAGCGTCTACTCCAGACTGTCTAGTCTGATGTGGGCGAGCAGAGGCAACCACACTGGGTTGCGAAGGTTGACGCACCGCGTCAAAACAAAACAACTTTGACGGTTGTTGTACCTCGCGAACGTCAACGGAAGGTTCCGTGCGTCGCTGAACGTCAACATGCGGCTGGCAGGGTACACTGGAACGCATGGGTGGCGGGACTCTCTCAGCTGGAGTGCGGAAGAAGGTCGCCTCAGCGTCCACAGGACGCACAACCGTGGTTGGTTGTAGGCAAGAGGTTGGTGCAGCATCAACCTTCTCCGCACGAAAGTCCTGCATCAGAGACGTTAACTGATACTGCATGGTCTGCAGCAAAGACCACTTAGGGTCTACAGGAGCAGGTGCGGCGACAGACGGTGTGACTGCCTGAGGTGGTACCGCTTTGCCTCTCTTAGGAGGTGAGCAGTCATCGGAAGACTGCAGCGAGTCCGAACTGACCCAGTGGCTACAACTGGGCCGTTGGACTTGCGCGGAAGGGACCGACTTGCGCTTAAGAGGTCGCGAGACCTTGGTCCATGGTTTCTTACGAGAAACCTCTTCCGCAGACGAGGAATAAATGGGCTCTCTCGTCTCTGTGTGGGTGGGGCGATCTTGGGTAGATACGCCCGAAACCACGGAGGGAACGTCTGTTCGCTGATTAAAGCCTCTCGAACCCTTTGGTCGTACGACATTGCTTCTCCCCTGGACTTGGGAGCTTGCAAGAGGTCCCGGACTAGGAGGACGTCAGGCACGAACAGACGAACCCTCAAGCGCAACACTATCCACAACACTATCACTCACTTTATCACTACCCACTGCACTCTTACACTTCAGCTCCTTGACGTCCGCCATGAGCTGGTTAAGGTCACTAGCCAAGGACTCGACTCTCTCACCCAGAGCTTGGATGGCACGCATCATATCTGCCATCGAAGGTTCTTGAGTGCCAGAAGGGGGATTAGGAGCAACCACTACAGGGGAAGGAATAGGTTGTGGGGCATGAGGAGAGGAAAATTCAACGGAGCGAGATGAACTTCTCCTGACTCTATCTCTCTCTAGCCTACGTGTATATTTCTGGAATTCGATAAAATCGAATTCCGAAAGCCCAACGCATTCCTCACATCGATCTTCCAATTGACAGGTTTTATCCCGACAATTGGAACAAACGGTGTGAGGATCGATAGAGGCCTTCGGAAGACGCCTTGAACAGTCCCTAGCATTACACTTCCTGAATTTAGGGACTTGAGAAAGGTCAGCCATTTTGAATTGGTCAAAGGGGAATTCAAAAACTATCCAAAGTCATCAACAAATAATCCGATATCAAAAAAAGAATGCAAGGATTTATTGAAGAGAAAGCCTGCAAAGCGAAAGCTCAAAACTAGAAACGTGTACTTCACCAAATAGTTGTGAAAACCAATCCAGTTAGCAACAGCGAATTAGTAGGTCTTGCCGGTGGCACGACAGAGAGAAAATTGAGTTCTTTGTTTACAATGAGTACTGAGTACCTGCACGACAGATGGCGCTGTTGAAGTACACCCCCTACCTGCATAGCGATCGCTGGCGGATTTTTAACGTAGAGTTTTCTGTCGAGCAGCAGAGCTGCAGCTTATATAATCACCGGCTAAGTTTAATATTGAAAATATCATTTTTAAACATTTAAACTTACCCGCTGGTTATATAACAATAGCTGATTGACACCCTTGGTGGAGGGTCAGAGACAGCAACATTGTTGGAATATCACTTAAGTGTTAAATAAAAAACAAGCTTAAGGGTTCGTACCTGTTAAGGAAGCTGATTTCAATGATTCTCTGCCTCATTATGTCTGCTATCCTTATGAGATCCAGCGGTCCACTCAGGGGGCTGAAGATCCCTAGGAGCTGTCAAACGGGTAATAACCTCTATGCTGACAGGACCTCAACTAATACCCTTGTTCCGGGCGCTCTCAAGGAACAGAATGACCACCTGACTAAATCAAAGATTGCGGAAGATTGTCGACCAATCTTCACGTACAACCATAAAAATATATAAAAGTTCCAAGATAAGAACAAGGGTACTAGGGATTAGGGGAAACGTAGTGGTAGATCCTTTACCTACTACTGCACTCGTTGCTACGAATGGTCCCAAAGTGTAGCAGTTCTCATAAAGAGTCTGGACATGTTATAAGTAATGCAAGGCGAATACAGGTTTACTCCTCCAAAAGGTTGTATCCATGATGCTTTGCAGAGAACGGTTTTGTTTAAAAGCTACAGAAGTTGCCACAGCTCTAACTTCATGAGTCTTAACTTTAGGCCGCTTAAAGTCTGCCTCACCACAGTGTGAGTGAGCCTCTCTTATCAAAAGTCTTATAAAAAATGATAGGGCGTTTTTAGACATAGGTAGCGCAGGCTTCTTGACTGCGCACCAAAGAGCCTCTGAATTGACTCTTTAAATCTTTAGTCCTGTTCAGATAAAACCTCAGTGCTCTAACATGACAAATTCGGAGATAATTTGTATTTTTCCTAACCATACAAACCTTAGCTATTTACATTGGGTATTACTTTCGGCGTAGCTGAAATGACGAGCCATTAGATTTTAACGAGCGCTAGCAGGGGTAGGGGGAGGGGTAGCTTGCTACCGCTCCCTCCCTCACACACCGGTGAAATGTCTCACTTCACTTAGAGGTAGGACTTGACTTGGGGGACAGGGCTGGCGGGCAAATATGTGTAAATAGCTAAGGTTTGTATGGTTAGGAAAAATACAAATTATCTCCGAATTTGTCATTTGTTCCGTAACCGAAATACAAACCACGATATTTACATTGGGTGACTAACCCCTTAGGAAGGATGGAAAGTCCCCAGCCATACTGGCTTTGGCTTACCCGGGGACTCAGAATCCAAGTGAGTCGCACTCGAGAAAAGGAGTCCCTGCACCTCACAAGTTCCTTGCTCCGCAAGGAAACGTGTGGCCTACATAAGCTTGTGTGTGAAGGAAGAAAGTGTGACCCGTCCTAGGCAGTTGACCTGGAGTTCCAGAAGGAACTCTGGGTTAGAACGTTCCCAATACCACCTCGTCAGGGTATGGGGGACGCGACAGTATTGACTCAATACTCGGAACACAAGGAAGCATGGTTTACCTGCAGAGGTTTGAGGTCAGCTATGCAGAGACCAGGATGCTGCTTCCCCAGTAGAGGGGACGATGAAGAAAGAAGTAAGGGCCAGACATACTTCTTTCGTTCATGCAGACTAAAACCTAATAACAATGCCCTCAACCTTCTGCTACCTGTCCAAAAAGGAGCCTGAGGTTAGACCAGCTGTTGTGTAGCCACCACAGAGCGATAGAAGCGTATCGATACTCCTGTGGGTCACGTCCTGCAGGAAGCGGGCTGCGAAGGTCATTAGACGCTTCCAGACTCCAGCTTGTAGCACCTGCGTCACAGAGTAGTTCTACTCGAAGGCGAGGGACGTTGCGATGTATCCGACATCGTGCTGTAGGGCGACGTGACGGGGGAGGGTCTGGATTCAGGTCGAGATGAATGCCCTTGAGTCCGAGCTGAAGAGGTATACTGGTGACTCTCCCCTGTGTCCTCCCTGTGCTCCCAAACCGGCTTGCACGTGAGGACAAACTGCAGCTGTTCTCAAAGATAACCCCTCGATTCCTTTACTGGCAAGAAGGAGAAGGTCTGGGTCATCTGATACAGAACGGAGACTCGAAATCTTGAAGGAGTCGAACCGAAGGTCCGGGACTCCAAGATTCTGAGTCTAGAAAACAACTCAGGAGCAAACCTGAATGTTGCCTTTCCCTATCCTCTTGAAAGGGCGGAGTCGTACGAGACCATGAAGATTGCTTACACACTGGCCGAGGCCAGAGTGAGCAGGAGCACCATCCCCCAAGACGGAATACGATCAGAGGCCTGACGTAATGGTTCTTGAGAAGATCTCTTAAGGGACTAAAGAGTCCGAACCATGCTCCATGGAGGAGGTCTCACTCCGACTGGGGGCAGGGACGTTCGCAGCTTCGCATGAGCGAAGAAGGTCCAGCGGGAAGGAAAAAGTCTATTCCTTTCAGCCTAAAGGCCAGGGAAAGGCTGAGCGATAGGCTTCACTGCCGAGAGCGGAAAGGAGTTTCCTCCCGCCGAAAAGCAATAACTCCATTATTGCTGGAGAAGAGGCCTCAAGGGAAGAGGTATCTCTCCCACGACACCAACCACAGAAGACACTCCACTTCGCCTGGTAGACCCCTGCGGATGACTATCGCAGGTGACGCGACCTCCGCTCCGCGACTGTAGCGGGTTGTCTCTTCTTGAGGGGGCGGCGTAGTGTCTCCAGGCGTGAAGCCGAAGCAATGCAACGGCTCGTGAAAGATGTTGTAGTGTGGTTGTTTGAGTAGCCCGTGTCGTGGAAGCTCTCCCGGGAGTTCCGTCAGGGGAAGCAGAGGGTCAGGAAACCGTTCTGCATATAGTCACAGCGGAGCTCTCAGGGCCATCGAAAGGTTGACAGACAACCTGGTCTTGTTGAGTCCCATTCTCAACAGACAACAATGGTGGGAAGACGCAGGCGTCGATGTTGTCCCACCGTCACCGGAAAGCATCTTGACAAAGAGTCTTGGGGTCTGAGACTGGGGGGAAGAACAGCGGAAGCTTGAAGTTCCAGGCTGTCGTGATCAGGTCCCCCAGGCCAGGACTTGCTGGTTACTATAGGGCAAAGACCCCCAGGTACTCTCTATCTGTGAGGCTCAGCTCAGATACTCGGAGAGAACATTCCTCTGCCAGGAATGAGCGCGCCGATAGTGGTATTGAGAGGACCTCGGATCATCTCAGTATCTCTACTGCAAGATGCAAAAGTATGAAAATGCGCCTCCCTGCTGGTTGGAATACGCCAGTACCATGAAGTCGTCGCGCACGGAGCGACTCGGCAGGATCTGTAGGATCTGTAGAGGAGCCAGACTACGGCCCCTAAGCCTGCCTGAATGATGGGGAGGTACCCTTCAGGTCCTGACCATAGGCCTGAACCGGACATTGCCCCCCCCCCCCCCCCTTTTCTTTGACGAGTCCGAGAACAGCATCAAATGTGGGGAAAGGACGAGAATATCCACTCCCATGCAAGAGGTTCCATAGGTCAACCCATTGCTGGTCTAAACGTTCCGCTAGTCCCATAGGGACCAGAAAGTCCGGTTAATCGTTGCCTGGATACCACCGGAACTTGAGCCGCCTCACAGGGAACTTATCCTGAGGCGACCGTTCGGAACTAGACAGGTCAATGAGGAAAAGAGACCGAGGAAACGTTCCAAGATAAGGCTGAAAGCTCTCCTTGACTGAGAACAGGTACTGCGACTCTCCTCAGCCTTGCCACAGTCAACTGAAGGGAAGGCTCGGAGAAGGAGTCAACAGCATCTGGTATTCCCAGGCGGTCACCCATCCAAGTACTGACCAGACCCAACGTTGCTTAACTTCGCTGATCGGACGAGAAGCGGTGTTTTCAACGTGGTATGGCCGTTAACTCAATATCATGGCTAGATACTCCAGATGTTGAGGCAGACATAGAGAAGGCTCCTAGCAAATTACCATGATCCCTCACTCTTGGTAAAGACCCGGAAGCTTGTCCCGGCGTTGAAGAAGGTCGAACCCGAGCCTACCGGAGTTGACCAGACCTCCAAAAAGCGAAGGAGGCGGAAGCCTGCTCCTGAGCGGCCATGAGGAAAGCAGGGGAAAAACCTGCGATGCCACGGCGGGATCGCCACACCGCATCTTAAGCAGGAACACCTGTAGTCTAGGCTGAATTCCAAGAGCTTCCTGGAAGATGGATGGAATGGAACCTGGAAGTACCCGTACTTCCGATCCAGGGCCTAAGGAGTCCTGCAGCCTCGTTACCAGTCTGATCGACTCTGCTGTTCCACGCTGGACGAAGTTTGTTCGACAAACTTGATCAGAGCTGAGAGGTCGACGACGGAACTCCCGTCTCAGATGCTTTCCCATAAGAAAGGATCGACTGAAGAAGCCGGGGGGGGGGGGGGGAAGCCGTCGACGACCCTATGGAGGACCTTCTCCTAAGGCATGGATCCTTCTGCCCAACGGGCAAACCTCTTGCCGACCCAATGGCATAGAGGCTCAGTGACACTGGATTCGCTGACAGTGAAGGACAGATGGTAAGGGCGAGGCGCGATATCCTAGGCTGATTACGGAGCAGGAATCTGCATCGGGAGGCTGTTATCCGGACGAGTAACCTTAGGCATCCCCCCAGCGTGAGACCTGCAAGGGGGATTGCCAATCCTAGAGTTTGTGAACTCTGCCGCTCCCGCTAGGATTATGCCCCCACGGGAGAGCCTCACGTGCTACCTGTCCCTGACAGGAGGGGACTGCTATTGTACCCTTGTCTTAGCTGCCGTAGCCGGTTCCGATAACTTAGGCTGACGAGGCTGAATGAAGAGGCGTCAGAGGCCTGCAGGGTCTGGAAGTAAGCGCCTTGGAGGAGTGAAATCGGAATGCGACTTCCTCCGCCCAACAACTGTCCATTTCTCTGTCCTTGGGCTCAAAACAAGCTCTTCCCAAGGATGGAAGAGTGTCTGAGCTTGTCGACATTCACGGATGAGACACCCGAGAGGAAGCCCTCGGACACTGCGTCTAGATGCTCCAACATCGAGGTTGCCCGCAAGTTCGACTTGGCGACGGAACGCAAAGGTGCTTGAGCCCGAGAGGAGGAAAGTACCCATGATCTTCCTGGGGCTTCCTCGTACAAAACCTCGGGTCGCAACCGAGGAGGGAAAGGCCTGGTAAGCCCCCTCCACGAGAGGTGAAGAGGAAGGGCTAAACCAGCCACCCCTTGCCCGACGGAGAAATCTCGAAAGGAAAACTCCCTGGCAAGACCCTTCCAGAGAATGACGAAGAGAAAGGACTAACCCAGGTTCTGGAAAGAAGAATGTTGCACAGACCTCCCTGAAGATTCTTCCTGCTCTAGCATGAGCCCTGCTCTGCGTTTACGGGGTGAAGACCGTGCTCTGGAAATACGCGCTCCAGAAGACTCGCCAGGCTGGCCGTGTTGCGAAACCCCGACGGGAATCGCGGTCGCATTCGCCCTAGCGCTCGCGCGATAGTAAATCAATGGTTCGCACGTGGGCGAACATGGAAGCGCCCGTGCGCGGGACGCAGGAGCGCAGACGAAAGTGCGCGAGGGAGCGCAGAAGGAGGGCGGGCGAGAGCTGGCGGTCGGAATCCGATAGTTCACAGGCGAGCGATGACATGTAGGCAAGCGATGACATGTAGGCAAGCGATGACATGTAGGCAAGCGATGGCTTACTGCAGGAATCGAGCTGGCGCTCGCGCGATGGAACACCGTTGGTTCGCGCGCGGGCTAACATTGGTGCGCATGTGCGCGGGCGCACAGGCATGTGGGCGTGCGGTCGCGCGGGCCTGTGGGCGTGTGGTCGCGTAGGCACGTGGGCACGCGGCCGAGTGCAGGCGGTCAGGAGACCGATGGCACGTAGGCGGGCGATGGCGTGTTGACGAGCGATGGCGCGTCTTGGCGAGCAATGGCCCGTAGGCGAGTGAAGGCGCGTTGGCAAGCGACGGCGCGTTGGTGAGCGGTGGTGCGTTAACAAAACGCTAGCGCGCAGGCGAAGAATCGCGCGGGCGCGTAAGAGATCGCCGACGCGTAAGAAACTAGGGACGGTTGACGGCGAGCGCTGATGTGAGCTGTCAATCAGGCGATCCTGGACATTCAGGAAAAACCGGTTGCGCCCATTGGTGCGTGGCAGGAAAGGGCGCGCAGATGTGCGCTGGCGATTTGAAGAAAGAAAGCGCACAGAAGGACAGAAGTAAAGGTGAGCGCCGGCAAGCAGGAGGAAAATCTACGGCAAGACTCAGCTACCGGAGATCATGGTCCACAGCAGGCGAGCGCTAGATCGCTACTGATGGTGTCCAGGGAACCTGTAACGCGTGGAAGATCGATAGCGAGCAGGCGATCGATGGTGTGTTGGTGAACGCCGGCGCGTAGGCAAGCGATGGCGCGTTGGCGCATGGTGCTTGTGCGCAGGCGAAAGATCACGCGGGCGGTCAGGAGATCGCCGATGTTCAGGGGATCGCTGACGCTCTGGGGATCGTTGACGCGCAGGAGATCGCTGACGAGCAGGCGAACGTTGACGCGTCTGTGGTCGCTGGCGAGCTGGAGATCACTGGCGAGCAGAAGGGCGACGCGTGGAATCCTGTGTGTACAGTAGCTTTAGAAGCACGCGTGGGCGACGGTGAGCGTTGCTGCGCTGGAACAGGCTGACGAGCCGGATCGCGAGGGCGAGGAGAGAAGTCCTTGTCCAAGACCTGAACCGAAGTTCCAGGTGCGCTCTGACGGGCAGGCGATCTAGAGCGCTCAGGAGACCGATGGCGCGCAGGGCGCACAACAGGAACAGCAGGATGTTCGGAGTCCTCAGGAGAGCGCTGGCGAGCAGAGGGGCGATGATCATCAGGAGAGTGCTGGCATACAGGAGAGCGCTAGCGATCAGGAGAACGCTGACTAGCAGGAGAGCGCCTGTGGGCTAACACTGCAGAAGGGCGCGCAGGGGAACCCTGACGCGCAAGGGAAGCACCCACACCGTGGGAGGCAACCCTTTGCCCCGAAGGGACCGTTGCCCGTCGGATGACGAGGTCAGACTGCTGTCCATCTACGCCAGGGGCGGAAGGTCTGGAAGGCGCTGGAGATCGATCCCCGGAGAGATCTAAGCAGGAAGGAGCTGCAGGCTGCATACGACGAGGAGAAGATTCAAAAAGGCGCCTCTTAGCACCCTTACAGGGAGACGGGAGGCCCTTACGACGTAGCGGACGGTGAGCCTTACGGCGAAGGCGGCCAACAGCAACAACAGCAGAAGAGTCCTCCAAAGAGGAGTCTCTATGAGTGTCCTCCCTCGTGAACGAGAGAGAAACACTTCGTAGAAGAGACGGGTCAGCCAGTGACCTAAAAAGAGCAATCCTCCGAATATGGGCTCCTGCAGTTGCCCAGCCCCTTGAGCGTAACTGCAGGTGCGACTGCTCAGCACCAAGAGCATAGTCGCACTAAAAAAAGGCAAGAGGAGAACCCCCCAAAGGGAAAAAACTCAAGCCTGGACAGGAAAACTTCCCTCGGAAGGAAATTTACCCACCCAAGGAGGCGAGCCTCCAGAGTGTTCTAAAATGAACTGGAGAGCTGTCAGTCGTCACGGGAGTACTTCCAGGAGAAGGAGACACGCCCCTGACGAAGATCTATAGGGGAGGCAGCAACAGCAGATTCCCCAGGCCTCAACAAGACAGCTCACTCCGTTGTCACATTACAGAAACGAACTAGATCGTTAAATGTGAAAAATAAAAACAAAAAACATTAGTTAACATTCATTCCCCAGGGAAGACTCCGAAGAGGAATCCCGAGGGAAAAGAACACAAGAATTACACAACAGGCACGTGCCTTCACACCCACTTACACTCACTGAAGGAGAGCTGTACCAAACACAGAATTATAACAATTATAATTATGTAATTATGTAATTTAAAAATGAATGAACACTAAATAAAGAACGAAAACCCCGAAAGGAAACGTTCTACAAAAGCTGAACAACCAACAAATACAATTAGATTCATAAACTAATTGAGACAACGTACGGCGTTGCAACCCCACCCACCCGGGAAGAAAGCTGCTCAGACGTAGTAAAGGTAAAACATAGTTAAGGGTGAACGACCTCAAAAGAGAGAGAGAGAAAGACCGTAGTCAAACTCGATCGCGACCCATGAAATTACACCGTGGTGGCCTAACTGCCGAGGGCTCCACGGAGATATCATACACTACACACACAAGCACAAACTCTGAAAAGGAAACTTACTGATTTCTATACTCAAATATATACATAATCACGAAAATTTTTTTACATATATATTGAGTAAAAGAAAAGTAAGTAATTAAGTAAAGACAAAACAAATAATGGCTGCCAAGCGAGGACGAAAACAGGAACGTCTGTCCATCGTCCGAGCCAAAAGTGAAGTGAGACATTTCACCGGTGAGTGAGGGAGGGAGGGGTACCAAGCTACCCCTCCCCCTAACCCTGCTAACTAGCGCGGGGTAGGAAACCCTCGTTAAAATCTAATGGCTCGTCATTTCAGCTACGCCGAAAGTAATACCCAATGTAAATAGCGTGGTTTGTATTTCGGTTACGGAACAAATGACAATTAACTTTCTTCCACTCTTTACTCACCATATCAGAGAGAATAGTAATCTCGAAAGATTTTAGGCCATGGATGAGAAGGACGTTTGTTTTTGGCCAGGAATCCAAGTTGCAAGGAGCATATGGCTTTTCTGTTTCTAAAGCCAATATTCTTGTTAAAAGCGTGAACTTCACCGACTCTCTTAACTGTTGCCAGACCTAATAAGAAAAGTCTTCAAGGTCAGATCTTTAAAAGAAGCCGAGTGTAAAGGCTCGAATCTGTCACCCATGAGTAATTTTTAAAAAAAATATCTAAATTCCAGGCCAGTGAATCTTATCGACGATTCTTAGAAGTCTCAAAAGATCTGAGAAGATCTTGAAGGTCTTTATTATTTGAGAGATCTAAATTCCTGTGCCCGAAGACAGCTGCCAGCATACTCCTGTATCCGAAGACAGCTGCCAGCATACTCCTGTACCCCTTGATGGTCGAGGAGGAAAATGGTAAAAGTCCTTCTTGTACTAGCAATAGCCTTAGCTGCCTCCTTCAAAAACCCTCCAGATCTCGGGAGTTCTTCGATAGATTGAAGGCAGTCAGACGTAGAGCTTGGAGGTTTAGATGGTTTCTCGCCAAGCGTGGTTGTTTGAGAAGATCTATTCTCAATGGCAGGTTTCTTGGAATGTCCACCATCCATTCCAGAACCTCTGTGAACCAACCTCTTGACAGCCAGAAGAGAGCTACTAAAGTCAACTTGGTTCTCTCGTGAGAGACAAACTCTTGTAACATCTTGTAAAGTACTTTGAATGGTGGGAACATGTACAAGACCATGTCACGAGCTACTTGACGCTCAGGGTCTCATTGTGCTTGATGCATCATGTAGTGTCTCGATAGACGCTCGACGTCACGTCTTACAGGACGTCCTGTTCCACTGGAATCTCGACGACCTCTTAGGTGGACGTACGACGTCACGTCTGTTTGATGGACTCCTTGCTAGGGAGTTGTGAAGACGTTCGACATCAAGAACCTCTCGACTAGTACAGTAGGCTCACTACGCTTAGTGTCCAGACGTGAAGTTACCTGACACTCAAGATCCAGGTCTGCTACTCTCTTGTTGTATGCAGGCCGACAAACTAGTATGAGCGAAGAGAGCTTCTGTTGCAAATCTAGTAGTGTAATAAAAATAGGGTCAAACTGTTGTGGTACAGGAGACGTCATGTCTACCACCAGCTCTCTTTCTACACCGTTTAAAAAAACCACAGAGCGTCCAGAAGACGATAACCAGTTTGATGGTGGAAAAGGAGCATGAACTGAAGCCATAGTAGGCTCAGATAACTGTCCTGCAACTGAGAGCTGGGCGTTATTTGACAGTTGCTGACATCCTAAAAGGATTTTTGTAAAGAGAGTTTTTCTTTGGTAGAAAGAAAAAACGCTGAGGATCTCCGTAGCTGAGAAAGACACTTGCCGGTTGGAGAGTCTCTCTAGAGGGACCCCCCTGGTAAGCTCTTCCACAGAGTGGTGTAAGGGAAGAGCTAAACAAGACTCCTCCATGATCTCGAAGTATCTCCTCTGATGGACACGAGGAGGCGGGAGGAGTTTGTTGCCGGCGCTGGAACGGCTGGAGGAGGCAAGCTCGGAGAGCTGGCCCTCGACTTTATCTCTGGCACTCTTAACCCCTTGGGACCAAGGCAATGCCGTGCTGGCCTTAAAGGGTTTTTGATTACCAAAGACTCGGTCCAGGACCGTGTCCTTGCCCTCTCGAGGGGGAATCTCAGGATCCGCGAACCCATTGAGACTCCTCATCAGGGTCAGTACTTGCCAGAACGCATGCTCTGACTCCTGTAGCTCTCCTCCTGAAGGGCTGGCAGCAAAGTCTCTTCTAGGGGGGACTCGTGGACGTTCTCCACGGGTTTGGCTGGCTCTGGTCTAATCCTCGAGGACGACTTTGGAACAGTCTTAGAGTCCTTCTACTCCCTCCTGGGAGGGATACAGGACTCCAACAGAGATGGTGGGAGGCTCTTCTCCACCCCTACCCGAGAAGACCTCTCTGCGCGAGATGGGGTTTCTCCCATTGGTGCGATGGAAGAACGCCTCACCTAACGTGAATACCCTGAGGACGGGAAATCCTCGTCCGAAGGGGAGGGAGAGAAAGTCTGGGGGGAGGGAGCCTTCCTCAAAGACTTCCGAGGAGCCAGTTTAACCCTTGGAGAAGTCACCACGTCATCTACTCCTCTCTTCCTCTTCAGGGGGGTCGAAACTGTCGCTGATTTGTGGCCCAGCTCAGAGAACACAGGCTTAAAGGCCTGCATGACTGCTCTGACCAGGGACCCAAACCAGGGTTGACGACTGACAGCAGCGCTGTCAGAGACTCCCTCTGGAGGGAAGGGGATCGTTCGATCCCTAGGAGTAGAAACCAAAACAGGGTCTACCTGAAACGAAGAAGAAGAAGGAAAGTTCAGTTCCTGGACCTATCCGCAGCTCTCCCTCCCTCCGGCGAGCGGGCTGTTCTGCACTTGGGGGGGGGGGGGGGGGCGCTGATGATGACCTGGCCGCGCGTTGTCCTGCAGCCTCGTGCGTGGGATCGTGCGATGGTATCTTTCCTGGATCGCGCGCGGGCGAGCGGGCGAAGGATGGCGTGCGGGCGAGCGATGGCGCACAGGCGAAGGAGCGCGCGGGCGCGCAGGGGCACGTTCTGGAGAATGCAGAGGGCGCGCAGTAGGCTTGATAAGCGTTCGCGCGCGTGGAGGTGATTGCTCGCGCGGGCGCGCATGATCCCGAAGAACCCGAGAGGGTGATAGCGTTGGGCGCGCATGCGCAGGGGACATATCCCGCGCGCAAGAGGGCACACATTAGGAACAGGAGAACATGCAGGGCGTGCATGGGCGCGCGTTGGTGCGCAGATGAAGGATGGCGAGCAGGAGAGTGCTGGCGAGCAGGGGAAGAAAGTATCTTCCCTCTTGCGCCCAGATCCGAAGATCATGGGTGCACAGGAGATCGTTGGCGCGCAGGCGAGCGCGGGCGAGCAGGAGTGTGCTGGTGCGCAGGAGATCGTGGGCGCGCATCAGGATGAGGGCGCGCAGTGGCGCGCTGGCGAGCAGGTGAGCGATGGCGCACAGGAGATCGTTGGCGCACAGGTGAGCGCTGGCGCGTTGTCTCTGAAACAGCAGCTGGTGATCGCTGGTGCGTTGTCTCCGGAACAGCAGCTAGAGAGGGTTGCGCGCAGGAGAACGTTGGCGCGCAGGGGATACCTGGCGCTTAAGGGACTTCGACACAATGTGTGAAAGTCCCTTTTGCCCCGAAGGGACCGTTGCCCGTTTAAAAACAGGATGGGTGGGCGCCCACAGCGCATCAGCGGCCAGGAACGGCGACGGCAGGTCAGCAGGTCTGGCAGGAGAAGGAGGTCGCGAACGATCTGCGGAGAGGTCCAGGGATGTAGCTGGAACAGTCGGTGAAGGACGTCGAGGTTCCTCTGCGACGGACTGCGGCGATGAAGAACCGAAGAGGCGCCTCCTAACACCCTTGTGAGGTGAAGGAAGGCCTCTACGGTGAAGAGGAAGGCGAGCTTTACGCCTTATACACCCTCTGGGGGCCGTGGGGTCAGCAGTCCTCCGAAGGAGTCTCTGTCAGTGAACTCCCCCGAGGGGGAGAATCACCTGTAGGAGAGACCGTTGGACTTAGTTCCTCCCTCGAAGGATGTTCGGAGAGGGGAACTAAGCTTCAGCTACATCAGCAACTTCAGGAGCAGAGGTTTGATACAACTCATCAGAAGCCTCTGCCACAACAATGTCGACAATAGACAGAGGATCAACCTCTGCTAAAGTCGGCGACTGTTTGACAGCTGCTCCCAATCTGATTATGTCAAACAAGGCTTCCTTGGAGGGCGAGCCCTCAAGCCCCAAGGAAGCCCAAAGCTATAACAAATCATTCTTAACAACAACATTTAAATCCTCCCCCGGGGGAGGAGGAGGAGCTGCCTCGCTATGGGAGGCAACTCCCTCTCCCAAACCCTGAGATCGGTCAACAGAAATGCGGCCTACGCTACCACTCGACGGCCTTTCGGAAGAAACCGATCGAGTGGGAGCTTCGGAGGAGGTTTGGGCCACGGAAGAAGAGTCCATGGGATTTTCTCTCTTCAAAGAAACCTTTGAAGGAGAAATATCCCGCTTGGACTTCTTCCGGCGCCGGGAAAACCTCTCCCACAGGGAGATAGACCACTCCCTGCACTCACCACATACATTATCTCTATCCCACCGTTGGCCCCTACAGTAAGGACACAAGGGCGGTCAAGTAAGCCGGGACACTTTCGCATCGCAGAGGCCAACTTCACAAACACTCTGTCAAAAAGAAAAAGAAAACGAAAAATTAATAATGGCTGTCAGTGTAGGCGAGGGTGACAGCGGACACGTCCTTCTAGCACCCGAGCCGATAGCAAAGTGAACTCAGCACAGGTGTGTGTGAGGGGGGGGGTAGCTAGCTACCCTCCCTACCCCCCGCTAACTAGCGGTGGGGTAGTAAACCCTCGTTAAAATTCTAATGGCTCGTCATTTCAGCTACGCCGAAAGTAATTACAGTGATCCCTCGCTACTTCGCGGTTCGACCATCGCGGATTCACCACTTCGCGGATTTTTTTCATAACGCATGTATATACATATATCGCGGATTTTCCGGAAATTTCGAAAATACCGCGATGTGACCGATGGTGCGAGATTGGAGAAAGTAAGGAAATTTGAATCATGATTGATTTTCAATATAAATGAAACTTTGAGGAGCAACAAAGATATCATTTGTTAGAGAGATAGAGAGGGGTAAGGAATGGGAGGTAGTGAAAAGTAGCCCACAGAGAGAGAGAGAGAGAGAGAGAGAGAGAGAGAGAGAGAGAGAGAGAGAGAGAGAGAGAGAGAGAGAGAGAGAGAGAGAGAGAGAGAGAGAGTGTGTGTGTGTGTGTGTGTTTTAAATGTAATAAACAAAAAAATTTGATAGGTTATAACACATTGGTGCTTATGTAATATCAACTGTATAGACAGTTTGAATAAGTTAAGAAATGGTATAAACGATACTTTGTTAGTGTACTGTATTCGTACGCTCTCACGAGCGGCAGCTAGACGTCAGCTGATCTGATCACAGCCAAAAGTAATACAAAAAGAAGTCAACAATACTCGATTTTTAAAACACACCCGAAACTTAAAAACAAAAGTACACGCTTTCTTAATGTGCAATTAACTATTTAAAGAGTAGCAATTTTCTAGAATAAAATGGTTTCCCCAAAAAAAGTGGTTTGCTGATGAAATCGGATGCCGTATTTTTAGCTACGATTGAAATGGATGTAGACTCGGCATAATTTTTTCGTTTCATATTTAATTGACACTAAGAAAACTAATTTTAGTTTCTTCATCTATATCTAAGTATTGTATAACATGAGAGAGAGAGAGAGAGAGAGAGAGAGAGAGAGAGAGAGAGTGTGTGTATGTGTTGTTTTAAATGTAATAAGAGAGAGAGAGCGAGAGAGTGTGTGTGTTGTTTTAAATGTAATAAACAAAAAAATTTGATAGGTTATAACACATTGGTGCTTATGTAATATCAACTGTATAGACGGTTTGAATAAGTTAAGAAATGGTATAAACGATACTTTGTTAGTGTATTCGTACGCTCTCAAGAGCGGCAAGTAGACGTCAGCTGATCTGATCACAGCCAAAAGTAAAACAAAAAGAAGTCAACAATACTCGATTTTTAAAACACACCCGAAATTTAAAAACAAAAGTACACGCTTTCTTAATGTGCAATTAACTATTTAAAGAGTAGCAATTTTCTAGAATAAAATGATGTTTCCCAAAAAATAGTGGTTTGCTGATGAAATCGGATGCCGTATTTTTAGCAACGATTGAAATGGATGTAAACTCGGCATAATTTTTTCGTTTCGTATTTAATTGACACTAAGAAAACTAATTTTAGTTTCTTTATCTATATGTAAGTATTGTATAACACGAAGAGAGAGAGAGAGAGAGAGAGAGAGAGAGAGAGAGAGAGAGAGAGAGAGAGAGAGAGAGAGAGAGAGATGAATCAGCTGTTGTGATCGAATGCCATGTTTTTGTTTCGTGAGAATTTCATTGCCACGACTAACAACAACATACTGTACTGAACTTTACAGTATTATACAGACTACTGTAATATGATAAAGTAAAATATTTGTAATAACCTATTTTATATGAAATGGGGCTATTTTTTTTGTTTAAAATATACATTTACGTATGTAAAACAACGATCGAAGATGGAGCGTACTTTATGACGCCGCCCATAAAGAAAACCATTTCATTTGGAAGTCCTAAGAAAAATTAAGTAAAACATTGCTAATAACAAAATCAACATGATATTTTAATTATAAAATAAATTTTTGAATATACTTACCCGGTGAATATATAATAGCTGCTACTCTGTTGCTCGACAGACACATACATAAAAAACTCGCGAGCGATCGCTATGCAGGTTGCGGGTGTGCCCACCAGCGCCAACTGTCGGCCAGATACCACTCTCGGATGTAAACAAAACCTTTAATTTCTTCTCATCCCACTGCGTCTCTATTGGGGAGGAAGGGAGGGTCGTTTAATTTATATATTCACCGGGTAAGTATATTCAAAAATTTATTTTATAATTAAAATATAATTTTAAAATATTTAACTTAGCCGGTGAATATATAATAGCTGATTCACACCCAAGGAGGTGGGTAGAGACCAGGGTTAAATATGTTTACATCGTATAAGCTAAGAGTTTTTTCATTTTGACAGTTATCAATATAACAAAACCAAAATAAATAGGTACCTGGTAAGGAAGTCGACTTAGACGATTACTCTGCCTTGTAAGTCTGTCTTCCTTACGGAGCCCAGCGATCCTCTTAGGATGCTGACAGACTCCCAGGAGCTGAAGTATCAAGGGCTGCAACCCATACAACAGGACCTCATCAAACCCCTAATCTGGGCGCTCTCAAGAAATGACTTTGACCACCCGCCAAATCAACCAGGATGCGAAAGGCTTCTTAGCCTTCCGAACAACCCATAAAAACAACATTAAAAACATTTCAAGAGACAGATTAAAAGGATATGGAATTAGGGAATTGTAGTGGTTGAGCCCTCACCCACTACTGCACTCGCTGCTACGAATGGTCCCAGTGTGTAGCAGTTCTCGTAAAGAGTCTGGACATCTTTCAAGTAAAATGACGCGAACACTGACTTGCTTCTCCAATAGGTTGCGTCCATGATACTTTGCAGAGATCTATTTTGCTTAAAGGCCACGGAAGTTGCTACAGCTCTAACCTCGTGCGTCTTAACCTTAAGCAAAGATCGGTCTTCCTCACTTAAGTGTGAATGAGCTTCTCGTATTAACAATCTAATAAAATATGACAAAGCATTCTTTGACATAGGCAAGGATGGTTTCTTAACCGAACACCATAACGCTTCAGATTGGCCTCGTAAAGGTTTAGTACGAGTTAAGTAGAACTTAAGAGCTCTAACAGGGCATAATACTCTTTCTAGTTCATTGCCTACGATCTCCGATAAGCTAGGAATATCGAAAGATTTAGGCCAAGGACGAGAAGGTAGCTCATTCTTGGCTAGGAAACCAAGCTGCAGAGAACAAGTAGCTTTTTCTGACGAAAACCCGATGTTCTTGCTGAAGGCATGAAGCTCACTGACTCTTTTAGCCTAGGCCAAGCATACCAGGAAAAGAGTCTTAAGAGTGAGATCTTTCAGGGAGGCTGAATGTAAAGGCTCAAACCTGTCTGACATGAGGAATCTTAGGACCACGTCTAAATTCCACCCAGGTGTAGCCAAACGACGTTCCTTAGAGGTCTCAAAAGACTTAAGGAGGTCTTGCAGATCTTTATTGTTGGAAAGATCTAAGCCTCTATGCCGGAAGACCGAGGCCAACATGCTTCTGTAGCCCTTGATCGTAGGAGCTGAAAGGGAGCGAACTTTTCTCAGGTATAAGAGAAAATCAGCTATTTGGGCTACAGAGGTACTGGACGAGGATACGGAAACTGACTTGCACCAGTCTCGGAAGACTTCCCACTTCGATTGGTAAACTCTAATGGTAGACGCTCTCCTCGCTCTAGCAATCGCACTGGCTGCCTCCTTCGAAAAGCCTCTAGCTCTCGAGAGTCTTTCGATAGTCTGAAGGCAGTCAGACGAAGAGCGTGGAGGCTTTGGTGTACCTTCTTTACGTGTGGCTGACGTAAAAGGTCTACTCTTAGAGGAAGACTTCTGGGAACGTCTACCAGCCATCGAAGTACCTCGGTGAACCATTCTCTCGCGGGCCAGAGGGGAGCAACTAACGTCAACCTTGTCCCTTCGTGAGAGGCGAATTTCTGCAGTACCTTGTTGACAATCTTGAATGGTGGGAATGCGTAAAGATCTAGGTGTGACCAATCTAGGAGGAAGGCATCTATATGTATTGCTGCTGGGTCTGGGACTGGAGAGCAATAGATTGGAAGCCTCTTGGTCAGCGAGGTTGCAAAGATATCTATGGTGGGTTGACCCCAAGCCGCCCAAAGTCTCTTGCACACATCCTTATGGAGGGTCCATTCGGTTGGAATTACTTGACCTTTCCGACTGAGACAATCCGCTAGGACGTTCAAGTCGCCCTGGATGAACCTCGTTACTAGGGAGATGCCTCGATCTTTTGACCAGATGAGCAGGTCCCTTGCGATCTCGTACAGAGTCAATGAGTGGGTACCTCCCTGTTTGGAAATGTACGCCAAGGCCGTGGTGTTGTCCGAGTTGACCTCCACCACCTTGCCTCGAAGGAGATTCTCGAAGCTTATCAAGGCCAGATGAACCGCCAAAAGCTCCTTGCTGTTGATATGCATGCTCCTCTGACTCGAGTTCCACAGACCTGAGCATTCCCGACCGTCCAGCGTCGCGCCCCAGCCCAAGTCCGATGCGTCCGAGAAGAGAACGTGGTTGGGTTTCTGAACTGCCAGGGGAAGACCCTCTCGTAGGCTGATATTGTCTTTCCACCAAGTCAGACAAGTCTTTATCTTTTCGGAAATCGGGATCGAGACCGCCTCTAGCGTCTTGTCCTTTTTCCAGTGAAAAGCCAGATGGAATTGTAGAGGTCGGAGGTGTAGCCTTCCTAGCGAGACAAATTGCTCCAGGGATGACAGCGTTCCTACCAGACTCATCCAAAGCCTGACTGAGCAGCGTTCTTTCTTCAACATCTTCTGGATGACGAGCAGGGCTTGATCTATTCTGGGGGCCGACGGAAAAGCCCGAAAAACTTGACTGTGAATCTCCATCCCTAAATACAGAATAGTTTGGGATGGGACCAGCTGTGACTTTTCCAAGTTGACTAGGAGTCCCAATTCCTTGGTCAGATCTAGAGTCCAATTGAGATCCTTCAGACAGCGATGACTGGAAGAGGCTCTGAGAAGCCAGTCGTCCAAATAAAGGGAGGCTCGGATGTCCGATAAATGGAGGAATTTTGCCACATTCCTCATAAGCCTCGTAAACACGAGAGGAGCTGTGCTTAGGCCAAAGCACAGGGCCCGAAACTGGTACACCACATCGTCGAAGACGAATCTCAGAAAAGGTTGGGAGTCTGAGTGAATGGGGATGTGGAAGTAAGCGTCCCTTAGGTCTAGAGAGACCATCCAGTCTCCCTTTCTGACCGCTGCTAGGACTGACTTTGTGGTCTCCATGGTAAACTTCGTCTTTGTGACAAAGACATTCAGAGCACTGACGTCTAGCACCGGTCTCCAACCTCCTGTCTTCTTTGATACTAGGAAGAGACGGTTGTAAAACCCCGGTGATTGAAGGTCCGAGACTTTGACCACCGCTCCCTTCTCTAGCAAAAGAGACACTTCCAGTTTCAGGGCTTGTCTCTTTTCTTCCTCTCGGTACCTCGGAGAGAGATCGATGGGGGACGTCGCTAGAGGAGGTCTGCGTACAAAAGGGATTTTGTACCCCTCTCTGAGCAACCTCACAGATTGTTGATCTGCGCCTCTCTTCTCCCAGGCTCGCCAGAAGTTCTTGAGTCTGGCACCTACTGCTGTCTGAAGTTGCGGGCAGTCAGACTCTGCCCTTAGAGGACTTGGATCCTTTCCTCTTTCCTCTCTTCCCTTCGGCACGAGCACCTCCCCTGCTGGAGGCTCTGCCACGAAAGGGCGGGATAAACCTGGACGCTGGAGTGTCTATCCTAGGTCTAGCAGACAAGGCAGGCAAAGGGGGAGCTTTGCGAGCCGAGGACGCAACTAAATCGTGGGTGTCCTTCTGCACTAAAGACAAGGCAATTTCCTTAACCAAGACTTCAGGAAACAAGCACTTAGACAAGGGCGCAAAGAGTAGCTCAGATCTTTGGCATGGCGTCATTCTTGCTGACAGAAAAGAGCACAGAGACTCTCGTTTCTTAAGGACTCCGGACGTGAATGAAGCGGCAAGCTCGTTGGACCCATCGCGGACGGCCTTGTCCATGCAGGACATAATGAGTAAGGAAACATCCCTATCGGCAGATGAGATTTTCCTACTCAGGGCTCCCAAACACCAGTCCAGGAAATTAAAGACTTCAAACGCCCTAAATATGCCTTTAAGAAGGTGGTCCAGGTCCGAGGGAGACCAACTAATCTTCGAGCGTCTCATGGCAAGGCGGCGGGGAGAGTCTACAAGACTTGAGAAGTCGCCCTGGGCAGAGGCAGGAACTCCCAAGCCGAGAACTTCTCCCGTGGCATACCAGACGCTCGATCTAGACGAGAGTTTAGATGGGGGGAAGGCAAATGCCGTCTTCCCTAAACTCCTCTTGGTCTCTAAACAATCGCCTAACAGCCGTAAAGCTCTCTTGGATGAGCGAGAGAGAACGAGTTTCGTAAAGGCAGGCATGGTAGCAGGAACGCCTAAGACAAACTCGGACGGCGGCGAACGAGGAGCCACAGAAATAAAGTGATCAGGGAACAACTCTTTAAAAACAACCATGACTTTTCTAAAGTCCAAGGATGGTTGAACTGCTTTAGGCTCATCTAATTCTGAAGGCTGATCCTCAGGCTGTGGTTCAGCAACGTCCTCATCTGACAGTTCCTCATCCGATAACTGATGAGAAAACGGCAAAGGTGTAGGCAACGTTTGACTCGCAGAGTCCGGTCGCACTGGTGCATACGTGACGGAGCAGGACGCAGCGTCCTGGAACTGCTGAACAGTCTGGGAACTGTCAACAACAACAGGTGCGCGAGGACGCACAGCGTCCACCCGAGACTGTTTAGACCGTCTGGGTTGTGCAGTCAACACCATACCGGGTTGCGGAGGTTGACGCACCGCGTCAAAACAAGTCAACTCTGATGGTTGGTGAACGTCCTGAACGTCACCAATCGCATCAGTGCGTTGCCTAACGTCAACGTGTGGCTGGAAATCCACACTGGGTCGCATCGGTGGAGGTACAACCCCAACTGGTTGACGCGAGAAAACTACATCCACGTCAACAGGACGCACAACAGAACGCTTGGATGGCAGATGGCCAGTAGGTTCAACGGAAACCTTCTCAGCGTTGTAGTCCTCCATCAAGGACGCAAGCTTAGACTGCATGTCTTGCAGTAACACCCATTTAGGGTCTACGGAAGCAGGTGCGGTAACAGACGGGATTAGCGAATGAGACGGCACAACTTTGCCTCTCTTAGGCGGCGAGCAGTCATCAGATGACGGCAACGGGTCCGAACTGTCCCAGTGGCTACATCCGGGACGTTGGACTTGTCCTGAAGGGACCGACTTACGTTTTAAAGGTCTAGAGACCTTGGTCCAAGGTTTCTTACGTGAAACACCTTCGGACGACGAGGTAAAAATGGGCTCTCTCGTCTTATGGTAGGGGCGATCTTGACGAGATACGCCTGATACCAAAGAGGGAACGTCTGTTCGCTGATCAAGGCCTCTCGAACCCATAAGTCGTACGACATTGCTTCTCCCCTGGGCTTGGGAGCTTGCAAGAGGTCCCGGACTAGGTGGACGACAGGCACGAACAGACGAACCCTCAGTCGCAACACTGTTCACAACACTTTGCGTAACACTAGGCACTGTGACACTTTCCGCCGTGGCACTTTGGCACTTGAGTTCCTTCACGTCCGCCATGAGTTGATTCCGGTCACTTGCTAAAGCCTCTACTCTCTCCCCCAAGGCATGAATAGCACGCATCATGTCTTGCATAGACGGTTCCTGAGTGCTAGGAGGGGGGTTAGGAACAACCACTACAGGGGAAGGATTAGGTTCAGGGGCATGTGGAGAGGAAAAATCTACAGACCTAGAAGAACTTCTCCTTACCCTATCTCTCTCTAGTCTGCGTGTACAGTGAACCCTCGTTTATCGCGGTAGATAGGTTCCAGACGCGGGCGCGATAGGTGAAAATCCGCGAAGTATTGACACCATATTTACCTATTTATTTAACATGTATATTCGGACTTTTAAAACCTTCCCTTGTACGTAGTACTGTTAACAAACTACCCTTTAATGTACAGAACACTTAATGCATGTACTACAGTACCCTAAACTAAAACAGGCACAAATATTAAAGGCGATTTTATATCATGCGTTTCCTAAACACCTAAAAAGCACGATAAAAAATGGCAACCAATGTTTTGTTTACGTTTATCTCTGATCATAATGAAGAAACAAACTCATTTAGTGTACTGTACACATATATGTATAGGTTAGTTTTTGCATCGATTATATTGATGTACAGTATACAGTATGTTGATTTTGTTATTACCAATGTTTTACTTAATTTTCCTTAGGACTTCCAAATGAAATGTTTTTCTTTATGACGCCACCTGAAACGACGGCGTCATAAAGTACGCTCAGTAAACAACCACGCTCAGAACAAAGAAGGCATTTACTGTAACGCGCATGATGAAAGTGATAAATAATGATATTTACAGTAAAAGCATTTACAAAATATGTTATTACAAATATTATTTACCGTATCTATATAAAATCATACAGTACATACTGTACGTAGCAAAGCAGGAAAACAATTTACGAGAGAGAGAGAGAGAGAGAGAGAGAGAGAGAGAGAGAGAGAGAGAGAGAGAGAGAGAGAGAGAGAGATTGTTTTACGTACGTAAATGTAAATTTTAAACAAAAAAAATATGATAGGCTTTTAAAACCTTCCCTTTAACTTAATGCATACAGTACTAAACTATAAAACAGACACAAATATTACAGTAAAATGTTTAAGTAAAAAATAAAGATTGTTACTGTACTCACCACGAAAGAAGTTCAAGAAAAACTTGAATGATGATGGCGATGAATTTGCTGCACAGTAGAAATGATGATGATGAAGCTGATGATGTCTTCTACTGTGCAGCCAATAATAGTATTTTACGTCTCTTCAGACGGAGGTGTCTTTTCCTGGGACACCTCTTCAACTTCTTCCTGAGACACTTCTTCAATTTCTTCCGAGGGCATTGTGATCGGAAGTTGCTGCCGCTGCTTCTTTTTTCGCAAGAGCATCCTGTAGGGAGCCATTTGTTCATCGATCTTGGTGCAGAATTGTAGAGAACGAACCATATCCTCGTCCCACTCTTGCGACATTTCTTTCACCTCATTCGCAAGCTTGCAGAGCTTGGCAAGCCGTTCTATAGTTAAGACCGTTTCTTCGACATTTTCTTGGATCTCTTCCTGTGTTTCACTGTCTTCACTGCCCGATTTCGTCAGGTCTTCGAGGTCTGCGGCCGCGTAACTTCTACCGTCTTTTAACATAGTATCGAGAAGCGTCACCTTCTCAGCAATCATCATTTTTCGGTGCTGTTTAGGCTCACTACCAGCCTTAGTAGAAGCAGAAGGCTTGGGAGGCATTGTACAGTAGGGTTTAACAGAAAGTTCAACTTAAAACAGTCGCACACAGCACAGATTCAACTTCACAAACTTAAGAACGTCTACTCAGCAATACGCGGAAAGAGAAAGTGAACGATGCAGACCCGCGAGAACTGTGATGCTGGAAGTTGAAGATGCGGGCAAAACACCAATCACAGGCTAGATAACAAAACTTGAGTTTTGATTCGTCATCTATCAGCGCTTGAACCAATCACAACCCGTCTTATACAGTACTATGGTGCGTTGGTTACTCATAGAAGATGTCCCGCGCACACTGAACGTACGTAGATTAAGTACAATACCGTAATAATAATAAATAATGATAATAATACTGTACAGTAATAATAATAATAATAATGATTAATAAATAACAATAATAATTTTATTAACAACAACAACAATAATAATAATAATAACAATAATAATAAAAATTTACGTACGTACGCTATTTTACGCCTCTCTCTCTCTCTCTCTCTCTCTCTCGTACGCTTACAGTACTTATTCGAAATGTGATTTTTGCAACAAAGAATATTATTGGATGCAGTACTGTACTACGTACGTATACATACAAAAGATTCATGGAAAAGAAGCACATCCATTACAGTACACACCATTCTAATATGGTATGACTGCATCTGATTTGCGTTTCATGTTCGATTTAATTTTACTACGTACTGAATTATCGTATGATCACATTCTCTTTTCGTGTTTTATTTCTTTCTGTGCTGAATTATATATCATATGTAATGCAATGAACAATCAGTAAGAGCAGATATTACTAATTACAGTATTAATGGAATTACAGGTAACAAAATATCGTATTTGGTTATCTTCAGATTTCGCGATATTTTCGAATTTTCCGGAAAATCCGCGATATGTATATATATATGGGTTATGGGAAAACCCCGCGAAGTGGTGAATCCGCGATTGTCGAACCGCGAAGTAGCGAGGGTTCACTGTATATTTATCAAATTCGATCCAATCGAATTCCGAAAGGCCCACGCATTCCTCACACCAATCTCCCAATTGACAGGTTTTACCCCGACAATTGGAACAAACAGTGTGAGGGTCGAGAGAAGCCTTTGGAAGACGCCTATTACAGTCCCTAGCATTACATTTTCGAAACTTGGGAACTTGAGAAGGGTCAGCCATTTTGAATTAGTCAAGGGAAAATTCCAAAAAACGATCTAAGTCATCAACAATTAATCCGATTCAAAAAAGAGTTCAAGGATTTATTTGAAGAAAAACACCTATACTGCGAAAGCTCAAACCAAACTAAAGTACTTCACCAAATATGATGGGAAAAACTCCAGGTTCTACAGCGAGTAAAAGTACGTCTTGTCGACACGTCGACAGAGAAGAAATTGAAGGTTTTGTTTACATCCGAGAGTGGTATCTGGCCGACAGTTGGCGCTGGTGGGCACACCCGCAACCTGCATAGCGATCGCTCGCGAGTTTTTTATGTATGTGTCTGTCGAGCAACAGAGTAGCAGCTATTATATATTCACCGGCTAAGTTAAATATTTAAAAATACTGTATAATCAATATAATCGATGCAAAAACTAACCTATACACAGATGTGTACACTAAATGCGTTTGTTTCTTCATTATGATCAGAGATAAACGTAAACAAAACATTGGTTGCCATTTTTTATCGTGCTTTTTGGCGTGTTTAGGAAACACATGATATAAAATCGCCTTTAATATTTGTGCCTGTTTTAGTTTAGGGTACTGTAGTACATGCATTAAGTGTTCTGTACATTAAAGGGTAGTTTGTTAACAGTACTACGTACAAGGGAAGGTTTTAAAAGTCTGAATATACATGTTAAATAAATACGTAAATATGGTGTCACTACTTCGCGGATTTTCACCTATCGCGGTCGGGTCTGGAACCTATCTACCGCGATAAACGAGGGCTCACTGTACCCATATCAAATAGCGTGGTTTGTACTGTATTTCAGTTACGGAACAAACTACTTTATCTTATAGGAAAAATTACACTCTTCGAAAATGACACTCGTTCCCGTCGCAAATGAATAGTTTCAGTAATATATATACGTATATCTATATCCTACGATAATGGGGGACCCCCAGTGGGAACTCGGGGTTTTGGGTGGGGAAAACATACTGCAGAAACGATAATCGTAAAACAAGCCTTTTCTTCTCTATACATTACCTTCTTGGATGTATAATAAACGGAGGAAAAGACAAAACATTATAATTGGAAAAACTTTGGAGGCGCCGTTGCAAAGGCTATGTCTCATGAAAAAATACAGTAACCAGAGCTGCCAACGTGTGATGTAGATCAAATGTTAGCGTATCATGCTAACATTAGCAGTGTTTTTCATTTAATTTTTCTCATTCTACTTGCCGGTTGTAGTCACTCTTGTTCATTCGTTTGTACATAGCAGGTTTCGACCTTCTACGTAAAAACCCCGCCTCCCTGCGCAGAGACTTTTCCTCCACCAAAAGGATTTCTTCTTCTCTAATCATGAAATGTAACCATTCATCTCTTTACCAGTTCTGTTCAAGTCTATTACTTGATTAGTTATGTAATACCCTCATATACATATTACGTTTACCCCAGTATTACTAGTTTTATTATCCGATACCTTATAAAATCACCTCATTTTATATACCCATCAAATATTATTTATCATACATTCCATTTTATCTTCATATATTACTTTTATACATTTTGTTATTACCTTGTCACTCCTAGATTTCACATAAATACTTGCTCTGGACAAGTTTCCCATTCTGTTCATTAATGTTTACTCTCTAGACTCCGTTGCTTTTCCGTTAACCAATCACGAACCCATACGTATGTAAAGTTTGCACAGGGGGGTTAAAATTGCCGTACCCCCACCTTCCAACAATCCCTTTTCCATTGAAACCTTTGCCCAAATCAGGTCTTTGTTAGTTCAAGTGACGTATTTTAGCGAATTTTACAATCAAATTTTAGAAAATTGTATCGACTTCAGTAATCCATACTTGAAAGTATTTTGGTGAATTCCAATGTTGGTAATTTTCTTGAATCACGTAATGTAATACAGTATACCAACTTTTACGGTGTTCCGACCCACAAGTTACGTCGTCACGGTCATAAAAGTAAGTCATTAATTTCTTTAATTTTAATGTGTTAGTTTTACTATATTTTGTTAGAGTGCGGAGCTCAACATTACCGCTTGCCAGTGCATACGAGGTTGATGTTTTATTTTCCTGTGATCGTAAGTGAGGAACAAGAACCATTATATTTAACGCTGGTAATGTTAGCGTAACATTGCTAATGTTAGTGTGCGCAGCTCAACATTACCGCTTGCCAGTACATACGAGCTTGATGTGTTATTTTCTTGCGAGCGAAGCGAGCTAATGTCGCAACAAGAACCATTATATATAATGTTATCGTAACAATACTAACGTTATCGTAACGTGAGTGAAGTGATATAACAAAGGATCAATATATTGGGTTTGTGACCTGGGAACTTCTAGGTTAGGTTAGGTGGGTTTGTGACCTGGGAACTTCTAGGTTAGGTTAGGTGGGTTTGTTAGGTTCTGTACCCTTTTTGTACTTTTTTATATATTGTGTAAAGGGTATATTGAAAAATTCTTTAAAATACACATGATAATATTACCGTTACCAATGCCACCGTAGAGTTGGTAACGCTGTGTATCACTGTAACGTTGGTAACGTTGCTAATGTTATCGTTCGCAGTACATACGTAAGTAAAGTGACACAGAATTTGAACAAGACATTATATTTAATCATTTTAATAAAATATATATAATAAAAGACATTATATTTAAACATTTTAACAGAAAATATATGTTTTCCTGTAGAAAATAACGTGATTTAACCGGACTTCACCTTCATTTCATCCGTAATAACAGCAACCAGTCCGACTACTTAAAGTTATCTAATTAGTTCTTCTGTTGATCTGCGGTTGAAATGAAGGTCAAATTCGGTCAAATCACGTTATTTACTACAGGAAAACATATATTTTCTGTACGAAATCAGAATCTGTAATACAGTAAAACTTTACCATATTTTCTGTTTGAAATCAGAATCTGTAATACAGTAAAACTTTACTGTTTTCTATAGGAAACACCTGTTTTATAGTAGAAAAGCATTTATCATCCATCAGTATAATAAAACCCTTAATTGAGCAAAAGATCTATTGGTTTTCACTTTAACGTACCGTCGCTTCACTCGCGATTAATCAGCATCTCATTGCTCCTATTTTCTGGCAAGCAGAACAAGTTTCACTACAAGCGTTAGCCCCGTGAGCTAGTATTTCATCGTTATCAATTATATAAACTTAATTTGATTACCTTAGTTATTATTACCATGTGATCGTTATGGGTTTAAGCGAATTTACTATTAATGATTTACTGAAATATACTAATTTAAATCATTTGGGGAAAATTGTGTTAATGTAAAATAAAACCGCTCAGCATTTTTAAAAAAACCATAGGGACTCTTAAGCTTTTACATATCAGCCACACCAAATAGCATTTTATTTTCTCTAAACCCATTACTGTACTGTACTCTTCTATAATTTTACCAGTGTGGCTTGACTAGACCAAGAATACCAGTTGATGGCTAAACTACTAGTAGGGTAACTTTTCAGTTTTTAAAGTAAGAATTCTAACCTTTGACATGACCAATCTACAATGGGATCTCTTCCTAGGTTGTGCTATTACTGGATCAAGGGCAACCTAACTGGGACCTAAATAGGATACTTGTCAGACTAACACTTTCATCTCTTCTTGTCTTTTAATCATGACAGCGACCGTAAATACTTCAAGAACGTTTTATCTACATTACCTTCTTGAGAACATATAAACGATGACGATATTACATATTGGGAACGGCGATCTCCTGACATTTAATAACGTTTGAAGTTGCTCACTTTCTAAAAGTTCACCAAGTACATCAACGTATCAGTCATGTTTACATCCCCTGGACTTACTACGCCATACTGTGTCCGGTTCGAGAGCGTAAATAATCTTGAAAATCATTTAAAATAAGTCAATTAACCTTATCATAATTGTCATAGCACGTAATTAAATATATATTCTAATCAATATAAATATATATATTTTTCTATCATTGCGATAATAATTCAACTGTCAATTACACTATGCGTGCGTAGTAAGCATAAGCCAGATCCAGTGGCATTCAAACGAAAGATATTTTATTGCATTTCGCGCGATATTTCAACGAACACAGGGAAATATCAACACGACGTTTGATTCACTAATTGATTGTGTAAACGTTTCTTTTCAAGGTACAAAATTAGAACAGACATCCCAATTTTACCTTACGTCATAGTAACAAAAAGCAGCTGACGTCGAAGTAAGTGATGACACAAGATCAGCTTGAAACCGAAGTTGTGAGGTAGTCTTTATTCCAACCTGTCTCTTAAATATCCGTTTAAATAAGTACTGTTAATAATGCAAATGCACTCATGGGAAACAAAATATAATGAGAGTCTATGTAAACTTTTGGAGTAGAATGCCGATATGAAAAGGTTGAAAATCAGAGAAAATAAAAGTAAAGCATTAATAAAATTAATAGGCTACAATCATGTAATGAAAAATAAATTTCTACTTCCATAACCTCAGTTGATAAACATAAATTCGAAATCATTTAAAGCAGACAAGCTTGTCCTGAAAATTTTAAATCAGCGAATCAATGGAATTTCGAAAGGCTGCTTGTGACGCTTAGATTCTGGTATAGCAACTAATTGACGTTCTGCGCCACTTTTCCTTATTCAAAGGAAATATAAGATACTGTTGACTACCGAAGTGTATATAGATTACCTACATTATATTTTGAATTGCTTCACAAAAAAAGGTTAAGATCGCCTTACCTTATGTAAGACACGGGCTCTTGCGTTAACAAATTGTGGACTTCAATAATAATGGAAAATGTTTTAGTAGCATAACAATCTATAACTGCAGTGCTATAAAACCACTAATAATGCTATACAATAAGGCACTTATTTGCAGATAACCATGTAAATAAATATAGTATTTTTTATGCAATTTATATCGTGCCATTCAGCAATGGAAGTGGTATAACAGGTATTGTGAATAATGTTTGTGAAAGTGAGAGAACGTTTGTTTGCACCTGATTGTAACAACTAATAGGCTACTTACACTGTAACAACAATCTGTACAATTATGCGCCAAATCTCGTTGACAACAGTACAGTTATATGAACGTGACCGAAACGAAGTTCAAACCTCAAGCCAACTTTATGGTTTCTGGTTCCTAACTGCTCACTCCGCAAAGTAAGGTTACGGCCAATGCTTCTAAGATTATACTTATTTAAAGGTTTAAAGGTCACTCATGAATGACAAATGCAAGGGACAGTGACACTGACCTAGCATGCAGAATAATGCCATAGAGACTGTCTATATATCATGACGTCCTGTCCACTCTACACCCAAGCAAGGACCAGGGTGGCCTAGGTAATGACTGCTGATGATTCAGCAGAAAGGCGTTATTTTACCCGTAACATAAACAACATTATTAATGAAAACCCAAATCTTTAATTTTATCCCATTCTACATTGAAATCAGTTGGAATAATACCTTGCTCTCATCAGTTCTGGCAACCTATTGTGGTGTTTGGACTTTTTAAATTCTTCTTTCATATGCATTGCCTTACTTATGTATACAATCAATCACTGCTAGGATTTTGCAACATAGCCTACCTACGCCGATGTGTTGTTTTTATCAACTGTCCTAATTTTGGACATGTAAATGAATCTTCTTTTTTGCCTTCAGCTTTTCCCTTTTCTATATGGGGTCGCTGTTTCTAGTCAACCTTCTTCATCTTCCTCTGTCCTGTACATCTTGTTTTCTTAGACCCTTTTCCTTCATGTCATTCCATAATTTATCTTTCCACTTTAACTTTGGCCACGAAAATAAATGTTCTGTATTATCTTCTTCTTTGAATAGGTCACACACATCATCTGTGTTTTTTCCCCTGAAATTTGCTTTTAGCTTGAGCACATTTAACCCCGCCTTCATTGCAATGATTGGCTTATCCATGTAAGTTCCTGTTTTAAGACTGTGGGCCATTTCCTTCGATGAATCTCAATTTTTCGTCCCTTTCTTCTTATGTTCAGCTTAACTGAGAATGTCTGAATGAACATGGTATGGCGCTAGAAAGCCTCCGTGTGTGACGATACACTCATTTTTTCGTAGTTTAATGAAAAAGTGTCATTGTAAAGTTAATCTATATAAAAGAATCCCCTATCATACGGTCACTCACAGCAAATTGTTTCATTGTCTTTAATTGAAGTCTGTTGTTACTATTGTGAATGTTAATATGACATTTAATAGTTAACAAGTTTCGTAAGAAAATGTGTTTCTTTTATCGTGATCTAAAAACAAAGTATCATTTATATATATCATCGATTTATTGACTGATTAATTTTCATAGCGTCTTTAATTCATGAATGAAAGACCATACAAAATCATAGGTGTGAATAACTAATGAATTTATTTTATGAAAAGAAACATTGCTGTAAAGAGCCTGGAAAGAAAGATTGATGAAAAGCTGAGAAATGAACAAGCCTGATTTAAAAAAAAGGTAGAAGTTGCACTGACAAAATTTTCATTTTGAGACATGTTGTACAGCAATACGTAGACTATAGAAATGCACTTTTGATGAAATTTGTGGACTATGGAAAAGCCTTTGAAAGTGTGCACCGATCAATTTTGTGGAGAGTCCTGCGTTATTATGGAATTCCTCTTAAATATGCAAATTTGATTAAGTCTGTTCATGAGCATAGCAATTGCAAAGTTAATGTTAATGGAGTCTTATCATATGAATTTCCAGTGAACAGCGGAGAATTCCAAGGGAATGTGTTGTAACCTATGTTGTTCATCCTCCTCGTGGATTTTGTAATGCATAGAACAGTCGAAGATGGTGGAGAAGGATTGGACTGGATTGGTGATAGGAATTTAGCAGACCTGGAGTATGCCGATGACGCTGTCCTTGTTAGGAGAACACCACAGGTTTTGCAATGCTTGCTTATCAGAATACATGAAATATCACAGGAGGCTAGCCTGGAAATAAATAGAAGAAAGACAGATGATGAGAACAGAGTATGCAATGAAAGATGAAATATCATTGGAAGGAGAAAGGATTCATGCGGTAGAATCAATTAAGTATTTAGGAACTATGATCTCCAATACAGGATCTTTAGAATTAAATTTTAGTAAAAGATTGAAAAAGGCAAATCAGACAATGGCTAGGTTAGGTAAAATTTGGAAATAAAATCGCCTAAAATTTCATATAATAATCAGACTATATATTAGTTTAGTGAGATTGGTATTACTCTATGGACATGAGTCATGGTATGACAATGAAACAATCTCCAAGATTTAGCAGATCTGAGAATAAAGCCCTCAGAAGGATATTGGGAGCTAAATGACAGGACAGGATTAGAAATGAAACTATAAGAGAGGTTACCCGAGTACCATACGTGGATGAGATCATGATGAGGGGTAGATGGAGATGGATTGGGCATGCTCTTCGCACTCCTCAAGAGAGATTAATTCAGCTAATGTTCAGCTGGGCTCCACAAGGCACCAGGAGAGTTGGAAGACCCAGGCGTACATGGCTAAGGACTATGAAGTGCGAAGTAGAAGATGATGAATGGAGAAGTATTGAATTAAAAGCTCAAGATAGAGACGACTGGCGAAATCTAACCGAGGCCCTTTGCGTCAATAGTAGTAGGAGGAGAAGATGATGAAGTTTTGATAGGCTAATAGTTCTAGATACTGTGCCTTTCAGTGTGATTATTCCTTCGTTTAGCAGATTCCGCAAGATGTTAGAACTGCAATTTTTTCATATGAAATTAGTTGACGAAATTTCAACTGCGGTGACATTAATGACGTGTGCATTTTATAGAAAAAAGTGCAAAAGGTTCCCCATTCGTTTGAGTTTTAATGGGCTAAAGCGATGAGAAGGATAATCATATTCTTTATATTCAGTTTATTTGTGACGCAACAAGGAAACAATGCATACGAAAATACGGATTCCTTGGTTAAGGACCATCACTTTTACAGGCCTTTGTTATGATAAAGTTTGATAACCCCTTGCCTAAAATAATTCGCCTGATCTAAATATAATTGTAATTACATCAATTACAGATCAAAGTAAATCCTTTACTTTCTTGTACTCGAAGGATGAATGAAAGTTATCAAAACCTTTCTTGTTTTCTAAGTATGAAAGAAAGTTATCTTATAATTTCTTGTTCTTTAAGGATGAATTAAAGTTGCCAAACAATTTATCGTTTTATAGGATGAATAAACGATGTCATAACCATGCTTGTTCTCTTAGAATGATGAAAAGTTATCATAGCCTTCCTTGTTCTTTAAGGATAATGAAAAGTTATCATATCCTTCCTTGATCTCTAAGGATGATGAAAAGTTAGCATATCCTTCCTTGTTCTCTAAGGATGATGAAAATTTATCAAGCATTCCTTCTTTTCTAAGGATAATGAAAAATGATGAAATACTTCCTTGTTCTCTAAGGATGATGAAAATCTATCAAATGCTTCCTTGTTCTCTAAGGCTGCTGAAAATTTATAAAATCCTTCATTGTTTCCAAAGGACGATGAAAATTTATCAAATCATTCGCAGTTTTCTAAAGATAATGAAAATTATGAAACACTTCCATGTTCTCTAAGGATGATAAAAAGTTATCAAATCCTTAAATCTCTAAGGATAATGTAAAAATTATGAAATATTTCCTTATTCTCTAAAGATGATGAAAATTCACCAAATCCTTTATTCTCTAAGGATGAGGAACATTTTTCAAATCCTTCATTATTCTCTTAGGATGATGAAAATTTATATAAAAATCCTTCCTTGTTCCCTAAAGAGGATGAAAATATATCAAGTACAGTAGTTACTTTTCCTCTAAGGATGGGGAAATTTTATAAAATCCTTCATTGTTCCCTAAGGATGATGAAAATTTATCAAATCGTTCCTTGTTTTCTGAGGATAATGAAAAATGATGAAATACTTCCATGTTCTCTAAGGAAGATGAAAATTTATCAAATAATTCCTTGTTCTCTTAGGATGATGAAAATTTAGTAAATCCTTCCTTAATTATTAGGGATGATGAAAAGTTATTAAATCCTTCCTTATTCTCCAAGGATAATGAAAATTTATCAAATCCTTCGTTGTTCTTTCAGGATGAAGAAAAATTATGATAAATTTCCTTGTTCTCTAAGGATGATGAAATTTGTCAAATCCTTCCTTGTTAGAATAATGAAAAATAATCAAATACTTCATTGTTCTCTATGGATGATGAAAATTTATAATATCCTTCATTGTTCCCTAAGGATAAAGAAATATAATGAAATACTTCCTTGTTCTCTAAAGAGGATGAAAATTTATCAAATACTTCCTTTTCCTCGAGGGATGAGGAAAATTTATGAAATCCTTCATTGCTCATTAAGGATGAGGAAAATTTATCAAATTGTTCCTTGTTTTCTAAGGATAATGAAAAACGATGAAATGCTTCAATGTTCTCTAAGGATGCTGAAAAGTAATCAAATCCTTCCTGGTTCTCTAAGGATGCTGAAAAGTAATCAAATCCTTCCTGGTTCTCTAAGGATGCTGAAAAGTAATCAAATCCTTCCTGGTTCTCTAAGGATGCTGAAAAGTAATCAAATCCTTCCTGGTTCTCTAAGGATGCTGAAAAGTAATCAAATCCTTCCTGGTTCTCTAAGGATGCTGAAAAGTAATCAAATCCTTCCTGGTTCTCTAAGGATGATGAAAAGTAATCACATCCTTTTTTGTTCTCTAAGGATAATGAAAATTCATCTAAATCTTTGTTTTCTAAGGATGATGAAAATTTATCAAATACTTTCTTGTTCTCTAAGGATAATGAAAATTCATCAAATCCTTCCTTGTTCTTTAAGAATGAGGAAAATTTATCAAATCCTTTCTTGTTCTCTATGGATGATGAAAAGTTATCAAACCCTTCTTTGTTCTCTAAGCGTGATGAAAATTGATCAAATACCTTTTTTCTCTAAGGATGAAGATAAGTTATGAAATATTTCCTTATTCTCTAAGGATTATGACAATTTATAAAATTCTTCATTTTTTTCGATGAGCTTGATGAAAATTCATCAAAGTACTATTTGTTAGGATAATGAAATATAATGAAATTGTTCCTTGTTCTCTAATGATGATGAAAATTTATTAAAGACTTCCTTGTTTTCTAAGTAGGATGAAAATCTATAAAATCCTTCATTGTGCCCTAAGAATGATGAAAATTTATTAAATCATTCCTTGTTTTCTAAGAATAATGAAAAATTATGAAATACTTCTTTGTTCTCTAAGGATGAGGAAAATTTAACAAATCAATCTTTGATCTCTAAGGAGGTTGAAAAATTTTGAAATAGTTCCCTGTTTTCTAAGGATGGGGAAAATCCTTCTTTGTTTTGAAAGGATGAGGAAAATTTATCAAATCCTTCCTTATTCTCTGGGGATGATGAAGATTTATCAAATCCTTACTTGTTCTCTATGGATGAAGAAAATTTATCAAACCCTTAATTTTTCTCTTAAGGATGATGAAAATTTATCAAATACTTCCTTGTTCTGTAGGGATGCTGAAAATTTATAAAATCCTTCATTGTTCCCTAAGAATGATGAAAATATATCAAATCATTACTTGCTTTTTAAAGGATAATGAAAAATGATGAAATATTTCCCTGTTCTCTGGAGATGATAAAAATTCATCAAATCCTTCTTTGTTCTGTATGAATGATGAAAATTTATCCAATCCTTACTTGTTTTCTTATGATGATGGAAATTTATCACATCCTTCCTCGTTCTCTAATGATGATAAAAAAGTTATCAAATCCTTCTTTCTTCTCTAAGAGTAATGAAAATTATAAAACATTTCCTTGTTCTCTAAGCATGATGAAAATTTATCAAATCCTTCTTTGTTCTCTAAGGATGATGAAAATTTATCAAATCCCTCCCTTGTTCTCTAAGGATGATGAAAATTTATAAAATAATTTTTTGATTTGTAATGATAATGAAAAAAAAATTGAAATATTTTCTTGTTTTCTAAGAATGATTAAAAGTTATCAAATCGTTCTTTGTTCTCTGAGAGTGACGACAAATCAAAATTATGAAAACCTTCATTGTTCTCTAAGGATGATCAAAATTTATCAAATAATTCCTTGGTCTCTATGGATAATGAAAATTTATCATATCCTTCATTGTTCTCTAAGGATGATGCAAATTTATCAAAAACCTTAATTGTTTCCTAATGATGATGAAAGTTTATCAAATCCTTTTTTACTCTCTTAGGATGGTAAAAATTTATCAAACATTTCCTTATTTTCTAAGAACAATGAAAATTGATCAAATCCTTCATTGTTCTCTAAGGATGATGAAAAATTATGAAAACCTTCATTGTTCTCTAAGGATTAAAATCTATCAAATCCTTCTTTGTTTTCTAAGGATGATAAAAATGATCAAATCCTTCTTTGTTCTCTAAGGATGATGAAGAATTACGAAATATTTCCTTGTTCTCTAAGGAAGATGAACATTTATCAAATCTTTCCTTGTTTTGTAAGAATAATGAAAAATGATGAAATACTTCCTTGTTCGATAATGTTGATCAAAAGTTATCAAATCCTTCTTTGTTCTCCAAGGATGATGAAAAATTATAAAAACCTTAATTGTTTCCTAAGGATGATCAAAATCTATCAAATCCTTATTTGTTCTCTGGGGATGATGAAAAGTTATCAGATCCTTCCCTGTTCCTTAAGGATGATGAAAAATTATGAAAACCTTCATTGTTCCCTAAAGATGATAAAAAATTATGAAATATTTCCTTGTTCTCTAAGGATGATGAAAATTCATCAAATCCTTCTTTGCTCTCTAAGGATGATAAAAATTTATCAAATCCTTCCTTGTTCTCTAAAGATGATGAAAATTTATCAAGTCATTCTTTGTTTTCTAAGGATAATGAAAAATGATGAAATATTTCCTAGTTGTTTAAGGATGATCAAAATCTATCAAATGCTTCTGTGTTCTTTAAGAAGAATGGGAAACCATGTAAACCTTCATTGTTCTCTAAAGATGATGAAAAGTTATCAAATACTTACTTGTTCTCCAAGGATGATGAAAAATTATGAAATATCTCCTTGTTCGCTAAGAATGATAAAAACTCATCAAATTCGTCTTTGTTTTCTAGGATGATGAAAAGTTATCAAATTTTTCCTTGTTCTAAAAGGATAATGAAAAATTATGAAAACTCTTATTGTTCTCTAAGGATGATGAAAAGTTATCAAATCCTTCTTTGTTCTCTAAGGATGATGACAATTAATTAAATCCTCCTTTGATCCCAAAGGGTGATGAAAAATTATCATATCCTTCCTTGTTTTTTAAGAATAATGAAAATTATTCAAATCCCTCTTTGTTCTCGAAGGATGATTACAAATTTATCAAATCCCTACTTTTTTTTTAAAGATAATGAAGATTTTTCAAATTTTTTATTGTTTTCCGAAGGATGCTGAAAAATTTCTCAAATCATTCCTTGTTCTATAAAGATGATTAAAATTCATCATGTCCTTCCTGGTTCCCTCATGATGATGATAAAATTTCCAAATCCTTTCTTCTTCTTTAAGGGAAATGAACAGTCATCAAATCCTCCTTCTTTTTTTTTTTTTTTTTTTTTCTGGCAATGAGGAAAGTGTATCATATCGATCCCTGTTCTCTAGGGAAGATGAAAATGTATTAAATTATTACTTGTTCTTTAGGGATGATGAAAATTTATCATATCTTTTCTTGTTCTTCAAAACGCAGTTATCAAATCCTTCCTTGTTCTCTAAGGAAGATGAAAGTGTATCATATCCTTCCTTGTTCTCTAGGAATGATGAAAATTTATGAGACCATTCCTTGTTCTTTAAATAGTAGTTATCAAATCCTCCCTTGTTCTGTAAGGATGATGAAAGTGTATTATATTCGTCATTGATCTCTAAGAATGATAAAAATTTATCAAATCATTCCTTTTTCTTCAAAGAAGCAGTTATTAAATCTTTCCTTGTTCTCTAGGGAAGATGAAAGTGTATCATATCCTTCCTTGTTTTCTGGGGATGATGAAAATTTATCAAATCACTCTTTGTTCTTCAAGGAATTAGTTATTAAATCCTTCGTGTTCTCGAGGGATGATGACAAATTTACCAAATCCTTTCTTGTTCTTTTAGGGAAATGAACAGTCATCAAATCCTTCTTTGTTTTGTCTGGCAATGATGAAAGTGTATCATTCTCTAGGGAAGATGAAAATGTATTAAATCGTTCCTTGTTCTCTAGGGATAGTGAAAATTTATCAAATCTTTTCTTGTTCTTCAAAGAAGCAGTTATCAAATCTTTCCTTGTTCTCTAGGGATGATGAAAGTGTATCAAATCGTTCCTTGTTCTCTAGGGATAATGAAAATTTATCAAATCTTTTCTTGTTCTTCAAAGAAGCAGTTATCAAATCCTTCCTTGTTCTCCAAGGATGATGAAAGTGTATCATATCCTCCATACTCCTCTAAGGATGCTGAAAACTTAAATTATTCCTTCCTCTCTAAGGATGATGAAAATTCATCAAATTTTTTCTTGTTCTTCGAAGAAGCAGTTATCAAATCCTTCCCTGTTCTCTAGGGATGATGAAAATGTATCAAATCATTCCTTGTTCTCTAAGGATGATGAAAATGTAGCAAATCAATCCATGTTCTCTATGTAGGATGAAAGTGTATCATATCCTTCTTTGTTCTCTAGGGGTGATCAAAATATGTCAAATCATTCCTTATTTTCTAAGGATCATGAAAATTTATCAAATCAGTCCTTGTTCTTCATAAAAGTAGTTATCAAATCCTTCCTTGTTCTCTAGGGATGATGAAAGTGTATCATATCCTTCATTGCTCTCTAAGGATGATGAAAATTTATCAAATCACTCCTTGTTCTTCAAAGACTTAATTATAAAATCCTTCCGTGTTCCCTCGGGATGATGAAAGTGTATCAAACAGTTCCTTGTTCTCTAAGTATGATGAAAATTTATGAAATAATTTCTTATTCTTCAAAGAAGCAGTTATCAAATCATTCCTTGATCTTCAAAGGATGATGAAAATTTATCAAATTATTCCTTATTGTTCCAAGAAGCAGCTATCAAATCTTTCCTTGTTCTCTAGGGATGATGAAAGTGTATCATATCCTTCATTGTTCTCTAAGGATGATGCAAATGTATCAAATTCTTCCTTTTTCTCTATATATCATGAAAATGTATCAAATCATTCCTTTTTCTCTAAGGATGATGAAAATTTATTTAATCATTCCTTGTTCTTTAAAGGAACAGTTATCAAATCCTTCCTTGTTCTCTATGGATGATGAAAGTGTTTCATATCCTTCCTTGTTCTTTAGGGATGATGAAAGTGTATCATATCCTTCGTTCCTTGGTCTCTATGGATGATGAAAGTGTTTCATATCCTTCCTTGTTCTTTAGGGATGATGAAAGTGTATCATATCCTTCGTTCCTTGGTCTCTATGGATGATGAAAGTGCATCATATTATTGTTCTTCAGGGATGATGAAAGTGTATGAAATCATTCCTTATTCTCTTCTTCTTCTTCTTTGTCTACATCTTTTCCCACTTCTATGTGGGGTCGATGTTTCTGGTCAGCTTTCTCCATCTACTTCTGTTCCACATTTCATCACCGGTTAATCCCTTTGATCGGAGGTCATCCTTGATACAGTCCATCCACCTTCTCTTTGGTCTCCCTCTCCTTCTCGATCCCTGTACCTCCATTTCCATCACTCTCCTCCCAATATACTGTTCATCTCTTCTCATGACATGACCATACCACCTCAGTCTACTTTCTTGGATCTTATCTGATAGTTTTCTAACTCCTTTGGTACCCTTAATTACCTCATTCCGTATCTTATCTCTTCTTGTCACCCCACACATCCACCTTAACATTCTCATCTCTGCCACATCCATCTTCTCTTCTGTCTTCTTTATTTCCCACGTCTCCGCTCCATACATCATTGCCGGTCTCACAACTGTCCTGTGTACTTTACCTTTCAACTTAACCCCTATTTTCCTGTCGCATAGTACTCCACGCACTTTTTTCCAATTCTTCCATCCTGTTTGTATTCTGTGGTTTATTTCTGACCCCAGATCACCATCCTCTGCAACTGTTGATCTTAAATACTTGAAATTTTCAATTTTTTTCAGTCTCTCTCCTTGTAAACTAAATTCCCCATTCTCGCCATTTTTCAATCTCAAATACTCTGTCTTTTTCCTGCTGATCTTCAATCCTCTAATTTCCATTTCTCTTCTCCACTCCTCCAGTTTCTCTTCTACTACCTCTCGCCTAGTGCTACACAGTATAACATCATCAGCAAAAAGCATACACCAAGGAGACTGATCTCTAATACCTTGTGTTACTACATCCATGACCAGATCAAAGGATGATGAAAAGTATCTTTAAGCAGCTACGCAAGCAGCATGAATCAAGCCACTGGTTTCTACGTTTCGGGAAGTTTTCAAGGAACAGTTAAATAGCGTTTCCAGCTACTTGTTGAGATACTACCTCTAAAGAGTTATTGGGTCCTTTGACTGGCCAGTCAGTAATTCATTGGATCCTTCTTTCTGGTTACGGCTCATTTTGTTTTCGCCTACGCATACATCGAATAGTCTGGCCTATTCTTATTACATTCTCTGTTCTCATACACCTGACAACACTTGAAATTACTAAACAATTCTTCTTTGCTGAAGGGTTTAACTACTGCAATGTAATGGATCAGTGGCTACTTTCCTCTTGGTAGGGGTAGAAGAGACTCCTTAGCTATGGTAAGCAGCTCTTTTAGGAGAAGGACACTCCAAAACCAAACCATTGTTCTCTAGTCTTTGGTAGTGCTATAGCCTTTGTACCATGGCCTTCCACTTTCTTGGATTAGAGTTCTCTTGCTTGGCATGCTGTTCTATCTCATTTCTCTTTTTTTTTCTCGAAGCTTTTATAGTTAAATGTAAGGATCTAATTTAATGAAATGGAATGTTTTATTCTAATTGTTTATTCTTCTCTTATAGTTAATTTATTTCCTTGTTACCTTTCCTAACTGGGCTATTTTTCCCTGTTGGGGTCCTTGGGCTTATAACATCTTGCTTTTCCAACTAGGGTTATAGCCTAGCTTATAATAATAATAATAATAATAATAATAATAATAATAATAATAATAATAATAATGTGAAACTCAATTATATGTACTTAGTTACGCAAAAGACTGTAGAAATAAATCTATACATATTCAATTAGATTTTAGAACAGAATTTTCCTTGGAAAACCTGATTCGTAAGCAGAGGCGGTTTGCAGACGCATTAGCTGAGCTCCCCCTATCTTTGGACGAATGGGACCTTTTGTTACTGATGTTAGTTGTGTTATATATAAAAAACTGCATTATGATTTTGAAACAATGGATATATTTGGGTCCCATATATAAATCTTGAAAAGGAAAAGATAGAGAGTTGATAAGATGTGGCTTTTGTCAAGTATGGCATCACATAAATTGCGTCTTTCTTATGGAACCAATGATGATAATGTATAACAAATGGCAGGAACATATAATGAATATATCAATAAAGTGCAGTCAAAAAGGAGAAATATAGAAAAAAATGTAAGCAGAACTTGAGCAGCGAGATATAGCTATTGGTGAACGCGATGCCCCGACTGCCAAGCCAGATACTAAAATATCAAAACTGACGCCAGGACCACTGCTACTGGGTACATTGCCACTGGGAAACTTGCCCATGTGGGAACATTGCCCATGAGGAAACATTGCCATTAGGTACATTGGCATGGGGAACATTGCAGGTGTTGGAACATTGCCCATATGGGAACATTACCACTGGTAACATTAGTCGTGCTGGAACATTGCCACTGGGAACATTGTCAATGTGGAAACATTGCGACAGGGAACATTACCCATGTGGGAACATTGCCCATGTGGGAACATTCCCCATGTGGACACATTGCTATTAGGTACATTGCCACTGGGAACATTGCCATTGGGAACATTGTCCATGTTGGAACATTGCCACTGGTAACATGCCTAAGTTGAAGCATTGCCCATGAAGGAACATTGCCCATGTTGGAACATTGCCACTGGTAACATGCCTATGTTGAAGCATTGCCCATGAAGGAACATTACCACTGGGAACATTGCCCATGTTGGAAAATTGCCACTGGTAACATGCCTATGTTGAAGCATTGCCCATGAAGGAACATTTCCTTTGGGAACATTGCCCATGTTGGAACATTGCCACTGGTAACATGCCTATGTTGAAGCATTGCCCATAAAGGAACATTTCCTTTGGGAACATTGCCCATGTTGGAACATTGCCACTGGTAACATGCCTATGTTGAAGCATTGCCCATAAAGGAACATTTCCTTTGGGAACATTGCCCATGTTGGAACATTGCCACTGGGAACATTGCCCATGTGGAAACATTGCCACTGGTAACATTGCCAATGTGGAAAAATTGCTACTTGGAACATTGCCCATGTGGGGTCATTGTCACTGGTAACATTGCCTATGTGCTGTTGATCATGACACGAAAAAATGGTCTTCGGATTTTAAGTGTATATATAAACTGCTTAAGACAGAGCAAAATAAATATTGATCACACCATAAATTCGAAATTCTAGTAGGTTGGCCAGGGCACCAGCCGCCTGCTGAAATACTACCGCCAGAGAGTTATGGGGTCCTTCGACCGGCCAGACAGTACTGCATTGGATCCTTCTCTCTGGTTACAGTTCTTTCTCTTTGCCTACACATACGCCGAATAGTATGGCCTATTCTTTACACAGTCTCCTCTGTCCTCATACACCTGACAACACTGATATTACTAAACAATTCTTCTTCGCTCAAGGGGTTAATTACTGCACTGTACGTGTTCAGTGGCTACTTTCCTCTTGGTAAGGGTAGAAAAGACTCTTTAGCTATGGAAAGCAGCTCTTCATGGAGAAGGACACTCCAAAATCAAACCATTGTTCTCTTGTCTTGGGTAGTGCCATAGCCTCTGTACCATGGTCTTCCACTGCCTTGGGTTAGAGTTCTCTTGCTTGAGGGTACACTCAGGCACACTATTTTATCTGATTTCTCTTCCTCTAGTTTTGTTAAAGTTTTTATAGTTTATATAGGAAATATTTATTGTAACGTTACTCTTCTTAAAATATTTTATTTTTCCTTGTTTCCTTTCCTCACTGGGCTATTTTCCCTCTTGGGCCCCCTGGGCTTATAGCATTCTGCTTTTCCAACTAGGGTTGTAGCATAGCAAGTAATAATAATAATAATAATAATAATAATAATAATAATAATGATAATAATAATAAAGTTTAAAATTGTAAAAATTTAAAACTGTGATAGAGATTGCAAATAAAAAGTCTCGCTATTACTATTCTTTAAGTTTATAACATATGATTAATTGCTGATGGGACTGTTTGTTTTGTGGCTATAGAGACTTAATTAGATGCATAATGATATTTTTCTTTCTACAATACAAAAGTAATAGCATTACTCAGTAAACGTTCCCATAAGGTAAGACCTAACAGGATGCCGAACCCTTTCGTGTGAAGTGGGACGAGATAAGCAGACCACAAACTAAACTAAACTTAGATGTTAGTGGTTACGCCCTTCATATCCATAATGGGGTTTAATCAAATTAATGACAGGATAAAATAATCTTCACCTTATCTTAAGAACTCGCTCAGCATAGTTGATCATAAGCTGATACGATTATAATGAATTTATCTAGAATTCTTACATAATGTAACTATAATTCGGAGGTTCAAAGATCTATAGATAATATAATCTTCGTTGTAGTTAAATAATGAGCACAAAGAAGAGGTTATTTTCACGCCTATTTCTTATTACATCTTGAAAAACCAGGGTTGGTTACATGGGAATTAAACGTCTAACCAAGGTAAGTGATGATGGGTAGGAGTTGTGACTATATGATCGATGAAATGGAATGATTTCCAAATGGAGATTTAACACAGAAGTGGCGTCTGTTATGTTAATTTAGACCGATATGTTTGAATATTTCATTAATAATAGATGGTCACAACTTTTTTTATTAACTTGGTTAAATATCTAAGTCCATTTGCGTAATGTTCTTACAAAAGCAATTTCTTCTTCTATTAGAGGAGTTGAATGAACTTGCATATTTCATTCTTTTCTCGCTTACTCCATTGGCTTTCATGCTTCATCGTGATCATCTAGCCCTACTAATGTTTGTTTAAAAGGTTAAGCTATACCATTTTTTTCCCTTTATAAAGGCATGGACGTCAACCCGTCTATTTATCCTGTCTTAGTATCCACGCAAAAAAAGGGGACTCTCATCTCTTCCATTACCCCTATGCCAGTATGTAATATCCCAAGCTTTGATAGTATTATAATTTTTTTATTCCTCGTGTCTTTTTTTATCTAGAATCCACCACGCTAACACCGCAGCAAGAAAAGGATCTGTCAGAATTTGTGAACGAAGGATAGCTAACTACATTAATATTAGTATACTATCTGGGGCTAGAGAGAATATCTCAAAGTTATGGGTTGTATTAACTAATACTATGCATTGTATCAAAGTAATTTTAATCATATCTCTCGTAATTACAACTAAATAAAAAAGGATTGACGATGCATTGTTACATCCGAGGTTTTAAATGTTTCGTATCTTTGTAAGAATATTTTTTTTTTCCTAGAAAAAAAAATCTAAAGACAAATTTTTAATATTCATAATTTACGTATCCCTGTAAAAGTGTTTTTCTTTTTCTTTGAACAGGTTGTAACACCTCTTATCTTTAATTGAATTTTGATATCGAAGCCTCCAGCCTTAATATTTAGACTAAAAATGAATCCTTCCGAATCTTTTCTGCCTTCAAAAGTTATGTATCTTTGCCAGACGGAAGGATACATGAAATAGGCAAGTTGGCTACATGGTAACGTCGGTGAACTAATTAAGAAATCGCTGGCGATCATTATCTTACTCCTAATGACACCCGAATCTTATCGTCATTATCCCAGCAGCAGCGCGTCCACGGTTGCACACATCTTCCAGGAATGTTTTCTCATTAGCATACAGAGACGAGTCTCCGTGTGTGGGCGAGATGTTTATTTCTTGTATTAGTGGGAGCTTTCTTCGAGATATTCTTTTTTATTATTTCAGCGTGATGTATCCTTGAAATTTTAGATATATAGACGTTTCATCAAAGTATCATTGAGATGAACGCCGATGTTTCCTCTTAAGGAGAGAGATGTTTTTGATTGGTGGGCTGTTTCTTCGAAGGATTCGTTATATATTTCCCTTATGGATCTATGATATGTTTCAGCCTTTGAATAGAGATATTTTGTGTCTTAGACTATAGAGATATTTACATTTTAGATTAGAGAGACGTTTCCCCCTTTGCAACAGAAGGGTTCGTTCTCGAGTTTATAGTCGAATGACCCATTAGCCAGAATCAAACCCAAGAGTTAATTACACTAATTAATGTTTCTTTTTCTTTCTGTTGACGAAAAGCTCCAGTAAACATATATTTATGTCCATCTGAACGTTTATCTGCCTTCGCACGCATATGTGTGTGTGTGTGTTTGTGTGTGCACGAAAGTGATTTTAAAATGAAAAGGAAATGATCGGGGAAATTAAAGTTCACATTTTGAATGAGCAAAGGGAGGTCGATGGTTTCTTTGTTTAAGAAATGAAACAAGACATATGAGAGGCAAATGTGCTGCTTATGAGTCAACAAAGCATGTTTATTCCATTGTATTTTTTTTATATATATATAGAATTCTTGCTCAAATGTGACCCTAAAGAAAAGATATTGTCATAAGTGAGTTCAGGCTACTGTGAATGGGAGGAGTTGTGGGAGTTGGATTAAATAACTTTTTCAAGAAGTTTCTATATATGCAGAGAACAAGATTCTTTTGAGACTTGTTAATTCCGATAAACTTTAATAGAAAATGAACATTCCTTCTCGATCGGACTGTCTCTTACTGCTCAGTAAATCTGTATACTAATATTATCTAGTTTATAACTTGCATATGTTTGACAGTGGAGAAATAAATATCTTATTTTCTCCTTGCTGAATTAGAATTGGGATATTTCGGGTCAAATTATTCCATAATATAAAAATGAAAATTTTGATAATCAAAAAAAAAAAAAAAAAAAAAAAAAAAAAAAAAAAAAAAAAAAAAAAAAAGCGTACCTGTATAGCAGTGGTTTATAACTATGGGTGCTCTCTTAGCCAACATTGTTTTTGCTAAGAATTAGAGGATTTACCATAGGAAACCCTTCAAGATTAGGAAATTTCGGTTAAAGAAACTGTCGTCATTTTCTGGCTATGCTAAGCAAGGAGGTTATCATTTGGATACACAAACCCTACTGCAATATTCAAAGTTTCTTCCACTAGAATATTTGTAAACAAATATGTTTTTGTGTCGAAATTATATATATATATATATATATATATATATATATATATATATATATATAAGTAGAAACTTACATATATAATGTTATACACACAAACACACACACACACACACACACACACATATATATATATATATATATATATATATATATATATAAGTACACACACACTATAAGTACACACACACACACACACACATATATATATATATATATATATATATATATATATATATATATATATATATATATATAATGAGCATAGGGTATATTACGTACAAACTGTATATTTGAAAAAAAATTCTCTTTAGGAAGCAATCAGGTCACTTTTCCAACTAAAAATGCTAAGTCAGCACTGTTGTTTTATTCTGATTACACGAAGCTCAGATTTTATATGAGGCCGATACATTTTATTCAAATGTTTCTTATTCCAGTTACCTTTGGTCTTCTTTCTTTCATTTCCATTTTCCTTATCATTTCCAATTGTTTCCAATCTTCGTCTATTACTTTTACATTAATTATACTCTTCTGATGCCTTATTTCTTCAAATTTCTGTTCTATTTCTTTCCCTTAATACAAGGAACAGGTTAGTATGCAATGTTATATATCACAAACTCTTTCATAATAATAAATTTACTAGTTTTATTAAGTGATATCACCTGTTAGTATTCACATCACTTACGCAATGAAGTTACAGCCTCCAATTTTTCTCGGATCCTACTTTCAAACAAAAGAGATTTGAAGCTGACTTTCCGACATTTTTCCATTTGCTGAAAAACCAAATTCCAGAGACTGAACGCTTCGTCTATATAAATGACAGATTAATTTTTCCGCTGCATCAAACTATCTATCTGACATTTAGGGGGAAATAGTTTCATATACACTCACCGGTTACTAACAATCATATAAGTGAAATATGGATATTTGACCCGTAGAGTTTCTTTCACAACCATCTATTTCCAAGCGGTGCTTTGCACGGCGATCATGTTATTGAGGCCATGACTGAATGAAATATATTTTTAGAACTGTTGAATTTAAAAGTCTTCATTCAACACAAAAATGATTAATTTTCTATTTAATTGTATTGGCTTTTCGTCATGAACCCTCTCTCCATATCGGGGTTTTTCCCTTATTGTTACTCAACGGAGTCAACGGCCATACGTACATACGCAGACATGTATTGAATATTTGTGAACATGCACACATGTACTGTATATTAATTTGTATTTCTCCTCACAATAAATATTTATATAACACAACACAACATAACACACACACACAAACACACACACACATACTGTATATATATATATATATATATATATATATATATATATATATATATATATATATATATATATATATACATATATATATATATATATATATATATATATATATATATATATATATATATATATAGTATGAATGTTTGTCACTAACACATGTGACTTTAACAAAAGTAAATATCAACCACAAATGGGGTTTAATATCGAATTAAAATACTGTAAATTGTTTCCTGATAAATGCCTCTGTTGGGTCAAGGACTCTAATCTATGACTTATTAGTTGAAACAATGCCAGCAGTAGACTATACTACTGAGCCATCAAGGGATATACATTAAAGTTCATTCCAAGTCAACTGAACATATTCCTGTCGAATTCAGAAATTTGTTCTTAGACTTGAAATCAACCCATCTGCACCATAATAGCTCATTAATGATGATTATTTTTCACTGTCATATATGTTTATTCCATGTTAAGTCGTTTCTCATTACAGGGTTCTCTAGAGAAATACAACACAGGAGCCAGTGTCACATTCATCTTGTTACTAATAAATCGTGGATGAAGTCAATGAGCAGCTAAACATTAACATAAATAGTTTGTACGATATAATCCAAATATCAAATCGAAGAATTTCCTCTTCGAGTTCCAATATAAACTGCAATTCCCATTCCTTGTCACGATCAGAATCCCGATTCCACCATTCATTCGTCGACGTCATTAGAATCATTATTTCACATCACTCGCCAAGACACCATTCACTGACATTCAGATTTCCAACAATCCTGGTTGCATTCTGAGTCCTTCAACCTTGCATGATTTTCGCCAGATCGGTTAGCTCGAGTTTTCGGATTAATTCTTTTCGACCAATGTTTATTTGAATCTATTTAAAGTCGTTTGTTGATATTTCCATGTAATTCTAATTTGTTCTTACAATAACCTTATTTTAGATCGGCGTTAGTCCTCTCCAATTTAATGGCATTCTGCTACGAGGATAAATCCTTAACCAAATCATGGACTTCTCGGTTCTCTAATTTTGTGGCCTTAATGAGTAATAACAAAAAATTATGATGTAATATATATATATACATATATATATATATATATATATATATATATATATATATATATATATATATATATAGATCATACAATCACTGAATACCACTATCATATATGAAAACCATCGGGCCTGCAACATTTAATGCTATGGCAAAAGGATAATTTCTAAAACACCTTTGAATACACCAAGATATTAATTTAAGATAAATTTCCTTTCAAACAAGCAGCTCAAGATCTGCCATTTTAATCTGAGCAATACTAATTCACCATTTATTCATGTTTTTGGATAGCTTTGGCCCAGGCACAAATTTAAAATGGAGGCATACTTACCTATGCAGTCATTATGTAATTAAACATTGCTCAAAACATGGTAACCCAAGCTAAAATCGGTCAGTACTGCCGTAATCATATTAAACTTTTGAGCTGGAATTCTGTCGGTGTTATGACATAATTATGTATTCGATTCATTTGTTACTGCCTTGGAAAAAAATATCACAGGAAAACTGTCACTGCTAATAAACTATAATTTGTAGTGCCCATATTTATTCAGAGTAATATACTCATTTCTCATATCCGGACACGGTTTGAGTAAATCCTTTATCATTTTTCATAAATGCACATGTCAATATTGGGTAAGCCATTTCATATAGCATTCAGCCAAGTTCAAACATAGCCATTCCCAATGGTATACAGACACGTTCAAAGCCATTCATCCCGTACAGTATCCGGACAATGCTGACACGTTTACACTCAGTTATCCCTTAGAGTAATCGCGCTTATCCAAAATTAGTCATCCCGTTTTGTATCAATACATAGACAAAACAGGTAATTTTTAAGGAGTCCAGACAAGTTCAAACTGGGTCATCCTGTATACTGTCCAAATAAGTTTTAAGACAAATAAATACCCCTTATAGTCATACCTAGGAGTATCTGGGTATTAGGAGTATTTGGGTATTTTCAAAATGAGCTAATCACACCATAGCATATCATACAGCGTTCGGAATGAGGTATTTTTTTTTTTATTTCAAATTTTGCAACTGGTCAACAAGTAAATAGGTCAGAAGAAAAACGCCAGATTTAAGCCTCAGAAGCTTTATTCTCGAAATATACAAACAGACAAAAGATAATCGCTTATTGTCACAAAATAGTAACAAAACAGATTTTATTATTCTTTTTTATTTTAACCTTCACAACCTTGGAATTATATTTAAAGAATGTGAGATGTACGGACCATGTAGAGATGTGGTAGAGCAGAAACTTACACAAAGAACAAATAAAAATAAAATAAAAAAGAAAAGAAAAGGAAAACCTGTATAGCAAAATGATCATTTTGCTACAAGCTCAGCTCATGGAGAGGAAAACTCGACTAGGACGAATAATACGGTCAGACTGAACACAGCCGTTTTCTTTGGGTCGAGGTTGTCTCGTTCTCAGAAGTCATTGCCTTTTGGAATGTAATTACATCCGATAAACGTCACTTCTGTATTCATTCTGCATCAAAGAACAAACGTGAATTAATTAGAATTAAAAAAAAAAACGCTCTGGTTATCAAACTACAGACTCCATTAAAGCGTGAGAATATAAGTTAATTTCCATTTTTGAAAAATTGGGAACTGTGGTGTTGAAAACGCTCCTGGCGAGGAAAGCGAGAGGCTTGTAGCAAGCCTACAGGGTATCCAATCCCTGGTAGAGAGCCTGTAGCGCAACAGGGTTTCAATTCCTGGGAGAGAGCCTGCAGGGGTTCCAATCCCCGTACCCTCGAGAGCATAATCATATCACTGACGTAAAAGAGGGTTTTCCTTGTGTAAATAACTTGAATGCATCGTGAACCGTATTTGGACACATCACTCTTTACGCGCTCTGTGCATAAGAGTTATTTTTGGTGCTCAGTGATTGAAAAATGTTTACAGGTTAAATGGAATGTCAAACAGCGATTATTCACAGAATATGGCGTCAAGTGACTAGAAACCTTACAAAGTTGATGGGATACACGAGGTCTTCTTCAATAAGCCCTATTTGGGACCTCTTTCCACAGGAGGATACTTTGCTTCAGGAGGTCACTGTAAGTTATGTTGTCTTTAACAGGGGTTATGTTCGGAGTCTTTGCCATTATGTAGCTTGTTAGTATCTTTTGTCTAGAAGATTTCATCTTCGAGAAACCCAATTCAGCCAAAAAGATCAAAACAAAATTATATATATATATATATATATATATATATATATATATATATATATAATATATATAATATATATATATGTATATATATATATATATATATATATATATATATATATATATATATATATATATATATGATTCAGCCCAGGGCCATTCTACTTTTCAAATATCGCAATTAGTTTCCTTTCCATGAACAGCAGAAGAGAAAATAACGTAGCTGTTAAAAATGACTTCAATAATAACATAAGGTTAAGCTTTGTTCTATAAGGATACCCATTCCAGCAGACCTCCAATAGCTACCTCTTAAGTGAGCAGTTCTTCTCTCTTGTTTTCTCTATATTCCTACTCATTGGATTGAACGGCTCATTACATTTATCACAAGTGATTTCAATAATGACAACCCCCCCAAAAAAAAATTGGGCCTGAATTCCACCGGCATTTTGTGCTGCATTCAACCAACCCCCAACTGTCCTCTGGTGAATTTGCAATCGATGCTGGAAGCGAATGGTATCGTCCGGTTTTGCTTTTCGCAACACAAAACTGCCTTTGACCTATTTCTCGCCCTTGATCCCACAGTTTCGACGGCCGTGACGTACTGAAAGGATGTTCGCCACAACTTGACTTTGACAAGCGATTTGTATCTCTTATATCAACCGGAATTTGTTCAGGGGATGTTTGTTTTCCGATACAATTTCCTTTTCTTTTGTAGCCTTTTTTTATATTGGCAATCAAAATCTATTTTACTTTTAGCTGAACATACACTAGTTTTTCAGAGTTATCAATAAGTTGATAAAATGAAAATCCTTCATTTGTACCAAAATACTTAACGAAACTCGATACTAAATTCATTCTTCCTTTGCAAATGTGCATGATTCCAGTTCCGTTCAAGCATTTTTTTATTTTCGCGTTCTTCCTTGCAGGAAGTCTATTCCATTTTTAGAACGCTATGTCTACACTATCGATTCTCCTCTCCCCCCTCTTCATATTACTCGGGCTTACTCTTTTCAATGGGTTGGAATCCGAAACGAGATTGCTCCGCCCTTGCTTTCCGATTGCTCTGCGCTTTTCAAGGACACCTCTTGACTCCAACACACACCTGAATCTCTCGGATATTTTTAAACCGATAAATTGTTCTTTTTTTTTTTTTAAATCTTTTATATCTGGTCAACGGAGAGAGGAGGATGTTTCCAGGAACTTGTTAGTGTCAGGGGCGGATGTGACCTTCGACTCACTGTTTAATTTAGTAATTTTTTTTTATCTTGTTCATTTTCTCTAGCATCGTCATTTTTTATCATTTTATCTTGTCATTTCTCTCTGCACTAATGACTCTGAAGGATCATTTATTTTTTCTCGATAAGAGGAAAACATAAGGGAGCTCGACTTGTATAATGCCTCTCGCTTTCCTTTTTAATTTGGTTACTCAATTTGTATCTTAATTCATAACTAATTCAAGTAAAAAAAAAAAATAAACGAATTTTACTCAGTTGAGGATATTCGTCTCAATCCAACAAGGCATCTGCATCTTCTTTTTAATTTTCCCTCTGTCAGTGCAATATTCTTCGCCTTCAATCCTATTCACCTTTGTTTTTCCACCTTCTTCACCACACTGGCAAAAATGCCTCTCACAATCCCCTCTAAGAAGAATGGTCGCCATTTCGTAAATCGTTCACTAAATGGGTACCGAACGTGAGCCGAACGAAGGACTGAATAAAATCATTATTTTCCTAATAAGACAATCGGAAGAAGATCTCAGCCACGCGAAATGATACCATTTTGAATACAATTCATTTACTTCGTTTCCAGTTGCTTTTGTTAGGACGACATCTGACAGAGGTATGATATGGGGCAAAGAAATACGTGTGCAGATGTTATACCCGGTAAATTATGAGAGAGAGAGAGCGAGAGAGAGAGAGAGAGAGAGAGAGAGAGAGAGAGAGAGAGAGAGAGAGAGAGAGAGATGGGTGGGTGGGAGGGGGAGGGGTTGCGGATCAATAGAGAACAGCGTTTAAGGTGGGTGGGTGGTTGGGTGGGTAGAGAGGAAGGGATTTGGAGTAGAGGGGGGAGGGGTTGGTGGCGGGGAGGAGACAGCCGCATGACGGTAGGAAACAAGTTTGTGTTCACTAAGCTCGTTTCTAAGTTTCTTATGTCATAAAGATTGGACGATGCCCCTTTTAGCGGCCGGCGGAAGAGACTTCAAGATCCTCTTCAAATCCTGAAGAGAAACAGACTTTCAGAAATCGTATCCTGTATCATTTACCTCAAGGATATAAAAAAATGATGGGCGTCTCTCCTCTCTCTCTCTCTCTCTCTTTGCACTATCGCAAGTTGGCAACCATCTCCAAGCATGACGGGAAACCGGAGACTTGACAGTGACGACGAATGCCGAGACCAAAGTCGATTTTGTAAATGGCGTTTGTCCGTTATCATGCCAATGGCAGTCGCTTCGACGATACTCTATCATATACATAACCTTTAAAGTATGGAAATTTCTGCTCATTCGGATTATGCAGCATTATCTTAGCTGACCTTGAAATTACACGGACAAAACATTTATATATCTTATACAAATCATCCCTGGGTAAAGTAACTCAACACGCCTGACCTTTTGGACCGAGTCTCTCTACCTCTGCAGATACTGACAACTCACGAACATTCGCTGTTGGACTTCAAGCGGCATCCATAATATATATATATATATATATATATATATATATATATATATATATATATATATATATATATATATATATATATATGTGTGTATATATATATATATATATATATACACGAACAACGAGATCCAACCGAACGAAATAAGAAAGGAGAACCTACATGTATTTCTCAGGACAATTAATCCTTCGAAATACGTATAGTCTCCAAAGGGACTACACCATTTCTCCAATTGACATCAGTTTTGCCATTTACTTTACTTTAACATGTTTAGCGTTCACGGAGTTGCAGCCCCTTTTGTTGTTCTTTCTATTATCGAATTCTGATCAATCCGTCTTTTTCATATACCACTTCGTTTTGGATCTTTCAGATTACAAACGAAGGATATAATGCATGTAACAAATAATACAGGAGTCTGAAATCAATAACAACTTTACAGAGTTTCAGAGAACCCTCCGAGTTTGCCATATTAAGTTTGAAACAACTATTGTTATCTATTTTTTTTCAGGAGGGAAATGAACTCTTACCCCATAGGAGTATAAGATCCTTTCCATTTGTCTACCAAAACTTCCAGTTAAAGGAAGAAGAATACAAAAATAAATATACTTCACCACAAATAGATATAAAAAATAGCAACAAATGATTCTTCTCCAGTTCGCTGAAAAAAAAGGGTTTTAGGTCACCAAAAAAAAAAAAAAAAAATAGGAAACAAAAAGAACGCTGCCTCGAGGAAACCGCATATTGGCTCCCGTTTGGACATGACGAGAGAAACAAAGCCAAATCTCTACCTTATCACAAAGAGTAATAACACTTATTTTTGTTTGCTTTACTGACTAAATGGTGGATGTGGGACAAAAATAAATGCTCATGTACAATCACAGGCACAAATTAACTACGGTACTCTGCCAAACCTGTCGTGATAGCACACTGAAACCAGTGAGAAGAAGCAACACGCACAAGAAGAAGAAGAAGAAGAAGAAGGAAAAGATAAGGAGGAGGGCAGATGAAGATATAAGTGAGAAAGAAGAGGAAGGTTCGGGAAAGAAAGACTAACTAATGAGGAAGGAAAGTAATAGAGGGGAATAACAAGAGGAGGAGGAGGAGGAGGAGGGGGAGCAGGAGGGAAGGAGGAGGAGGAGGAAGAACAACAATGAAAAGATCCAGAAATCACCTTGCAATAACAGATTAACCTGGTTATGGTTACACGTGATCATCTATTTCATGACATTTTTGTTTTAAACAGTATAAGAAAATTTCAAGTGACAATTCAACTGTCGATTTCATGGCTGCAGGATTTTGTAGGCTAATATTGTAAGACTACGACAGAGAGATCAATCCAATATTGCAGTGGCGATATGCGATTCCTTTGGAAAAATAAGAAATGAAAAGATATGATTTGAAGTAGTCGTTTCGGGCGGATGACACGGCTTCGAGAGAGGCGCGCCATGTCACCCACTGCAACGAACCCTTTTTCGGGGAAGAGGGAGGGCTGGGGGGAAGGGGGGATTAGGAAGGAATGGTATGAATATGGGAGGAGAGGGTTTAGGGTTTGGGGGTGGGACCGCGAGTGAGGCTAAGCTTTGTACACCCCTGGGGACTACTCGCTTTTTGGGGGAGGCTAAAACCTACACTATTATGGTATAGGCTGTGGGGCCACGTATGTAGAACAAGAGTAAGTGCCTCGACTGCTCGCTGACGCTGCTCGTCTCAGGGTTAACGAGAGGAAGAAGTTGACCTGAACATTAGCTGCGCTTAATTAGTGACATTAGCTGCGTTCAATTAGTGCTTTTGTGGCGCTTGTTCAACATAAGACGCCAAGCTGGCTGAGCAAGTCTGATAATAACTGTGGTGTCTTAATTTTAGGAGGTTGGCCAAAAGGTGACCTGTGCTTTTGCATGGTTAATTGTTCTCTTAACATGATTACTCTCTAATTACCTGGTGAAGGGAGAAGGAGAATCAGGAGAGGCTCGAGGGACTTAATCTGCTCCCGCCCCAAAATGGAGAGTTACAGCAGAAACGATTCGCGTACAAATAATCAGTGGAATTATTCCTAATGTACACTTTCTACAGAAAGAGAGACAGAGAGAGTCTTCTAGTGTACTCTTTGATTCTAGAGTGAAAATTTTGATTCTAATGTTTTTTTTTTCCTTCGAGTATACGTAGCATGGATTTAATTACCATATAAATTACAGCTAACATAAGGATGAGAGAGAAGCAGGTTGATTGATTTAACTATTTACAGTGACAAATGTCTGGCCAACTCTTCCATTAGCCTCAATGACGTTGCCTATTTTTGTCTTCCAGTTGGTTGAATGGATGACCTCATGTGACCTCTGAAAGGTCAAATTGTTACTTTTTTTATATTTCAGTCAAATTTCTTATGTATTATAATCTCATTTTCTGGAAATAAAATTTAGAATGAAGAACTGTGCATTAAAAAAAAACGTACCTGATCTTATCTTTTACATGTTATCATAAGTGGAGTTCAGATTTATGATTTAATCTAATTTGAATGATTCTGATTTCATATAACAATTGAATACTCCACCGATGGCATATCAAAGGCTTTGTCGTTATTCTTATCTACTTCTTTTTTTCACTCTCATGGATATGACACTCTTACCAGAAGCCAGAAATGCATTCTCTTTTCATCGTCCTTTATATCATGTACAAGAACAATCAATCTCTTTTAATATAATCTACTCATGTACAGTCAAAGAACTCCATTGTACAGCAAACATGTTCTAGACAAACTACATATTGTAATGAATAAAGTGTGTACATATTAAGTCCATGATATACATTAAATACACGATGAAATATACACCAAACCACTTGGACGCTTATCTATAGGTTTACCTCCACTGAAACCATCCTAACGAAGAAATTAGCTAAAAGGTACGTATGTTTGTTCCCACTCTCTTTCTGCATCTTTAACTGACTTTTTTTTTCTCCTGTTATTCAAAGTCTTATTTTGGATGGAAAATGTAAATAAATGAAATGTAAATGAATGACATCCAAGTCTTTAACCACGAAAACATAAAATATCACAAAAAAATTCTATTATGATGAACACTCATGGATTTCCGATCAATTTTTTCACTTTATTCCCTTTTCACATATTTTTTCCTCATCAAATTTGTATGGAGAGAATATTTCTTAACTGTAATATATACAGTAATATTTACTTGAACTCCACGGGACTATACATCCTGATAAATGATGTTTCACAGGATTATCCAAAAACTGCTTTCTCTACTGTCTAAAATTTGAAACCACTTCACTAAATTTTGCATATGAATTACTTGTATATTTCTTCTTTTTATTCATCAGATTTCTGTATTGGATACGTATTAATGAAAACGCAAATATCAAAAGAAGAGAAAGACTATGAAAGCATCAGTCTCATGTCCTAATATAACTAAGAACTAATCACTAGCATTTAATACTCTTAGCATCTTGTCCTAGGAGTTGTGGGGGATTTGGGTGCAGTGCTGTATGCCACTGTTATCACACTGTAAACAAAAGCCTTGTACCTCATTATATGTATCACACGAGGTACTTGACTCCCTCTTCGCTGATGAATCAATTAAGCTAGATTTGTAGTTGAAGAAAGTAACTGCTTGTTAACCAGTCACTTTAACAACCACTTTCATTTATCCCAATCACACAAATTTTGCAGTAGTGTCTTCTGAACAGGTGAATTACTTAGGTCTAAATGTCCTTTTTTCCTACAATTTTTTTTTTTTGTTTTGTTTTTATGTTTTGGACTTTTGCAGTCAGCTAAGTGTTCACTTGTCCCCTGGAATAATCACCCCTTCGTCCTCAGGATCATCAGTAAGGAAAGCATCTTGAGAGACCGGTGCTCTGTTCTTTGTGCGTGCAATGGTCCAGTTCTGCTGCCCTAAGAGGTCATCCACACGTGCCTGGAAAGTACGGTACCACTGAGCATAATCACGATGGAGACGTGAAAGGCAGTATGCAATGTCAACAACTCGGTCTGTTTTCCTGAGGCGCCATTCCAGTTCATAACTGAATCGACCTTCAGAGAGCTTCTCCAGTTCACGAGTAAGAGCTCGGCGAGTAGGATGATCAGAGCCTTTGATGGTTGGGTGATGAGAGCGTAGGACAACGTGATGGTCATTCCAGAGTGGGGCCCAAGTACGAACAGCTGCTAACATTCCACGCATTTCATGATCAGAGGAATCTTGGTGGCTCTGATACTCAATAGGAATATTCTCATAGAAGTACGACCAGTGTGTGATGGTCTTGTCAGTTTTCCAGACACAGAATCCTCCAATATGGTTGCCAGAAGCTGTGGTAGCAACATAGACAAGCTTGTGAGCTAGAGGATGGCGTGTGCTAGTGGTAGTTGAAGTTGTTGTAGATGTGGTAGTATTTGGGGCTACTGTGCTTGAACTGGTAGATACATTGCTGGACTTGACTGTGGGTTCTTTTTCACCTGTCTCGGAAGTCTGGGACACAGTTTCCGAGGATGGAGATACAGAAACTGCTGCAGAAGTGGAAGCAGCTGGAGCGATGGATGTTGCATTGGTATCATGGTGTGGAGCTTCTGTAGTGTTGGTAGAACTTGTTGTGTTATCTACAGTAGCCTGTGGTGTGGAAGGACTGGCATCAACAGCCATAACGGCCACTTGTGCTACTGATGCTGGGGCTTCTGAGGTTCCTGCAGTGTCCTCTGTGGTGGTATTTTCATCTGCTTCTTTCTTCTCCTCATCTAGACCAACCTTTTCAGAGTTGCCTTCCTCATGGTCACTGTCATCCCCATCTGTATTGTTGTTCTCTTTCTTTCTTGTAGCATTAGTGTCTTCCATCACAGCCAGTGTGACAGCTGACTCATGAAGAGTGACAATATTTCCTGTATTGTTGTTACTGCTAGCATGATGGCTGCTGTTGCTGCTAGCTTTACTGCTGTTAGACTTGAGGGCTTGAGACTTCGTGATGTTATTATGTTCTGCTGTGTAATTCTCACGCGTGAGAGCTGCACTCTGCAGAATGCTGAGAACATCCACGTGGCCCAGTTTTCCATGTTCCACCACATGGTGGTCACTGTTATGCTGGTGGAGGGAGTGGTTGCGGATAGGTACAGGCTGGAACACCACAAGAGTGCGGTCGCTGACCTGTGCCAGTCGCAGAGACAAATAGGGTACCACAGCCAAAGCTACAAGCAACAGGGTACCCAAGAGAACTCGGACTACCCATACTCCAGCACCCGCTCTCCCACGCTCTTCTCCAACGACGGTGTAGAGAACATATTTCTTCTCTTTACCACCGACCACCTTCTCCTCCATCTGGAAAGAAAAAAAAACGGAATCAGTAAGTAGCTAATGACAATCATTGTAAAATGAAATAATTGGAAATGAATAATTGTATGGAATTTAGAATTTTAATGCATGTATGGCAATTAGTTCATAAGGCACAGTGTTGGGGCCTGAGCGGTCAATCATCTCTGATAATCTTATTTGAAGAATGGATTTATACATTTACAATAATAAAAAGAAGTCTTTAAACTATTCTCGATTCATACAATGTACTTATATGTATGTTAGTATAGTTCATGGTTTGATAAGACCTTTCATGTTGTAAAATATTGTGTCATATGTTACAATGCCCTAAAACTAAAATCAGTTAAAACCAGAAAAAAAGATAATGCAAAGCCTGAATTAAGTAAGAGAGGTTCTTAGAATGTTCATCGCATCCATTAATACAGAATAAAGGAGAAGAAGAGTTCCTAGTGGTGTTTTTATGTATATAGTTGAGGTAAACGTGACCACTTGATTTCCATGAAATGCACACATGCACATAAATTACGCGCGCGCGCGCACACACACACACACACATATATATATATATATATATATATATATATATATATATGTACATATATATATATATATATATATAAATATATATATATATATACATATATACATATATATACATATATATATAAATATATATATACATATATATATACATATATATATATATATATATATAAATATATATATATATATATATATATATATATATATATATATATATATATATATACATGCATATATATACACACATATATATAACATATGTAATTATATATATATATATATATATACATGCATATATATACACATATATATAACATATGTAATTATATATATACTGTATACACAAACACACACACAAAGACAAGTCACTTTTGGTGACTACAAACATTGCATTCATGACTAATTTTTCAAGTCGAGCACAATCGTTGCTTCTTTATTTACATTCTCATTCAATGAGGCGACATCTAACTTAAACTTCACCAGAGGTTCTATGTAATATTATATTTATCAACATGAATATGGGAAAAATAGTTTAAAGAGCATTACAGTACCGTTCACGCTGCACACAAGTCTGCTGTTGAACAATAATAAAAATTTTGTTCCAAGGTAGTAAAAGATTTCCCTAAAAATCTTTCGCTTCTAAATCGGTTCATGTATAGGTGTGTATTTGTATATGTACGTGTATATATACAAACACATATATATCGTTATATCATCGTGTGTATATGCATACATAAATATGTATACACACGCATATATATATATATATATATATATATATATATATATATATATATATATATAGACACCCGTCGACCAATTGCCTTTAATGAAAATAGCATCAAAGTAAAGCTGTCCCAATGAAACACTTACACATACAGTATATATATATATATATATATATATATATATATATATATATATATATATATATATATATATATATACATATATATATATATGTGTGTGTGTGATGTGTGTATTTTACTTCTGGTTCACCCTGGAAGCAATATTTTCAAACTTCGTTAAAGAGGGCTGATTGCTATAAATCCTCTAAATATCATATTACTCTGTTTTGAACACAAGCTAAAATTCGTGAATCAAATTGTCACGATTAAAGAGGCATATTTTCGCACTACATTTTTTCCCACGAGTATGAGCCACCTACTGCTAAGTTTGGCGACAAAGTTGAAGGAAAAGTTACTAGTGTGACGCCGTCTCAAGAAGATTATTCGTCATTGCGAATCTTGCCTCCGTCGTCGCGCCTAACATTTCTGAAGTTTTCTATTATTATCTGCCATCTAAATTGTCATTCATATTTAGCGTTATTCGCTCTTCTTTTTTGCGTGTATTTACTTTCCTTGGAGTTGTCAGAAGTACCAATGAATAATGGAACTTTGGAGTCACTTCGAAAATTAAGTAGATGGATGAGAATATATCTATCTATCGAACCTTGTCCCTATGGACGAGAATACTAAACTTGAAGTGGATTTTTTTTCTTTTTTAAGTAGCACAAGTTAAGGAAGAACGTGGCCTTTCTTGCTCCCTGCAGTGGATTACGATTTAACTGTAATCCAGAGTCTCCTACTACAAGAAAATGAATTTTCAAAACTAAATTTCAAACAAACAATGTTAAAATTTAAAGATTTTAGGTCTATTGGAGACTCATGATATGTTCAGTTGATTAGTGCAGACGGGGTATTTGATATTTTAATCCAGTATAAAAGACAAAGATCTGGTAATAGTATGAAACGAAATTTAGTCCTTTTGATATAAGACCTAAGAGATCCAGAAGTGTGTGTATATATATATATATATATATATATATATATATATATATATATATATATATACACACACACATATATATATATATATATATATATATATATATATATATATATATATATATATATATATATATATATATATATATATATATATATATATATATATATATATATATATATATATATATATATATATATATATATATATATATATATATTTATTTATATATTCATTTTATATATAAACCCCAAGCGACCTGAAAAGACGATCCTTCTTTACATCAGTTCATTGGTTATAATAAACAGTAGTAGTCTTACTACCAGCTGAAGAGCGTCGTAAACCTCATTATTGTTGGCAATTTCCAAGAGAGATAAAGTTTGCGTAATGAGCGTGTAGCCAGGCATCGTCATCGTTATCTCTTCATTAACGTAAATACTGCTCGGAATTTTATACCTTAGAGGAATGAAACTTCTGTTGTCGGCAAAGATTTTGTCCTGATAGTTTGATTCAGTTAGTTTCCGTTGTTTTCCAATGTTTTCTTTTCATCGTTATTTTAACTCCCTTGGTTTTTTTTTTATCTCTACCTCCTTGAAACTGATATTTTGATTCAGTTTGGTGGGTTGTCTGCCTTCTTAAAACAGATAGACTGAAACAGTTATTGTTCTTTTATGTCTTCTTGTAACCTAAGCCATGCTTCAGTTGTTGATCTGTAGATTCTTAAAACCGATATTTTGCTTCACCGGTTTTTGATGCTGTTAGCCTACTTCATCTTTAATCCGGTATTTTGGTGGGGTTTATTCCCGATATTCTGATGCGGATGTTTTCATTCTTTTCTTTTTCTACTTCAACGTCTGAAACTGACAGTTTATTGCTGGTCATGTTATTGTCTTCTTTTTCCTTTCTTATCCCAGAACCGACATTTTTTTTTTGTCCTAGTTCTCTTACGGCATTTACAAACCAACATTGAATATGTCGTTGATGTGATTCTTAAGAGTTATAATTCTTCCTGAGCGTTATATCTAATTTTATAGACCTAAAAACATTATAAACAGCCCATTATAAACCAATTTACTGCCGTTCATTAACTGAAATTCCTTTACTAAGGGCATGGTAATCCATTCAGAAAGTTTCGTCTTTCGCAAACAAGATGGAGATGAGCATCACTAGCGACAGCTGGCGGGAGATAATTTACCTCTTTAGTTATGACCCACGAAATTAATCTGATACATCGTTATTCGAATGGCTCTCAAACCTTATTGAGACCCATTGCTACTTGCACCTCATGAGCTAAGGCAGCTGATAAGATGACTCTTAATCTAGTACTTTCGTTTTAATTATGAATCATTGTCATTTGCACCTGGCCGCTAAGATTGGTTGTGAGCTTCACTCTTTTTAGGTATTTTGGCTTTTAATAAAAATCAAGACGGTTTTGAGGACACTAGCATTGCCATCTGAGACACGAATTAGATAGAAGACATCAATTTGTCATGTAATTTCTGATGTGAAAATCAAGATTAAATTACTACTAACGTTATAGTAGAACACATAAAATCTAAAAAGAGTCGTTTTCTTATGAAAGAAAGTAGAGCAGCTAACAAGGCAATAATAATGCATTCATTTGTGAATATATGAAGATGAAAAGTAAAACAAGGGTACTCATATCCAAGTAATATAATCAATCACATTCTGGGTGGCCCTTTGATCAAGAGTGCACGAATTCTTCAGCAGCCAAGTGTGCTCTCTGGAAGGCAGGAAGAAAGACAGGAGGAAAAAAAAGCCCTTCTGCGATGTGAAAGCCGGTGGTCCAGACACTTTCAAGGGCATAGATTTGTTACATCAAGGTCATGAAACCGATCTGTTTTGATGCTTTGAAAATTCGTTTACTAATGAGAAAACCAACCACTCGCTTACTTTCATGTACATCGAAATAACCTTTAAACGCTCTTCACATCCAAGGCCGGCGATAAAAGACGCTATCTATTGGCAACGATAGCGTGTTATTTCGACGAATGCAACTGCTAGTTGCTATGCAACAAGCTGTAGCCATAGAGAGCCACCTATCTCCCCTACGCATGCGCGGAGATTCAAGGCACACCTACGTAAGTAATTCTACAAGGATCACTCGATGATATCCATATCGCTCCCATTTTTCACTTTTCGAGGAAAAAATAAACGTCGCCAAGGGTAAAAAACGAGTGGACCTTCATACCAATCTATCTGCAGACAGGACGCCAGGATAATCAATACACGGAGGAGTCCGGGACAACATGAGAGGAAGCATGGGTGAGGGAACCGTCGACGGGAGAGGGAAAAGAGAGAGAGAGGGACAGAGAGATAGTAAAATTAGGTGGAGGAATATTACAGTGGAATAGGACTGGAAGAAGAAAAGAAGGAAAGGAAGAGAGGGAATTTAAAAGGAGAGGCATGTAAAACGGGAAAAAATGGTGACAACTGAAGACACAAAATAGAGGAAATGGGAAATTAGAGGAAATAACGAAGAAGGTTGGAAAAATAATCAGGATAAAAAAGGTGTACAAATGGAAAAAATAGGTATATACTCAGATATGAAGATACATATACATACTTATCTATTTATAAGTATTTTTATCTAGTAATCTCTCTAATTATTTAAACAAATATATAAATGTATATATATACATATATATACACAAATATATATATATATATATATATATATATATATATATATATATATATATATATATATATATACATCGCATACACACACACACACACACACACATATATATATATATATATATATACAAACATATATATAAATTATAAGAGAGAGAGAGAGAGAGAGAGAGAGAGAGAGAGAGAGAGAGAGAGAGAGAGAGAGAGAGAGAGAGAGAGAATACTGATAAGATTGCCTAAGGAGATAGAGTGCGGTTTGTGCACGAGAATGGAGATAATAAAATGAGCAGATTTTACTCGATGACATTAAGTTGCTCTTTTGACAGCATCACGCAACAACAACAACAACAACAACAACAACACTTGGGTGTCAAGAGACCGTTGTTGCATGCGTGTTACTGGCTAGACCCGTTAACCAACTAAGGTGATAGGTAAACACAAGATGGAATGGGTAAACATTAATTCCAGGTTAAATCAATTTTATTACGTAAAAACACACATACGCAAACACAACCTAAGGAAATTTTTTTTCTCTTATTCACTCATATACTTATAGTGTATATATATATATATATATACACACACACACACACATATATATATATATATATATATATATATATATATATGTGTGTGTGTGTGTGTGTATGTGCGCGCGCGGTTGTGTGTATATACAATATATGTATATGTATAAACTACATAGATTCATAGCTCAGGCTTTTATCATAAAAGACCAATGTTTGGAGTCTTGCAACGTACCATAGGAATTTGTTGTGGGTGGCAGTAAGCAGCATAATCATTGAAGAGAAAGAGATAGGCTGTTGGGTGAGTGGATAATATCTGGATATTTTTAGGACTCTTCTTCCACTTGATTCTGGCGGAGATAAATCGGATGGCGATGCCAGATATATCTGGGAGTTTCTGTATGCGTGGGACGAAAATGCCAGGCTTCCCATATATCTAAATATAAGGAGCAGAATGGTGCCAGAGAGAGAGAGAGAGAGAGAGAGAGAGAGAGAGAGAGAGAGAGAGAGAGACTTCTGGAAATCCTGGCGTTTTCGTCCCACGCATACAGAAACTCCCAGATATATCTGGCATCGCCATCCTATTTATCTCCGCCAGAATCAAGTGGAAGAAAAGTCCTAAAAATATCCAGATATTATCCTCTTACCCAACAGCATATCTCTTTCTCTTCAATGATTATGCTGCTCACTGCCACCTACAACAAAATCCTATGGTGCGTTGCAAGGCTCCAAACATTTTTCTATGGGATAAGCCTGAGCTATCTCATTCACAAACCAATTCAAACTTCAAATAAATTTATTTCAATATGAAGCAATTATTTTGGAGTGGGAAAACTATTAATGTTTTCTTACCAATAACAGTAAGAATTTTAAACTTGAAATGCATGACCTAAATTAAAGTTTTATCAATCAAATTCAAAGGTGAAATAGCTTTAAACATTCATTCCAACAAAAAAAACATGAATATTCCCAAAATAAGTAAAAGCGAAAAAGATAAAAAAAGTAGGTGTAAGGAAAATACAGTAGAAGTAACGATGAGACGGTAGATATTCACTTGACATTAAGTTGATGCCTCTGCTCATATTGGTCGATGGCATTGTTTGCTCTCGACCAGCCCCAAATGGTGCCAGTTCCTGATCATTCGGAGTGACTGGCAGGCTGTAACTGTACCGTTCTAAATGTCAGCAAAATAACAGGAACTAGATGACAAGTTCCAACACTAGGACGTTATGTACCGTCCCATAGATATAGTAGCCATGAAACACTGATAGTCTTGCAATAAGTTTAGAAAATAACGCAGAAGAACATTAAACATTACATATGCATACATCTTACGGATATACATGCAGACACTCATATGAACTTTGTGGTAAAGTTTTGTCCCAGAAGGGGTGAGGCTTCCCTCTCTCCCCATAAAAAATCCCATCGATCAAAGTCACATTCAACTGCTGATTTATGCATCCACCCTCTGGCAAAAAAATATTCCACATTAGCTGCTTCATACTCACTCAAATATATTTATATTATCTATCTATACATACGTACACTACCACACTTTAACACACACATATACATACATACATACACACACACACACACACACACACACATATATATATATATATATATATATATATATATATATATATATATATATATATATATCTAATTATCTATTTATCTATCTATCTATACATTATATATATATGTATATATATATATATATATATATATATATATATATATATATATATATATATATACCGTATAAATATATATATATACATATATATATATATATATATATATATATATATATATATATATATATATATATAATATATTTGGTTTGTGCGTGAAGACACATCCACTTAATGAAATATATGTCAATTCTAATTCCTTTTATTCTGTAACTTCTACTATGCAGGACCGAAATGAACTAGTTGGGAAAATTCGATCTTAACACACAAATATATATAATTAAACAAGCCTAAGTTTTCGTATGTGATACACATAAACAATTAAATTGCAAACCAAAATTTTGTATACGAATATTCTTTTATTCAGAAAAAAAATATCAAAGGATAGAGGAGTGTTGTGTAATATAAATGGCAATAACGAACGAAACAACCAAACAGACAAAGTAATCAGTAAATAATGTACGATTAATTATGAAATGTTGGCTTTAACAAATAAAAATGAAACGAGCATCCAACATTGCAGGACTGAGATCAAAGCAGCAAATGAGAAGTTTGATCCTGCACCGAGGAATTCTCATGAACGAGTCTTGTGTCTTTTCCTCCATTTAGAATAAAGAGGACGTCTGAAACCTTCATCACAGACACAAGAGAGAGCAAATTACCTCATAATGACACGACTACAAGAAAGAAGGTTAGAATTAGGCTACGGATAGCGTCTCCAATCTGAAAGAACGATCATCACTATCATCAACAGAGAAATGGAATTGCAGAACTCTTAGCTGAACTTCAAAGAGGAGAATGTGGGTGGTAACCATTTGAATAATTTTAAAGTAAATACAGGTAATCAGCGCACTTTTGGAAGATGTGGGAAGAATGATGATATTTTCTTAGGATACAAAAGTCATAAAAGGAACCAAATATATAACGTGTCATTTAATAATCACAGGTTTAGAACTTATAATTTTTCAACCTACATAAAACTCAAAGAGGATAGCGAGTAACGATATCTTATACGAGTATTTATGGAATGGTCACCAGAACTCCATCAACCAATCTACTAGCTTTTCCAGCTACCGTTTCTAACATTGTCGCTTGTACTGGATCCCTTAATTTCGTCTCACTTTTCCCTATATTATTCAACTTACACTGGTTATCAGCAGGCCAAGAACTTGAAAAACTAGGATAAATCTTCAAAATCAATGTAAATAATTTTCATATGCACATAAAAAAGCAAAGGCTTTTTGCTAAGTTGAAGCTAAGTATCTGTTGAGTGAAATTGGATGACTTTTTTTTTTTCCACAGAATTATATAGGCACTTTAAACAATAGATTTTTTAACCCATTTTTTCTGTTACTTTTATATAACATAAATATAAAACACTGAGTTTGAATGACTGTTGAAACCAGTTGGACGGCAAGAGCTTGTCTTCTTGGTATCGTTTGTGGAAGTTGTAACTGCTCAGACCATTCTCAAAAGAATACCTTAAAAAAGCGGGAGGATACCTTACTCCGAACCTATACTCAATTTTTTCTAATGAGGCCTATTTGCACCGACTCACAGCGGTGCCCTTTTAGCTCGGGAAAGGTTTCCTGCTACCTGATTGGTTAGAATTATCTGCCCAACTAATCAGTGAGCAGGAAACGTTTCCGATCTAAAAGGGCACCCCTGCGAGTCGGTGCAAATCTGGCTCACAAAAAATAATTGACTATAGTGTTATTGTCATTCCTAGCTGGCAAACCCGTATGTTACGAGCCCAAGGACTACATGAGGGGAAGTACCTTAGTATGGAAACGAAAATACACAATTAGAAAATACATATAAGCTTATAGAATTAAGTCAGAAAATATAAATAGGATAAAACAAGCTTACTATGAAATGATAGCATGAAGTTGCTAACGAAAAAAATTGGTATTTGAACCAAGATACAACTGCTTTTTGATTACCACACACTTAATTTGGTCTCAACTGGAATGAAACTGCAAGAAAATCAAATTTTATCAAACCTTATAAGAGGAAGCAAGAATCTTATAAAACTGGCTTCTTTTGCCATACGTGATTCCAGTTATCTGTTAGACATCTCGATGAACCTTCGAGATAATAATCCCATGTCCTCCGAATAATATTTTCGCTTAATTTCAGTGTTTAAGACATTACACCTCTCTTCAATATCTGTTTTTTGACTGCCAGTTAGTCCGATGTGAAGCGATCAATACTAAACGACAAAATCGTTTTACGGGTTCGCCTGAGATCGCCAGGTCGAAGGGATAAGAGGATTTGGAGGAGGACAAAAGACAGGGGAAATGCGCTTGGACCACGAGAATGGAAGAGGAACCTGCAGTGTTTTTCCTTGGACAAATCCTTATTCGCTTTTATTTCTCCTCCTTTAAGTGCTTTGCTTTGGCTAAACGAAGTCGTCTTGAGATATTTTTGCTTTGTTCTCTATTTTTATTCTTTTAATCATTATTTGTCTTCCTTGTTAAGAGAGTACACTGTTGGATTTATTACTAATACAGATGAGTATTTTCATTATAGCTAATTCTTCGTTGAGACAGGACGGTACATTTATCGAACGCCGATTACTCTCTTTTTACTTACTTCCTTACAGTTTATAGATCATCAATGAAAACCTTTAAACATTAAAATTAATCTTAAAATAAAAAAGTACATTTTATTATTCTATATTGACCATTTGAAAAGGCTCGAAACAATGAATATTGAAATGAAATGACAAAGTTTACCATTGTGGGAGGCGCTTTGACGAGATCCGTTCAACCAGTCGCTGATAGGACTGACAGGTGGTCATTCAGATGGCAATGCGAGCTGTCATTAACATAATTAATGTCATTATTATCACTAACGTCAACATCATTATAACCACCGTCATCCGAGTGGATATCTCCAATGATATTAAATGACTTTACGTTTCTAATTGGTTTCTGGTGGTTAACACTTTGCATTTCATACTATATTTTGGTGAATATTTTCATAATTATCATATTTATTATCTTTATTTCCGAAAGGAATATCTACAACAATGATACATATTTCTCAATTCTAAATGTCATTTAATATTGAAAATTTTACATAAATAATACTTTGCGATTTACAGTTTCTTATTAATCATCATCCAAGTCATAATATAAAACTTCCTGCTTTCAACTATTCTTCATCAATATAAATAAATTAACATTGCTCCACACGTTAAACGATTGTTTATTAATAATAATATAGAGATTAAATATTTCTTAAACACTCATCTAATTCTGTTATCATTCCCTTTACGAGTATGAAAGACAGCATATCGTTACAATGACAAAGTTATAATGTTATTTTAGACGGCGAAGAATTTCTCTCTCCCACCTTCTCATTGTCATTAGAATCATCATGATCACTCTCGTCTCAATTGAAATGCATCATACTGCAATTTGGTGTCCATGGTATCCTTACTGAAGTAAATCCTTACTCCCACACCCAGAGTTATCTCTCTCTCTCTCTCTCTCTCTCTCTCTCTCTCTCTCTCTCTCTCTCTCTTCTCTCTCTCTCTCTCTCTCTTTCACGTTACATTCACTGGATTGCATACCTGGCAATAAAATCAATGACTTCTCACCACAGTCGTAATAATCTTGCAAACTATGTCTGTGATTCGCTCTAAACAAAGGTGAAGGAGAGAGAGAGAGAGAGAGAGAGAGGAGAGAGAGAGAGAGAGAGAGAGAGAGAGAGAGAGGAGAGAGAGAGAGAAGATAAATCTTATTACGACAGATTGCCGATTTCATAATGAGCACTAAAGAGTTGTTCCCTCTCTATACAAACACACTTAACCATCAATCAATCCTGAAGTAACCTGTTTATTATTTCAATCAAAATAAGACCATATACTGTACCTTTAGTGTTCTAAGGTATGTTATGATCCTATGATTCTATGTTATATATATATATATATATATATATATATATATATATATATATATATATATATATATATGGTCTACGTTTTCTTGAGAGTAAGTTTGCGCGTGCGCTTGAATGAGTATGTTAAACTGATCTTTGCTTGAAAGAATGGCATTATGAAAACTGGCATACAATCTCCTTCCAACTTAAAGCCCGGGGCTGTTTGGAAGAATTCAAAGTTTTACCAAAGTTGCAAATTTTATATCTTTGGAAAAGAAACCCAATTTAGAATCCAGTTCCATCTCCACCCAATCGTACCCTAAGTGTAAAAACAACAGCCATTATGTTATTCTAATACTGAGAGAGAGAGAGAGAGAGAGAGAGAGAGAGAGAGAGAGAGAGAGAGAGAGATTCTCTATTGAAAATATTTCCACCTCTGAATTCTAAATTAAGAATATTAATTCCACTCACACATTATCGAATTCAGTGAATATCAGAGATGGGAAGCCACGGAGTCACGGCAGACACAGAATAGAGAGGATAAAGAACAAAAGAAATGAAAGCAGGAAGGAATGAAGGAAGGAAGGAAGGAAGGAAGGTAAGAATCATGAAAATGAGATTTGGGATTTATGACTGACTGAAGGCCTCTATGCTATCACCCTCATTGCCACAAAGGTGAACTTTATGATCTATTTTTATATTCATTCATTCATATCGGCGCCGCATTTGCTTCTCTGCCAGTTGTTTCAACATTTCTATTATTCATTTCTACATTATTCATTTACTCGTATAGAACCCATAATCTATAATTATATTTATTTTGATTTCATTAACTCTTAAATTTTCAATTAATCTGATTAATAGTCTTCTGTATCTCGTAAGAAGATATTTTAAGTCTTCCATTGGTTATGATTTAAAAATTTCGCAATGTTCCCATTCATCATCTTAAAGCTTTATATTCATACTATTTCAACTAATTCGTAAACTTTGCATTCTTCTTATCATTCCAACTGTATCCATCTACCTCTACCCGCCATTAAATTTCATTCCATTTTCCTCTCTTTCATTAGTCGTCCTTGTCAGCTCCTTTTATGCCACGGTTTTCATTACCGTCAGCAAATAAACCTTCACATTTTGAACCATTATGAATTATCCCTTTTTTTCTGGCCGTAGGAATGCCCCTGGTTAATTATCTAGACTATTATGCGACCTATTCTTTACTCCAGCTTCGTTCCAGGCCTCGAAGGCATATGACTACGCCGCTGTTGGGGCAACACTCGCTGTGCTTCTACGACGAAGGAAAAAGGTGGCAACGACGTAGACAGCTGGAGGTATGATATAACTCTATTGAAATGATGCTGAAGGTTGTGCCCACGAAACAAATGGAGGAAATAACGAAGAGGAGAACTGGAGGATATAAGAAAACTGTAATAATGACGTAAAAAGTTATAGAAATGAGAAAGGAAAGAGACCTAAAATAACGACGCAGAAAACTGGAAGGACAACTCAAAGATTGAGAAATATTACATTATTTCTATGGAAAGGGAACAAAAACAGACGGACTCATGAACAAAGTTATGTTTGTGATAAAAAGAAATTGGGATATACGACACGGATGTTGGAATAACCCATGAGCTGAGGGACAGCGAAGGAAACTGAAGAAACAAGGCAGAAAGCTGAAAGAACAACTTCCCAAGCTGAAACAACGGCACAGAAAGCTTAAAAAAGGGTGAATATTGTTGTGCACTGGAAAGATGTCGCAGAAAAAGAATACACAGGATCTATTGCATTAACGATAAGAGAGAGAGAGAGAGAGAGAGAGAGAGAGAGAGAGAGAGAGAGAGAGATGTTTTGATTCTTCTATTACGGAGATATGAAAGAATCATTTATACATCCATAACTTTTATAGATTTGACATATGCGGTACACTTGAAATCTTTTTATCGAATTCCTCCAAATATTATCATATTGATAAGCAGATAATCTCTTATCTATTAACATAGTGATAAAATTATGGTATATTTTCAAGAGAGCTTATTCTTATCAGAAAATCCAAATTACAAAGAGGTTCACCTTTTTTTTTACCATAAAAGATAGATGATTAAATCGTGTTTTTATCACAATACTGAAACAGAGAATACAAGGCGATAAAATATGAAACAGCAGAAACACACGCACGCACGCACAAATATATATGTGGAATCTTATCCCAATAATACATGTCGTATATCCGATATATGTGCATGAATGACATTCTTTCCGGTTACAAGATTCAAAGTACACTATATAATAGCTATATACGTACTATATATAAATATATATATATATATATATATATATATATATAGAAGATTCTGCAGATAAAAAGTTATGATTCATCATGGCTGTGTCGCAGAGATCATAGGATGCAGGGATTCTTGGGAAGGGGTGGCAGGTGTTTTGTAGAGAGAGAGAGAGAGAGAGAGAGAGAGAGAGAGAGACTAGCGGCCACGCTTGGCAGGCTCATTGCAGTCTTTATAGTTTATTCCCAGATGCGCATTAGTTTTTGTTGTTGATGTTATTGCTGTTGCAGTTGTTTTTTTGTCACATTGTCTCTGCAGATAAGTTTCACTAGCAAGTATAAATTTGGTAAAAATATTTACAATAATTTTGATATGTTCATGTAAGATACATTTATTTTCTCATCTATTTATCTATCTAGCTATTATTATTATTATTATTATTATTATTATTATTATTATTATTATTATTATTATTATTATTATTATCATTATTATTATTATCATTTATTATTATTATTATTATTATTATCATTTGCTACACCACAACCCTATTTGGAAAAGCAGCATGCTATAAGCCCAAAGGGCTTCAACAGGGAAAATAGCCTAGTCAGGAAAGGAAAAAAAGGAAAAATGAAATATTTTAAGAGTAACAACAATAAAATAAATATCTCCTATATAAACTATATAAACTTTAACAAAACAAGAGGAAGAGAAATGAGATAGAATAGTGTGCCCGAGTGTACTCTCAAGCAAGAGAACTCTAACCCAAGAGAGTGGAAGACCATGGTACAGAGGCTTTGGCACTACCCAAGACAGGGGAACAATGGTTTGATTTTGGAGTGTCCTTCTCCTAGATGAGCTGCTTACCATAGCTAGAGAGTCTCTTCTACCCTTAGCAAGAGGAAAGTGACCACTGAACAATCTATTGATAGGCAGATGAAGTGGGAGTTTGGTAGTGACTTTGGTTTTGTTTTGTTTTCTTGTAGCTATTCTCTATTGGAGAAAATGGTTTCTTGTATTAATTTTCTCTTGTTTTATAGTCTATTCTAAGAAGTAAGCTGCCATCCTACGGCAATTCTGATTGTCCATGTAAAAACACATAATCTGTGACAAATCTTATTCAATGACTTTAACTGGTCACTGGACATCCTATAATGAATTTAGATTGGCTTAGAAGAGACTTAATGATTTTGTCTGATGTTTCGAACCTATAGAATTTCAACTATGTAAGCACATACTGGGCCCAGTAGCCTAAAAGGACACTAACAAATTTTGATTGGCTAAACTGAGACTGACTTATTCTGATCCAACATGCAGTCTCTGATACATTCTATCTGGCTAAATCATGAGAATGTATAATTTATAGGCCATACACTTCGTGGGGGATTCCCCTTCATCTACGGATCTTCCCAATATGGGGAGAACAGCTGGTCCCATGTTGTAGGGGCGTGTTCCACCATACACGGAGGTCGTGTATGTATCTGTTTTCTCTAGGGATGGGAAGAGCGTGACTGGTTTTCTTATTTCCATCCAGACGGAAAGTTATTTTTTGTTACATAAAGGGACAGACTTCTTTATAACCTAGAGTAATATCAATTTTAGATTATGGTCAACCTATATCCTTCTTTCTTAGACAATATCATCCAAATCCCATACGTACATGTTATATAATTAACCACATATTGCATATACATACACATATTCACACAGATATATATATATATATATATATATACATAATCGAAGACTGTGTACATGTATGTATGTATGTATGTATGTATGTATGTATGTATATACATATATATATATATATATATATACATATATATATATATATATATATATGTGTGTGTGTGTGTGTTTGTTTGTGCGAGCGCGTGTGAGTATGACGACAACTTACATGTCATGGACATAAAATATACATAGTATAGTGACGAAAAGAACAATTATTAGACTTGTTTTTAGATGTACTTTTGTCTTGTTATTCACATCATCGGACTCAAAATACACACACACACACACACACACACATATATATATATACATATATATACATATATACATATATATACATATATACATACATACATATATATATATATATATATACACACGAAGACATGTATAACAGTTTAGATTTTAACGATACTTATGATTGGAAATCGTTTAAAAAAAGACATAACACACGAAACAAATATCCTCAAAAGTTTTCCCATTAGCAAGCTTTGTAGCATCGTGATTCGAAATATGCAAACGAGCCCAAAATAGCTGGCTGGCACGAATAAAAAAAAAAACGAGTCTACTTACAGAGAGCTTAAGAAAAGAACGAATACCGTTCAGATTTCGCAAAGACAGAGAAGAAAAAAAAAGGAAAAAGAGAAATAGAATGAGAGAGCTGAGGTATCAGGGAAAGAAAAAAACGAAATAATCACCTCTTGAAAAAGTGGGGATTCGATTCAAGCTCTTGTGAAGAGAGTCATTAGGGTCCTGAATGGAATCAAAAGGCGCCAATGCCACGAAGAACAAACCCACACACGATCATTAGGAAATCTCAACTCAAACACGAAACAACGTTTCGGGAAAAAGAGTTCCAAGTCAGGATTATTGCAAGGAGAGAGAGAGAGAGAGAGAGAGAGAGAGAGAGAGACAGCATCTCTGCATGGGTAAAAGCAGAGGAAGATTTTCTTTATGTGAACTAAAGGCAAAGAAACTGTCTGTGTGTGAAAGAGATGGAGGATTTTAGTATATACTGTATATATATATATATATATATATATATGTGTGTGTGTGAGTACGTGTGAATACATATACATATATATATAAATACATATATATATATATATATATATATATACTATATTTAGTATTACTAGCTAAGCTACAACTCTAGTTGGAAAAGCAAGATGATACAAGCCTAAGGGCTCCAACATGGAAAAATAGCTCAGTGAGGAAAGGAAATAATGAAATAAATAAACGATCTGAGAAATAATGAACAATTAAAATAAAGTATTTCAACAATAGTAACAACATCAAAACAGAAATTTCATATATAAATTATAAAAAGACTTCTGTCAGCCTGCTCAACAAAAAAACATTTGCTGCAACTTTGAACTTTTATAAGTTCTACTGATTCAACTACCCGATCAGGAAGACCATTTCACAACTTGGTCACAGCTGGAATAAAACTTCTAAAATACTGTGTAGTATTTAAGCCTCATGACGGAGAAGGCCTGACTATCAGAATTAACTGCATGCCTAGGATTACGAATATGTTTTTCAATGTCAGAGAGAGAGAGAGAGAGAGAGAGAGAGAGAGAGAGAGAGAGAGATTAAGGTATTCAGACATCCAGAATTATTTGCTAATTACACTCTGGCAGACGGAGCTTATCCCTTTTAGCATCGCTGACTTCCAAAATGTCTGAGATAGGTTTTCGTGTTCAGCCACATTATAAATCCATATTTTTTTTTTCATTTCCACTTTCAGTCTTGTGAGACGTCTTCGTTGGCTGTTTCATGACAGAAAAAAACATTATACTGTTGTTATCATCATTATTATTATTATTATTATTATTATTATTATTGAACATGCTAAAAGAGACATTAAATCCTAATGTGGACTTCAAAGAAACGGATGCGAATAGATGAATAGAAAGAAAAGGAAGTATATTAGATTACTGGTAAAAAAAAAAAAGGTATTACGGAGCAAGATGTACAAGAGTTGAAATAACATGGCTGTAAAAAAAAACTTTTTTTTTTCAACTATAAAAACCCAGAAAGTTTCTTGCAAGTTAGAATACCTATAAAACGGGTCAAATCGTGAGTAAATAATATATTCAGATGCATGTACCAATAATCTCTATGACATGAGTATAAGTCAATATGTGTGAGAGAGAGAGAGAGAGAGAGAGAGAGAGAGAGAGAGAGAGAGATCTAATCCGGAATCCCAACTTGTGATGTATTCTAAGCTGACATGGATCCCTTCCCTTTAATAGCCGTGTTGTGTTGTGGGTGTCTGGGAAAAAGTCCAGCACTGGCTCTTACTATTCCAACGACCTAGTTTTCCGTTTCCGTGTTGACAACACAACAGACAGAAACAAAAGGATAATGCAGAACTGAAAATGTCTCCCGTTAACACGATTACTCTCTCTCTCTCTCTCTCTCTCTCTCTCATCAAGCAAATTCCATATACCCTAATTGTTTAATCAGAAATCCCTTGACTCTCTCTCTCTCTCTCTCTCTCTCTCTCTCTCATCAAGCAAATTCCAAATCCCCTAATTGTTTAATCAGAAATCCTTTGACTCTCTCTCTCTCTCTCTCTCTCTCTCTCTCTCATCAAGCAAATTCCATATCCCCTAATTGTTTAATCAGAAATCCCTTGACTCTCTCTCTCTCTCTCTCTCTCTCTCTCTCTCTGAGCTAAATGAACAGTTAATAGAGACATTCAAAATACTTGAAGGAATAAATATTGTAGACTACAACAACTTCACTCATAACACAAATCAGTCCAGAGGTAACGGATACAAACGGGGATTGAAAAGATACAACACCAGTCAATGTTGTAGTTTCTTTAGATAAAAATATCAAATACATGAAACAGACTTCAGACATCCAGCGGATGTATGAACCACAATACGGTAAACAAATTCAAGAATAAGTTAGACAAGATCATAAAAGTTCTCTAAACGTTTAAACTAATTCACTCTATCCAAGAGTCATTGAGACATCCAAAATCCTTTTAACTCTCTCTCTCTCTCTCTCTCTCTCTCTCTCTCTCTCTCTCTCTCTATTATAACTGGGACATTAAATAAAATAAAATTAAATAAAATCAATCCATATAAAGATTCAATTTAATTGTTAGAAAATATTGCCTCGCTTTTACCTGAAATCGGCCCTTATTGCTTTAGACCCGACGGAACAATTAAAATGAAGAGAGAGAGAGGCAGGGAAACCGGTCTTGTTTACCTCTCAAGCCACCCTTTAATTAAAACGACTCTTTGGCCTAAAAATATTTTCTCGAAGTAAATAGGTTTAACCATCATCCGAAAGGTGCGTGTAATATTCAGTTTTCCTACCTGGTAAACACATCATTAGGAAGTCTCTCTCTCTCTCTCTCTCAAGGACACTGTTTTGATCATTAGGGAAAATTTTGGCCTTCGAAACCTGTAAATAAGGATTGTGGACATGAGCCTCCCCCCCCCTCTCTCTCTCTCTCTCTCTCTCTCTCTCTCTCTTACCAGCGTATTTGAATAAACACCCAAATACACACACACATTATACACACACACACACCAATATATATATATATATATATGTGTGTGTGTGTGTGTGTGTGCGTGTGTGTGTGTGTGCGTGTGTGTATGGGTGTATACCTTATTATTATTATTATTATTATTATTATTATCTAAGCTACAACCATAGATAGAAAAACAAGATGCTATAGGCTAAGCCCAGGGACTCCAACAAGGAAAAATAGCCCAGTGAGGAAAGTAAACAAGGAAGTAATGAACAATTAAAATAAAATATTCTAAGAACAGTAACAACATTTAAAAATAACCTTTCACACATAAACTATAAAAACTTAAAAAAAAAGATGAAGAGAATAAGATAGAATAGTGTGCCTGAGTGTATACAAATGCATACGTGTATATATATATATACATATATATATATATATATATATACGAATATAAATTCATAAATATATTTTGATACACACTCATATATATATATATATATATATGAATATAAATTCATAAATATACTTTTATATACACACTCATACATATATGTATATATATTTAAATTTCCGGTCCTCCTAATTGTTCTAGTATGAATCATTTTGGTATTAATCCCCCCCCCCCCCAAAAAAAAAAAAAAACTGCTGAATCTGAGACGCTAATTTATGTTACTGGCGCTCTTTATAAGTAAAATTTGGTTTTAAAGCCCGAAAAAAATTCTGGCCGCGTAGTTCCTTCATATTACAAATTTTCACACGGCAGAAGTGTGAAAATAA
>NC_090752.1:34785203-34790203 GCF_036898095.1 Palaemon carinicauda
CGGTTGGACAAGATAATTCTAACCAATCAGCGATCAGGAATCTTTTCCGAGCTAAAAGGGCACCGCTGCGAGTCGGTGCAATTCTGCATCGCTAAAAGAAATTGTCTATAGTCATGGCCACCCATACTAGGCTTGTTTGGTGTGAGTGGTCACAATTCGCACTGACAGGCGACGTCATTTACACAGCGCGGATGGAGAATACACTGATTCCTGCAGAGGCTTTAGAACAAGAGACCTCCATCATGCAGAGCAAAGACTGATTGAACTATGTGACTAATTAGATAATTAAAATAACACCAAAATACTCTGCCACGCGGCTCACGCACATAGCAAATGTACTGCTTACCAGAACAGGAAGCAAAGGCCAGTAACTGATTAAATAGCGTTCATTCGGCGGAACAACATACTGTAAATACCCTCAATTGAATAAGGGAGTAATATGGAATAAATGTATTATCATAAAGTAACAAGAATAAATATATGACTTAAAACATTTAATTGTAGTATGGAATAAATGTATTTTCGTAAAATATTTGATTTTAATATGGAACGAATATATTTTTACAAAATACCATTTAATTTTGATATGGAATTAATTCATTTTTATTAAATAACTTGATATGAAACCACAGATTATTTTACATTATCGGGAAAATACCTAAAAAAAAATATTGTTACCGACCAGTGATTACGAAGCTACTGTTCTTTTCAACATATGTTGACTATAATGAAAATAGTAATAAAACTGTAAGGTAATAATAACACAGCCATACATATACATATATATATATATATATATATATATATATTTAAATAAGTTTACTCAGTTGTATATAATATTTACAAAGATCATATTAGGCTGGATAGAAAAACAACAGCACTTTAATCAACCAAGAGACCAGGCAGGCTTAAGGAGCGGGTATTGGACAAATGACCATATCCAAGTAATTAAATCAACTAATGGAAAAATCAACGGGGTATGACAAACCACTATAGATGGCATTTATAAACCATACTGTTAAAAAATTGCCGTAAAAAACCTTAAAAATCCTGGAATAGATGTTGCCAGACATTTACCGTTTTGAAAACAAATATATTGACGTTAAGGAGTGATATTAAAAGATAATAACAAAGTAGGGTAAAATTACGGTTGCCTGTATTTTACTGAAATAAGGCTGAGAATAGTATATTTTTACGGAGAATTTTCGATTAAAATTACGGTTTTTTTTAACAGTGTATGACAAAGGTTTTGACTTTCTCAAACTTCAGCAATAATGAAAGCACTTCAAAGAGAAGGTAGTGAGAAAATTACGATTGAGAAAGGAGTTAGACAGGGAGACCCCATCTCCGAAATTATTCACAGCATGCCTAGAAGATTTTAAGAATATAATTGGGAAAACATAGGAATTAGCAATAATAGGGAATACCTTAACAACATAGAATTTGCAGATGTGAATCATGGGGGGAATTCCAAAAGATGATAGAATATTTGAATAGGGAAAGCAGAAACGCAGGACTGAAAATTAATATAATTAAAACTAAGACAATGTTCAATTAAAATGCAGACAACAAATAACGGTTAAGGACGAACCTCAAGATACTGTTAATGACAGATTGTTACGACAGACAGTAATTGTTGCCCCTGGACATGAGACCAAAATTAAAAGAAGGATAAACACGAGATGCAAAACTTTTGGTAAAAAATAATAAATTTTGAAAAGTAAAAAGAAAAATATTTATTCAGATGGTTCTACCAGTATCAACTTATACATCAGAAACTTGGAGCCTTACTAAAGCCTTAGAGTTTAGAGGCTTACAACATAAGCCAGTTACAAATCAAAGAGGGAATGGACAGAATAATGATGGGAACAACAATAAGATATAGAAAAAAGAGCAACATGATTCCGAAAGCAAACTAAATTATTGGATATTCCAATATGCAATAAAAAGAAAAGGACAAAGGAAGGACATATAATGAGAAGTACAGATAATATATGTACAGTATCAATACCAGAATGGGTTCCTAAAGATCATATTAAATAAGAAGCAAGGGAAGGAGAGAAGACGATGGATTGAGAAGCTAAGAAAATTTGCGGGTATAGACTGGCAAGTAGAAGAACATGTCTGAGGCCTTTGTTCTGCAGTGGACTAACTACGGTTGAATATATATATATATATATATATATACTGTATATATACATATATACTGTATATATATATATATATATATATTTATATATATATATACACACACTGTATATATGTATGTATGTATATATATATATATATATATGTGTGTGTGTGTATGTGTGCGTGTATTTGTACTTACAAAAATCTACCCACTTATCTCTTTATCTATCCATATATACATAGAATTACAAACACACAAATGTACACACATACAAAAAACACACACACACACACACACACACACACACATATATATATATATGTATATATATATTGCATATACAACTATATGCTAACATCCAGCTTTTTAGGCAAGGACAAATAATAACGGAGCCTTTACTTTGCTGAATAGAGTAAAACTTCTTCAAACTAATTTGAACAAATTTCCATATTCTCAGCCTCGCTGAAAGAACGAGGCTCGCACGAGCATATCAAAGGAAATTGTTTTCAAAATAAGAAAAACGGAAAAAAAAAAGTTGTAAAGGTTTTCTGGGAACGTTCGGAAAGAGGAAAAGAAATTTTCTATAATTTTTTTTCAGATAACTTTGCTGTTGAATGATAGATTGAAGTTTTTTTGACTTCATGATAACGGCACTATATCGATAAGTGCTTTGCCGAACTTTTGCTATAAAAAAATACATATACAGTATATATATATATATATATATATATATAAATATATATATATATATATATATACCGACAATAAAATTTTTGGTCGTTAATGAAATTTCACAAAGTAACTCAGCCGCGCGAGCATACATACATACATACATACATACACACACACACATGATAAAGGAAAAGCGATCGATGTAATCTGAACTTTGTTTCAGCGAAGCGTAGTTATCACCTAAAATTTTACAAGAATGAGTACTTATTGAAAAAGAATTGTTATGAAATAAATATGCAGGTGCTTTAGTGTAATTGGTTGTGTGTGCCAAGAAGATTCACAGCCTCTGCTGTATATAAATAGTTAGACGCTCGTGCAGTGGCGTATACCGATAGGCTTGCAAGCATGATTACGGATCATAGCCCAGTTTGCCAAATAATGATCTGAATAAGAAATGGAGAGTAAACCTAGATATGATAAGACAGCCGACACTGTGGATGAATTAAGAAGATACTGTAGTGAAATAGTTTTTTCTATTTCTGATTCAATTCTTATTATGCCGGAAAATACAGGATACACGTAAGAAATCGTTATTAACAATATATAGGAAAATACCTTCGAACTTTCTCACAGTCACATAAAATATAATTGATAAGTAGTTTTGGTAAAGGAATTTGAAAACCAAGTGGATTTAAGATCATGCTTTGAGAGAGAGAGAGAGAGAGAGAGAGAGAGAGAGAGAGAGAGAGAGAGAGAGATAGTGCAAGGTTGACAGTGTTGGCGGTGCACGCCGATGGACAATCAATAGTCGGGGGCCACACCCCTAACACCAGCCAAAGTCTGCACTCTCTGCACCGCCAACACTGTCAACCTTGCACTCTCTCTCTCTCTCTCTCTCTCTCTCTCTCTCTCTCTCTCTGTTGCTACCTCAGTTGCACTCTTTTCACAAATCCCTCTGCACTCCTGATTATTCTGCGGTGTCCTTGTAATTCCCTGTATGTATTTCAATTCTTTTTGGAGCGTCGTTCCCTTGTCCCGGATGCGTACTCACGAGTACAATAATTTATTCCCATGTACTGCTTTGTAGTACGGCCAATTCCTCCAGTAACACTGTGACCTGGTGTACTGTGCTCGCGTGCTTTGTTTCACACGTTTCAGAGATTAAAGGACAACCAAGGTCTGGACACCTTTTGTATGTAGAGAGACAAGGTCAAACTCACAATGTTTGAAGCTATTTCTGTGGTTTCCAGTCTTGCCCTGCTGGAAGTATAATGTTTTATACACATAAACAATACTACACAAATATTTATTCAAGATACAATATCCACTATTTCAAGCGGTTGTAACTGTAATGAGGTAAACATTTAGATCACTTGCATTTCAACATATGAAACAATATAACGACCTATTATTGCGCTAAGTTTAGTTTGATGCTTAAAAATACGAATTTTGTTGTAATTCGGGTTCCGGAAGCACTTCATTAAAACCCTGAATAAACGCACCTGTAAAGCTCATTAATATGTATCAAACTAATATTTACACCCTTCTTTATTTGTCTCATCAAATATTCAATATAAATATTATATTATATATATATATATATATATATATGCACATATATAATGTGTCTGCATAAGTAAAAATTATGTTTAATGTATATATCTATATACATACATTACACACACACACACACACACACACAAACACACACACACATATATATATATATATATATATGTACATATATACATATGTGTGTATGTGTGTGTGCATAAGTATAAATGTATATAAAATGTATACATCTATATATAAACACACGTACATACATACATACATAAATACATACATATATACCCCCCCCCCACACACACACATATATATATATATATATATATATTGTATATAAATATATATATATATATAGATATTATATATATGCATATGTGTGTATATATATATATATATATATATGTATATGAATGAATAAATATTTAAAAACTTATCAACATATGTTAATGAGCATTATAACACGTCATAAAATTCCCATTTTTTTACTGTATAAAAGTGCTAAATTACCAAACCTCATAAAATGTTAATTATACTGGTTAATTTACATTACAGATTTACACTCGAGGGTGTTTTGCACGCAATAATATTACATTTTATATAAGGAACTGAGAATTCATTTTAAATAAAC
>NC_090752.1:34797703-34802703 GCF_036898095.1 Palaemon carinicauda
CGGATACATTATAATAATAATAATAATAATGACAATGACAAATATCAATGGCAATGACAATGACAATAATAATGATAATGATAATAATAATAATAATAATAATAATAATAATAATAATAATAATAATAATAATAACTTGACACTATTCTATCTGTTTATGACAATTGTAAAATTCATGTTGCATATTATTAACGTCCAATACAAACATTGATCCGGAATGAATATTTTGAGCCTTCAGCTAAATTACGTGATTTGAAAATAGTCATCGGAATTTATTTTTTTAATCTAACTCCATTTTTCTTTCTATTAAGCCATGATTTTTATCTAGGAATTTTACCTTCTGATATCATATATACGTAACCAACTTTTTCTCCAAACTATGTTATTGATAACTCACATGTGGATTTTCATACAGCTTATTGTAATGCTAATAGTTATTAGATTTTATATTCCATCAAAATGTGATCCCTGTGAAGCTAATCACGTCTATGTTTTGTATGTCATGTTTTGATATATGTATATCTGCTTTTAAATTCATTATTTGGGGAACAATTTCCTTCTACAATATAAGAGATATCCAAGCTCAATAGTGTCTTCTTTCCCCGCTGTGTGTGCAAGCCCGTTCCCTTGCCTGCGGGTTCGTCAGTTAGTAAAAAAAATCGCTGTATTGCAAGCAAATTGCAATATACGGCAATTTTGTACGTTTTCTGGTCCTTAGCAATTGCATTTGACACAATTTGGCCGAATTTCAAGTACAATGCATGCAGTTAATTTTAACAGTTTTGCCTTCTCCATTGTAAGTCTTAATACTAAACAGTATTCTAGAAGTTTTATCCCGGCTAGTATTAACAATACATCGTCTAGATAATTGACTGTTGAAAGAATCTGACATTTCGTGTGATAAGATTGAAAATTTTCGTGATAGGCGATATGCATGTGACAGAAGAGGTTTTACTGCCATTAAGACACTCTTGTCCATCCATTTACATTACTAAAAACATTTTGCAGGATCATATGGGAAACGGATATAAAATCTCTCTCTCTCTCTCTCTCTCTCTCTCTCTCTCTCTCTCTCATCTCTCTCTCTCTCTCTCTCTCTCTCTCACAAATTTTGTCGGACACGGAGGAAAGCAACTTGTTCGAGATCGCAGGGATTAATAATGCTGTCAGAAATTATTAGATTCCAAACTTGAGACGTTGATGGAATCGAAGCCACGCCCCCAGCGATCAATCTTTTGGCTAATTACATATACGTGGGCCAGGGGGGGGGAGGGGGAAATCGCACAGCCCCCAACCACAACTGCTCCTGTCCACTAAGCAAAAAATTATGTGGTCGTCTCTATTCTATTTTATTTTACGATTTTAAAATAATTATTGAATATTTAATTCATTTCTTTTCTATGATTTATACGTTATTCCCATTGTTCTTATTTATCCTTATTCTAAAATACCAAATATACTAATCATTTCATAATTCTTTTTAATCATTTAAATATAAACTCTTTCCTGTTATTCGAAAAAGTTTTGTCAATTAAATATTAAGATTTTCATTTTTTTAAATGATTTAAAAAAAAAATCTTTATTGCTGTACCACTGATTTTTTTAATATGGTTTGAAATTTACTGTTTTTGTTTTATCAACATTTTATTAAGCTGAAATGTTTATCGTCCGTTATTTTCTCTCTCTCCTCTCTCTCTCTCTCTCTCTCTCTCTCTCTCTCTCTCTCTCTCTCCTCTCCTCTCTCTCCTCTCTCTCTCTCTCTTATTTATAACCCATTAAATCTCTTCACTTTTAATCCACCCTTCGTGATCACCACTGATCACTAATCCACTATGTGACATCTGCTTATTTTAGCGTTATTATCCAATCTTTATTTTGGGTTTGGAGCCAGATTTCGCCTCTCTCTCTCTCTCTCTCTCTCTCCTCTCCTCTCTCTCTCTCTCTCTCTCTCTCTCTCTCTCTCTCTCTCTCATCTTCTTTTAGCAAAGCTAAATAAGATTAAAACCTTTCATTATTATTTTACAAGCCAATCCACTTGGTTAATGTAGGTTAAGCTATATCAAGAAAAGCAAAGATATCTGAAAACGAAATTCATTATGCGAATGAGGACTACTCGTTATTTTAATGTCACGTTGAGTTAACATAGGTCAAGTTAGGCTGGGATATATCAAGATGTAAATTACTTACAATTAAATAATTTACAAATTCAAAACCTGTGTAACAGGGCAATTTATGTAGCTTACAAACCCATGAATATCCACATAAAGGTTTAAAGGCCGCTCATGAAATGCGGAGGCAAGGGATGACAATGCCCTAGATACTGACCATAATTACATACATATGATCAGCGCCCAAGTCCCCTCTAAACCAAAGCTAAGACCAGGGAGGCACAGGCAATGGTTGCTGATGACTCAGCAGATAGACTTATAGGCTCCCCCAATCCTTAGCTCACAAGGGAGGTGAAGTTGCAAACACTACAAAGACCAACTTGAACCCCAGTCCAGCCAATCGCCAGACAGGACGTTTCCAATAGGTTACCAAAAACATACGAAATGTAGTAAGTTATTTCTTTGGTGGTTATTTATTTAAAATTCCATTTTTCAATTTTGTATTCTACTTTTATTTTTCAAGACTTATTTTGGATGTCATAATTATGTGGATACAATCTTCCTTTTTGCTTCTATTTACTTTATATCAACCGCAATTGCCTATTCCTCCCCTGGTCATAATTTGTTGGAGAGGGGGCTTGGGTTCTGATCATATGTATAAATGGTCAGTCTTTGTCATTCATGAGCAGAAAAAAAAAAGAAAAAAAGAAAAAATATTTATTAGATAGTACGCGTAAGCTTGCTTACATATTAAAAAACAAATTTGTTAATTAGGTGTTGAAGCACCTGCTATGTGTGCGTTCTTTACTTAGAACTTTTGGATTTTTGGAAGGAAGAAGCGATTCATCATCTTTCTGTTAGTTTCTTCATTATCTCCATAAAAGAACTTCAACTTCGTGAGAATTTTTTCATAACTCTTCATCTCTTCTTCGCAACTTTGACAAATGAATCGTCTTGCGTCGCCACTGTTTAACCTTTATTAGCTTTCGCGGCTCTTAATGATTTTCTTGTTGCTCCAATTAGCGGCATAATCAAGGGCTTTGACCTCCAACGTCACAGTCTTTTCCTTTGTTTTATTCCACTTGTCGATACGCTCTCTCTCTCTCTCTCTCTCTCCTCTCTCTCTCTCTCTCTCTCTCTCTCTCTCTCTCTCTCTCTCTCTCTCATATTAGTCTTTACAAGCTTTATCACGCTCACTTCTCTCCTTTCTCAGTTTTCATTTCTGTTTGTACATTAAAGTTTTTCGTGTTTAATAATTTTTTACATTTTATTGCTCTCTCTCTCTCTCTCTCTCTCCTCTCTCTCTCTCTCTCTCTCTCTCTCATATCAGTCTTTACAAGTTTTATTCACGCTCACTTCTCTCCTTTCTCAGTTTTCATTTGTTTGTACATTAAAGCTTTTTGTGTTTTATAATTTGTACATTTTATCGCTTTCTCTCTCTCTCTCTCTCTCTCTCTCTCTCTCTCTCTCTCTCTCTCTCTCTCTCTCTCTCATATCAGTTTTTAAGCCTTTTCAATCTCCCTTTCTCTCCCTTTCTCAGCTTCCACTTCTATTTGTGCATTAAACCTCTTGTATTATTTACTATTCATCTCCTCACAACTCTCCAAATTTCGCAGATTATCAGCCCCATCGCATTCCCATTTTCTCTTTCTTCTTTCATTGCATTCCCATCCCTCACGCTCCCCATAATGGACGCTGCAAACCCGCAGGGAATCTTCCTTATGGATTATGTAATTCCAAAGCAATCTTCTTGCCTCTGGGAATTATGGGGTGAGTCGGCTTCCCTTCCCTTTCTTTATGCCGATTGATTGCCCTCGTAAGAAGCCAGAGCTTATCGACAGTCGTACGAAATGGCAAAGCCTGCTGCTTGTAATGAGAAAGTCTTAAGTTATTGGTAATGTCACTGAGTATTGTTATAACCTTTGTATAATGGTTAAAATCGCGATGGACGGTGAAGTTTTGGACACATGGTAAAAGTTTGTATGCAATGATAAAGAATGTATGTAATGGTAAAGCCTTTGAGTAAGAGTAAAGCCTGCTGAGTGTAATGGAAAAGTCTATGAATGAAGGTAAAACCCGTGAGTAAAGGTGATAGTAGTAGTAAGGGTAAACCACGTATGTGTTCTGCCAAAGTCCCCTTATTAATGCCGTGAACCGAATAAAATAGTATAATCCATATACAGTATAACGGAACGTGAAGCGGACCTGATCTATCCACCTGAACATTTGCTAAGTTGAATATAATAGTTTTATATTTTAGACTACAATTAGCACTACTAATTACAACAACATTATCAAAAGATACTTATAACAGCGAATACCGGTCATAATATTTATGTTAGAGCTATTATTACTGATTTAATAAAGCTTTATAAATAGCTGTTTATACAGCATTACTAATAGCTCCTCATGACCACATAGTTAGAGTGATTATGCTATCAGTATTAACAACAGGTAATAAGAGCAGTATTCATAGCGGATAATGCTAGCATTGTAATTAAGTGTAACAAAAGGAGTCGAAGCAACAGGCTACGTCATGATCGATTAGGAACAAACATTCTCTTTTCATTAGTCTTTTTTGCCATTCCTTTCATGTTTATCTATCGATACATCTTCTTTTCCTGATGTTGATGGTAACAATTGGAGGGTCAGCGTTTATGACGACGTGCGTTTTGACACAATGCCAAATTCATTTAAGAAAAAACGTTTATAAGTTGTATCAATAAAAGGGTTGTAGGCCATGCTTTTTTTTCTTTAACTTACGGATTATATACTGTGCTTTGAATAGGCTTCATAAAACGTAAAATAAGAGGAAATAGAAAAGTTATCAATAGCAATAAAAGAAATTAAAAGAAATAAAATTATATACGAACCATGAATATATAAGAGAAA
>NC_090752.1:34805203-34812917 GCF_036898095.1 Palaemon carinicauda
ACAAACACATACACACACTCATATATATATATACACAGTATATATATATATATATATATATATATATATATATATATATATATATATATATATATATATATATATGGACTGGCACAGAAAGACCATAAACAGACGCAAGTGGAAGGACATGTCTGGAGCCTTTGTTCTGCAATGGACTTAGTAACGGCTGAGGATTATGATATATATATATATATATATATATATATATATATATATATATATATATATATATATATATATGTGTGTGTGTGTGTGTGTGTGTGTCTGTGTGTGTTTGTGTGTGTATACCTGTTAGATATCAACAAAACAAATACAGTAGATGTAAAAAAGGTGCACAAAAAAAAAAATATGCTGGACCTAAAAGTAATAGAAGCAAATATAAAGGAACTGACTAAATGAATTACATCAGCAGTTACAAAAGCAGTCTCACCATGGCGCTGGAAAGCCAAACCCTGAAAACGTTAGCCAAGTGCTCTTGGAGATCCTTCAGTGCTACGGAACAACAGACGAAGCAGACTAAGAAAACTAAAACTCTGCATTGGGGAGTTTGTATCAGCCGTATCATCGCGTGTTGTCAATCAATAAATGTTTATTTTTCCGTCCCAATTGGAGGACATGTCTAGGGGTACTAGAGGTGGGCACGGGTGATGCAGAGGAAGGAGGGGGGGGGAGGGGGGAGCTGAGCTTATAGGTATTCATGTGGAAGAAGGGACCAGGAGTTGTTCATGTTATACTACGATTTATGGAACAGTTAAACAACCACAAAAGAAATCAATCGTTGGCTAGCGATCACGCAATCATGGATGGCTGGTCATGATGGCCGAAGGTGAATAATCTCCTTCGCTGTTGTGGTGATGATACTGCTGCTACCTTTTGTCTCCAATGAAGAAGTTTCTGGATGTTGAAAGATTCAGAGGGACAGGTTTTTACGGAATATGTGACTGAGGATAAAGGAACTCAGATGAGACAGGGAGGGTGGTGGTAGAGAGTAGAAATATGTAAAGCGTAAATTAACCTGTAGTAATTTTGTTGCGATATTAAAGATGGAAACATTCATTTTATAAGAAGACACAGAGAGAGAGAGAGAGAGAGAGAGAGAGAGGAGAGAGAGAGAGAGAGAGAGAGAGAGAGAGAGACGTTAGGTGCTGACTAGCCATTATTCTTTGTTTTCAGTTCATTATAACTGCCCACTTACTACACCTCTCTCTCTCTCTCTCTCTCTCTCTCTCCTCTCTCTCTCTCTCTCTCTCTCTCTCTCTCTCTCTCTCTCTGTTATCTATGCTCCTTTTCTCCCCAATTTAGGCTCCTTAGCATAAAGATGGAGTGTCAGAACAAAGGCTGATTAACTCAAAGAAAAGTTTTCTCATTTCTACTTTCGCTGGTTTCCACAAGGTTTCGACAAGATACTCCTTTTCACATGATATTCTAACTTGGCCGAAAAGTCTTTTTTATGTCTTCCTGTCCCGGAGCGAACGATAAAAATTAAAATATATAGCGGAGGAGGAGGAGGAGGCAGGATAGCAATGGGGGAGGAGAAATCTGATAAAAATTACAAGAGGAAGTCGGTGAAAAAGAAAAAATATTTACTTACTGAAAGAGATAGAAAGGGAGAGGGAAGAGTGAGTTAGATAAATATGAGGGGAAGATGAATAAACTTTGACTAAAAGGAGAAAGTGAACTATTGGCAGAAGGAAAATACTTTAAAGGAGGGGAGAAGAAGAAGAATAACTTGAATAAGAGAGACTAATATGATCATGAAATAAAAAGATAGAGAAGAGGAAGGATAAGAGTGAAAGCAGGAGAGAAAAGTTGAAGAATAAGAAGTTGAGCAAAATAGGCTCGACAAAAAATGAGTTAAAAATAAAGCTAGAGGATGAAGATAACGCAGAACGCTGAACATTAAACAAAAGACCAAACCAGAAGAGAGAGAGGACAAGACAAGAAAGAAAAGAGATTGAAAACGTAAAACATACTACATACAAAAGGAGCATGGATCTGGAATCTTGAGGCTCAACATAGAAGTAACAATGCACTTGACATAAAGTTGGAAATATGCGTCTTAGGGGAATTGTTGTTCATTGCCTGAGAATTTGTCACAAATTCTGCCGTAGATGTGTGAATTTTCAGTGTACAAACTCCTTGAATAAAGGTAGTAATAATACACAGAGAGAGAGAGAGAGAGAGAGAGAGAGAGAGAGAGAGAGAGAGAGAGGGGAGAGAGAGAGAGAGAGAGAGAGAGAGAGAGAGAGAGAGACGAGAGAGAGAGAGAGAGAGAGAGGAGAGAGAGAGGCTTTCAATAGGCTTTCAATTAGGACTCTGATGCACCATGTTATTGTTCCCTCACTATAACTAATATACTCAGTCTCCACCTAGATGGTATAGAGTACCACTGTCTATCTCCCCCGCTGCCTTCAATTCTAATTATTCTTCTGCTATCTCCTATTGATTCTAATATTGCTTTACTCCCCTTTGGCCGAAGGCCTCACGCATCTCATTAAAATAGAAAGTGGATTGATATTTTTTCAATATTGAAAGGTAAAGGGGATTTTTGGGGTCTTATCTTAAGACATCTCTATTGATCATTTGATAAGAGATTTCAACAGGTCATTCAATACGGTCCTTCATCAAATCCTTTCGTAAGCTATCCCTGGGTCTCGTTTACGTCTTCTATAAGAAAAATCCGCCAAATCCTTTAGTAGGACAACATATTTTGAAGGATATTTCATTCTTTCGTGGGTTAATCCATTAGGTTCTTTACTAAGATATCCTCTTATATATATTAACATATTAGAGGTCAACATGCCAATTAGGTAGTATCAAGTGGTAATCTTTACGTAATATTATCAATAATAAAAAATTCATAGGTTCATTTTTCTTCTACTAAAATTCAAAGCAACTTTATATAACTTCATTTCACTATTTACTTAATTTTCCAAGTAATTTATTACCCTCAAGTCGTAAGGTATTTTTATTTTGATCTTTTTTTTCAGTTACTGTGTGAAAAAGAAATTGGATGATTTTATTTTGGCTAAAGTTTGATAGATAATTAGTAATTTCTACCTCACTTTTGATTAATGAATTTAATTAAAATCCCTTCTATCACTCCTATACTAATGACCGTTTAATGAGGAGATTTTTTACCTCACCATTTCATTGAACCTTTTTTCAAAATATCTTTTTTTTTTTTGGTCAGAATATGGCACATATTCCCTCAGGCACAGTTTTGGTAAACCTAAACATGCATTCCTATACCATCCAATAAAAGAATGAAACAATGTTATAATTTCTTTCGTTTCCCCTTTCGTTTGAAGGCGGACCTAAAAGGAAATGGGTCGTCTATATTCTGTTTCCAGGCCATAAATATCTAAATAAAAATTACTAGTCAAAACTGTAGTTTTGTTTCAGGGAACAGGATCAATAGCCAGTTCCCGGTGTTCCCCTTCTGAAAGGATGTCATGACGTGATCGATACGGGTTCATAATGTGGAATTGTATTAGCTGTTTGAATTATGCATGTGTGTGTGTGTCTGCGTCTGTGTGATTGTGTAGACCTATTTTCCCTTGGCAAACTGTAGCTTTCATACTCTCCGTGTATGTAAAACCAGACAGTTTATGTATTCTTATGTTTATTTTTCAGATTAACACAAATGCATATATAAATCGAATTCTCCGCAATGTTACAATAATAATAATAATAATAATAATAATAATAATAATAATAATAATAATAATGCTCTTCCATATATAATAAAAAGAAAGTGTCTGGCCATCTATACACACATTTCTTTCCGGTAACTCTCAGCTCTCCTCGTCCATAGTATAAGGGGGAGAGGGACTAGTCATACCATGTTAAGAAGGAAATGCATGTGAGTGTATGCATACCTATCTAAATATCTAACAGTCATTTTTGACGAATCACTTACTCTAGTAAATAAAAACAATAGACTGATGTTCAAGAATTTGGAAATATTATGTAAGAATATTATGATTCTTATTATAACTAGCTAAGCTACAACCCTAGTTAGAAAAGCAAGATGCTATAAGACCAAGGGGCTCCAACTGGGAAGAATTGCCCAGTGAGGAAAGGAAACAAGTAAATAAATCAACTATAAGATAAGTAATGAACAGTTAAATAATATATTTTAAGAATAGTTACAACAATACAATAGGTCTGTCATATATAAACTATGAAAACTTCACAAAACAGGAGGAAGAGAAATAAGGTAGAACAGTATGCCCGAATGTACCCTCAATCAAGAGAACTCTTCCCATTTACTCGTAAATACAACACAAAGACTTGACGCATCTATGTGACCTACGAACCCTTTTCATTTTGCCAAACGAGAAAATCCTTACTTCATAAAATAAGATTATTAAGTCATCCTTAAAATAGAATAACCTCAACGTCTTCAAACAGTGAGGTAATACTTAATTCAACAACTTTTTCATTACGTTATTCAACTAACGGTTTACGTCAAACAAAGTTGGACTTTTATCTTAATCCCACATTTTAGTATCATTCTAAAGAAAACCATAATCTTACTTCAACCACCAGCGATCCATTATATCATCAAACAATAGTATTTTTAATTCAACTTTCATCTGTCCTTGCGTCACCATCAATCATATTCTATATAATTCAACAACCAGAGATTCACATCATTCAATAATCATATTCTTATGAGATCCAACAATGACCCCTTTAGCATTCCTCAATAATCAAAATCGTACCTCTTCCAGCGATGCAGATTATATATATATATATATATATATATATATATATGATATATATATATATAGATAGATAGATAGATAGATAGATAGATAGATAGATAGATAGATAGATAGATAGATAGATAGATAGATAGATATATATATATATATATATATATATATATATATATATATATATATATAATCATGCAACAACATTCTAGCGTTTGCTCGTAAGTCAACACAAATAAAAGTAATTATGGGCAATTGATCTTATTTACCCAAGTAAAATATCGGTTGGATCAAAGCAAAGAAGTGTAATTACAGTAAAGAGAAACAGTTTTTCCCATGTATAAATGCAACGAACTTTAGGAGACTACAATCTTTTTCATCCAAATACTAATAAATTAGTGTTCATAATTGCATTAATTAGGCTATGTTTTATTTCTTAATGTCATTTTGATTATCATAAACTTTTCAACAATTCTGTATTCATTCATACAAAATTTCTCAGCTGGTCTCAGTATATATAATTATATCGTTACTATAAAGTTTTTTATATGAGTACGGCTGATTGTGAAGGCAATATTGCTACAGAATTTGCGTTATTATAATTCAAATTCTGAATAAAAACTATATTACCTATTGCACTATTTTTTGTTATTATATTAAAGCCATGAAGAATAAGCGAAAAGACTTGATTGGTGTTAGTACTTTCGTCTTGTTAGCGACATTAACGGCTACAACCTGTATGCGAGTCAGTAGATGTTACCAAAATGACAAGAGTATTAACTCCAATGAATTTTTTCCCTTTTCTTTCTGTTGTGATAACATTCTTTTTCGTGTTTTTTTTTTTTAAGTATCCAAATCACACACTCAAATTACTACACCTATATATAAGAAATCTACTTATTCCCAGATAAATTTCACACTAATCAGGTATTAATCCTGTAGGGCCGAAGTTCATTTATGTTTATCTTGTATTTTTTACGGCTATTTCACTTATTTATGAATCTTGAATATCTGTTCTTGATCTAATTGTTCTATGATTGGTATTATAAGAACTTTGGGTTATATCGTTTTGTGGTTCTATAATTCGATTGTTTATTAAGTTTTGAATAAGTGAAATATTCCCGAGTTTTTTGCTCAAAAATTATTCAGCTTTCTTGAACTTCTGAAGGGATGAAACCACTGAAAAGTGATTTGCCTGACCAGAGTTACTTGCCTACATACTGAAGTAAACAACATTCGATTAATACTGATTAATGTCTATAAGACTCATCTTAAACAGGATTATAACACACCTCTTGAAATTTTTATCTGAAATCTAACCCATAAATGAGACATTTCAGCTCGTTTTCTTCATACGTACTATATCATATCATTACAGATACACACATGTGTATATATATATATATATATATATATATATATATATATATATATATATATATATATATATACATACATACATACATACACACACATTATATATATATATATATATATATATATATATTATATATATATGTGTGTGTGTGTGTGTGTGTGTGTGTGTATGTGTGCATGTGTGTGATTATGAATATTGCATTTAGGATTTAGCTTTAGATTTCCAGAGATAAAACTTTTGCGCTCAAAACGTTCCTTTGCAATGGCGAATGAATGTAAGTTCCTCCATCCTGATATGAAAATTCTTCTTTCTATGTATCATTTAATACGTGTAATATTCTTCATTGCAACAATTCATAAGTAAATCATCTCGAATTCTACATAACATTGCCTGAAATGAGATGTTTCACCTTCTACCCTTCCTAGGCTCTGTTCACTGTTACAAATCCTCTCGGCTGAGAATCATTAATAACGATGCTCTTTTCATTGAAGTATTGTTCCTCTTATATTTTATTCTAACATCACACATCAAAGGCCCACACAGCGTAAGAATTTCTCAGCCTTCCTCTTTGAATCAAATTAGAATATACAATTGTATGATATTAAAAGATTTGCCTCTGTTATATTCCAGCAGTATTTTGTGCCCGTTGGTAATATACCTTTGTGTTTGTGAGTATGTTTGTGTGCTCATGAAAATAAATATTGCGGAAATTTTATGGCAGGGATTTTTTCTGTTCATGACCGTCTATGCATAACACACACGTACAGTGTGTGTGTGTGTATATATATATATATATATATATATATATATATATATATATATATTATATATATATATATATATATATACATACCAACACACACGCACACACACATATATATATATAGATAGATAAATAGATAGCTAGATAGATAGATATAGAAAATAAATCTCTATAATGGTAAAGTAGATGAATGTTAAGAAAATACTCACAGCAAAACAAATTGACAAAATTATTTGCCTAAGCATATCTGCACCTCAAGCGCAAGAACAGACCACTTCTCCTATCAGGCATATCTTAAAGTAGAATATCATATACCTGCATATGATTAAGAACTTTTCAACGTTAACCCCCCTTCCCCTCCAAAGAAGGGGAATATTCTATTTCTTACGTATAAGTAAATTCTGTTATTGCAATCAATAGCACAGAAATGGGGTCATGTGAATATTCTAATCCAGCCAGTAAATGAAGAGAGTAAAGGTGATGATCGACTTGAGGATAGTCGGGGAAATATTTCGTAACGTAATAATTTGTATCATGGCAATGGTGACGATTATAATGGCAATGAACCTATCGATGATTAGTGAAGTAGCAGGAATTCTACGTAGTATGACGAGCGTTGCTTGATTGATTATTACGTTACATTAATAACAGAATTTGGGGACAGACTGGGGAAGTGACGCACCCGCAGTCATAAGCGTAATACATTTATGATAAACAAAGAATGTAATTATGAACAATGTTAAAGAATTTTGGAGAATGAATAAATATTGAAATTCATAATAATAATACTTATCATATTACTTGTGATCATGTTGAACACCTCCAACA
>NC_090752.1:34813417-34815917 GCF_036898095.1 Palaemon carinicauda
ATACAGATTATCAGAAATCACAGAAAGGCCACACAATGAGGAAAAGAGTAAAAGAGCAGCTGAAAAATATGTCCAATATATTTTCATAACTGAGCTAAAATATAAGAATTGAAGTAACAGAAAAAATAATCAATTACACGAGAAAGGTCTGAAGAGGAAGAACGGAAATTCGATAATGAGAAGCGAAAAAAACTAAGACATATTTGATTATGATGATGATGTATTACTTGTAGAGAAAGAATGGAACAAAAACCTTGATGAAAAAAGAAAAATTTTAAAAAATATGAAATGGACGAAATTTCCATAAATCGTCGCCAATGGAAAGAGTACTCAAATTTTGAATTATAAACGCTACTCCATCACTATAAACACAACTTGAGAAAACAAATGTTGAAAATATAATATTAAATATGAATATGAATAATTCTTATTCAAGTTAAGACCCCATTCCGCCAAGAAAGAGAAGGGTCATATGCAAAATACACAAAAGAAGATAGAGAGAGAGAGAGAGAGAGAGAGAGAGAGAGAGAGAGAGAGAGATTAATGTTCTAGCAGAGTAAGTTCTTTATGTAAATTCTCATTCAAATAAGTTGTTATGGAAGGAAGATCAAAGGATGTCCCGAGGCCTTTGGAAAGGTGGAAATTAAATTTCTCAACCAATGTTCTGTCGAGTGGAACTACTCTCGTAAACATTAGGAGGGAGGGGAACAAGGGGCGTAAAGGGGAATCCAGTTTGGTCACAGACTATCTGAGGGCAAGGGGTTGGGATGGGCATGGTATTTTTCTGCAACATTATTATTATTATTATTATTATTATTATTATTATTATTATTATTATCATTATAAGCTAGGCTATAACCATAGTTGGAAAAGCAAGAGGCTATAAGCCCAAGGGCCTAAACAGGGAAAAACAGCCCATTAAGGAAAGGAAACAAGGAAATACACTACAAGAGAAGAATAAAAATTAAAATAAAACATTCCATTTAATTAAATAAGATCCTTCACATATAAACTAGGAAAACTTAAGAAATACAAGAGAAATGAGATAGAACCACATGCCCGAGTGTACATGACGATTTCTTTAACTAACAGTTTTCAAGGTTTTGGTGTTTTGAGGGGGTGTTATTTCATAAAGTCGAAAGTTTAATTTCCACAAGTCTGAGTGTGTCGGGAGGATCATTAATGTGTAATGGACGTGAAGCAAGCAACACACATACAAATAAAGAGGAATGCCTTCTCTACGATTTCTTCTATGCAGTGCACGCAGTAACTACCATTAGACATCAACCAAATTAAACTAGAGAAAAAGTTGATGGTGCCGTAACGCTAATATCAACTATATTTTCATCACCGTTATCATACTGTAGATTTTAATGCCAATGTCAACATTATTGACAAAAAGCGGTTGAATGTACGCATGCAATTGTCCCCCTTAGGGGAGCCTATAAATAGGAGTGATTTCGCTAAATAAAGTTAGTTGACCGGAAACACGCCTTACCCTTATGCCTCCTTCAGTCCCATCACAAATCGTTAGGGTGAGCTAAGTTTAGCTGGGTGGTAATAATAATAATAATAATAATAATAATAATAACAATAATAAGTAGTAGTAGTAGTAGTAGTAGTAGTAATATCATTATTATTGTTACTATTATTAGCTAAGCTACAAGCCTAGTTGAAAAAAGCAGGATGCTATAACTCCAAGGGCTTCAACAAGGAAAAATAGCCCAGTGATGAAAGGAAATAAGGAAATCAATAAACTACGAGAAAAAGTAATGATCAATTGAAATGAAATATTTTAAGAACAGTATTAAGATCAAAATGTATCTTTCATATATAAACAACAAAGAGAGACTTATGTCATCCGGTTTAATACAAAACCATTCGCTGCATGTTTGAAATCTTGAGGTTCCAGCGATTCAATGACCTGATTAGGAAGATCATTCCACAACTTAGTCACAGGTGGGATAAAAGTTCGTGAACAATGTGTAGTATTAAGCCTTATGATGTAGAAGGCATGTCTATTAGAATTAACAGCATACCTAGTATTACGAACAGGATGGTACTGTCCGGGGAAGATCTGAATGCAAAGGATGGTCAAAATTATGAAAAATCTTATGCAACAAGCATAACGAACCAACTGAACGACGGTGCCAGAGATTAACATCGAGATAAACAATAAGAAATTTAATAGATCCCAAGTTCTTGTCTAATAAATTAAGATGAGAATCAGCAGCCGAAAACCAGACAGGAGAACAATACTCAAAACAAGGTAGAATGAAAAATTAAAACACTGCTTCAGTATAGATTGATCACCAAAAATCTTAAAAAGACTATTTCGATAAGCTAATGTTTTTCTCATAAGTAAATTTGTTATGAAGAATCACACCTAAAGTTTTAAGATTCATATAGAGTTTTAAAACAAAAAAAAAACATTATCAATGCTGAGATCTGGATATTGAGAAGCCGCTGTTCCTGATCTACTTACAATTATACTTTGAGT
>NC_090752.1:34818417-34832461 GCF_036898095.1 Palaemon carinicauda
AGAACAACCCTTAAAAAAGAAAGAGAGAAGCTAATACTGAGAGAAAACTCAACACGTACATCATAATGGCTTTATCCTAGATGGTGGATTTTCATTGTAGGTTGAAGATTAAAGGAATCTGCATTGCAAGGCTTGAATAGCCAGCCGTTGGGTCTAATATGTGCAACATAAGACGACAGCATCACAATGCAGCAAGGACTCAAACACCCCCCCCCCCCTTCCTACCCAGGGACAGAGGCGCGGGCCTGGAAGCTGTAAGTAGGGAGGGGGGTTGGAAGCAGAGTTGGGTCTGGAGATGACAAGAACTACTCAGTAGGCTTGGAAGCTGTGAGAAGGTGGTGTGAGGGGGGAGGGGTGGAAGGTTAGAATCTTGGAGTCAGCCTGGAAAGAGGACTGAAAAGGTGGCTGAAAGCATGGAAGGGGCTTCGATCTTCAAAAGATAGGGGATACGAGAGAGGGGGGTAGTCGAGTAGGAATGGTTTGTTGTTATGCATCAAAGGAAGCTGAAGATGATCACAACGATTACGGCAAGGATAAGGATAACGAGAGAGAAAGCATAAGGTGGATTTGGTATGAATGGAAAGGGATAATGGAAGGATATCGAAGGATGAAATCTGGCTGATCTTGAACGTCTTGAAACAGGTTGGGCGAAGCTGCAGCCAATCATTTTATTCTGGGGAAGTCTGAGCACGACATACGAATTTTCACCCAAATACGTACCCCTTGGATGCTTCGCTCCTTAAATCTGAAGTTGTCCTTAATTCTCTCATCGAGCCTTTATGAGATGAATGTGCTGGCTCCAAGTCCTATCCTGGTGTGGTACGTAATTTACTACTTAGGTCAACAGAGGTTAAACGAGATTTCCAGGAAAGTACCCAAAACATACTTCAGGATTACTCGGAAATAGAACCTGGGTATTAACATGCAAGGAAAGCGTAGTGATGTAACACTGGGCCTGATCAACATTTAGTTTGGTGACCAAATGTTAGATTCGTCAACAAACAAGTTCCTTCAGCATCCATGAGTCATAATATGTGGCTAGCAGCCTCGACCCATAAATTCCAACTGGAAATTGAATGAGTAACACTTTTTGACAGCCTATTGGAAACGACGTTGCCAAGCAATCTGTTGGACGGGGAGTTCGAGCCTCGCTCAAGATCGATAGTTTTATTAGTGTCTACAACCTCACCATCCTCATAAACTAGGGATGGTGGGTTTTGTGGAGCTATAGGTATACCTTCCGAGTCATCAGCAGTCATTACCTGAGTGTCTCAGGTCCTAACAAACTGGAGAGGGCGCTTGGGCACTGAACACATGCACATATGGTCAGTATCTAGGGCATTGTCCTGTACCTTGTCTTTGCTTTTCACGAGTGACCTTTAAACCTCTGCTATCATCTAGTGGTTCATCAGTCCAGCAGCAAATTTCTTTGGCTGCCTTCGACCCAGCCCATTACCCACAAATCCACCTTGGTGAAATAGGTGAAACAAGCATTTTCATCCTTAAGGACAAAAAGGGTGACCTTTACAGGCACAACCCCTGCATCAAGCATGGAGGAAAAGGTGTCTGGAGGAAAAGATGTGCATGTATTCGTGCATGCAAACAAATAAGGGATTTTTACATAAGAAAAATCTATTTTTGGGTGAGATAGCCATGTCGTCCTGATGGAAGTTCCTCTAGGCAGCTTTCTACTTTGGATATTTCTGCGAGTGATATACTAGAGAATTTTACCTGTAGAGGTATCACGGGGTTACGACCCCCGAAGCGAATATCCCGAAAGATATCGTGTATGTAACAAGGACATGTTTGAATACAACCACGGCTACCCTTCCCCAAATAGAGTTAACCTTGTCTAGAAGCATATGGAATTGGGTCAGTAACGTGGGGAGCCGTTACAACTTTAATACCAGTGTGTTAATGTGAATATGTACGCTGGTCGTCATTCCTTTTAGCAGCGCCATTTTGATTAAGTGCTTTGGAAGTTTCTGCTTTGTTTTGAGCAAAGTTTTAGTATTTTTTGATTATGGATGCTCCTACTGCTTCTCTACTCATGTTGAGTACTATGTTGTTTGTTTTGATCAATAATTTCGTTTCTCGCCTTTTCTTTTTCGCGATGTGTACGTTTTTTTTATTCGCTTCTATCGCGTGGTTGAAGCCGGGAGCTCATGATTTCAAATTCCTGTTTTATATGAATTTCTTAGCTAGCCTGTTTTATGCGTTTTGTATATATACCCTAAAACGTTTTTCATTATTCTAGGTTAAGCATTTGCCTTGTTGCATGCTTGTCTTCCCTAGACTATGCCTTAGGCTAGCTTTTCCTCCCCTCTTCTTTACACACCTTCCTTGCTATAGATGCGTCGTAGCTGGGGAACTGCCGCCTTGAAGGGATCCCTTTGGGAGTTTTTAGATGGTCGATTCACTGTCGACTTAGGTCGGCAATGTTCTATTTTCATCTATTCTGAAACTTTGTTTTTGGATAGCTGGCACTGGTTAAGGGAATTCGTTCCATTTGCTTACTTACAGTTGGTTCCTTAGAACAAGTTCAGTTCTGATTTTCGACGGGTAGGCCTTCCTTTCCAGATGTATAAGATTAATGCAAGCGATCACTCCTCTTTATCTAAAAGAATATAAATAACAAAAACAAAACACAACTTAGAAATTATAATATATAATATATATATATATATATATATACTATATATATAAAAACACAAATATATATATCATATATATACAGTATATATATATATATATATATATCATATATATACAGTATATATATATATATATATATATACTTTTATGCAATTTCATTAAATGCCTGAGCACTTGTGGCATCAACTATCCTAAGCAGTACCTTTTTCAGCTCTCTGCCTCTTTTCTATTCTTCAGGGACAGAACCTTGAAGGAAAAGACGAAACCTGCCACTGCGCTGCTCCACTCACTCAATTTTCCCTGAGGAGAGCCATTAGATGTTGGCTGAAACAGCTGTCGGCAAGAACTGAGTGGATGGAGCAGCACAGAGGAAAGTTTGGCTTTTGCTTAAGGGTTCTGTCCCTGAAGACGAGGAAAGATACAGAGGCCTGAAAAGGTGTTGCCTTAGGATAGTTAATGTCACAAGTGCTCTTGCATTTAATGAAAGTTAATATATAGTATGTATATAAACATATCGAGGCCCTTTGCGTCAATAGGCGTAGGAGGAGATGATGATGATATATATATACATATATATATATATATATATATATATTTATATATATATATATATATATATATTTATATATATATATATATATATAGAGAGAGAGAGAGAGGAGAGAGAGAGAGAGAGAGCGGAGAGAGAGAGAGAGAGAGAGAGAGAGTGTGTTTCACCAAACAATTTTTCTTCTTCGTAATACAAAATATTTGAAAACGAAATCAGTCCATCCAATTCCCTGCTTCCTTCTCAATCTTCGAAGGTGATTACATTGAAGGCTTGCAGGGTCAGAACAGTTCCGCAAAAATTATGTTTCAGAAAGCCCATTGTATATGGAATGCATTCAGAGGCCTTTAATAAATACTAAAGTTTTGCCTCGTTTTCAAAATGTCATTACCGTTTCCAGCGTTTCTTGTGTTATGTTCGAGCGTTGTGAACCCCAGTTTGGGAAATCACTTAGCTGCCGCGATTATTTATTAATGCGGAGTCTGCATCACATTTCGCCTTCAAACGTCTTTATACGAATAGTTTTCAGTCCTCACATTTGAGAATTAAAGTTTATTAGATGTTTTACTTAACAGGTTAATTGGAGTCTGAATTATAATTGTTTTAGGTAACGCCATTTCCTGCTAGGCATCATGACCGCGGAGCCAACCAGAGTCCCAGTGACGCCCTTCCTCCTAAAGAAGATGCCTAAACGTCTCTTTGGTTCCAGTTAAGTGAATACTGATTCCCATAACAAAAAGTACAGTAAAAGTTAAATTTCCTGTGTGCATTCACGTCTCCAAATTCGATACAAATAGATGTTGTCCTCGTTTTTGAGAACCATCTTAATTGACTTTACTTTTCTATTGCTGTCTGATATTATATATTAATCTAAAAACAACAAATATCTATTTTTTCCCCCTTAAAAAGTAATAAAACGAAGAATATGTCGGGTGAAATTTTGAAAATATATAAATTTGATGGTATAAAACATCACTTTTTTTTTTAAACCAAAGGATTTTGAAAATGGTACATTTATGTACAGATTCAACATATTATCCATGACAATGTTCAAACAACTCAACTTTGTTTGATATGTTTATTATAGCTATTCATGAGGTTCCCGATTTTGTAAGCTTTAAGCCTACTTCGCTAAACAATTAATCTCATCGCGCAATTTTCAATTAACAGATTATTAGGGACTAAAGTTGTCACTCTGAACAACGGTAAGTTTATGTAATAATTCAATGAATGACCATTAATGAAATCCGGGTGTTAACATGTCCACTACATCTGCGATCACTAGATAATTGAATTTGATCCTACTTGGGACTTGCCAATGCTTGGAATGTAATCAAACACTGGACGTAGAGTCCGGTCAGTGCTAACCAGACTCAGTTTAGGCAATAGGATCGTGTGACCAATTACAAGCAAAATACCTCGGGAGTCTAAAGGGAGACAGACTTTATCACGACCAAGATGGGGAATCCAACTAATTTGCTGAGCAAACAGGGAGTGGCGGAGCGGTAACCACTCGCACACTTCTGTCAATCACTTTCTTTTGTTAATCGTTATTCACGTCGTTGCCTGCTTCCCGTGTGGTGCACACGTATTTTAACACTCTCTCTCTCTCTCTCTCTCTCTCTCTCTCTCTCTCTCTCTCTCTCAACAAAAATATTGAAAAAGCAATATCAAACAATCATATCTTGAACTGATGACTAAGTTCTCTCTCACTTTTTCTTTCTCCTGTTAACACAGAAATTAAATAATGCAACTCTGCAACAGTTCAAAAGCATTATTATAGGATAACAGAGGTCTCTACAAAAAGACAATAAAATATATACTTTATTTAACTTCTCTTATGAGAGAGAGAGAGAGAGAGAGAGAGAGAGAGAGAGAGAGTCTATCTATTGTTAAATCGCTTCTATAGAACAGCAGACAAGCTATTGTTGTGTTGTTTGAACTGTCTTACAAATCTGAATACCAAGGTAAATACATACGAGATTTCACCACTCTAACAGATTAAAATCTGCTCAATTACTGAGTACACAGCAATGCTGATTGTTAGATTAAGCAACTGATAGTCATAAAAGCTCTCTCTCTCTCTCTCTCTCTCTCTCTCTCTGTATATATATATATATATATATATGTGTGTGTGTGTGAGTGTGTGCGTGGATGTATCATATATATTCACACGCACATGTGTATATATATATATATATATATACATATGTAGATAAATAAAGTGTATATATATATATACATATATATATATATATATATATATAAATAACCATCTATCTTTCAATCTATTTATCTACTTGCTCGAAAAATGTGCTTCGAGAAATCCTACATAAAAATGTGGCGGAGAACAAACGCCCCCCAAAAATGCCATTTCCAAGACAGATGTCAATATTGACATATCATGAAGATTATATTTTTCCAGCATTGAGGCTTTTAACGAGACTATGAAAAACGCTGAAATGCAAATCTGGGGAAGAAACTCTTTAAAGCGGCATATTGAAAGGTGTATTTTAGAGGAATATTCTAAAATTCATATTCTGGGAGGCTTATTTTAGAGTGTATTTTAGGAAATATCGCTTACGGAAAAATTCTTCTTAAAAAGGTGCCTATATTGCAAGGGGTTTTTAAGTATTCACATGTTAAAATTTATGTTCCATGATGTATATTCTACATAGCGTATCTTAATATTTCCAAGTAAATATATTTCAGTAGATGTTTCTTAGGATGTTATAAGTTTTACCATAGTAAATTTAATTCATATATCTTTAGATTTTTCTCTTTAAAATTCGTGTCAAATCAGGTATATAGACAATTACGAAAATTTTCTTCCAATATGCATAATTTACAAGATAATTTAAAGACGAATAAAAGATCAAATTATGTTGAATGAAGCATTATAATCTTCTTGGACCTAATATGGGGAATAGGTTATTTAACATTGTACAGAATTATGTTTATATTATTATTACTGACAAAGTAATTACTAGCATTAAGTCACGAGGAACTTATAAGGGAGAGAGAGAGAGAGAGAGAGAGAGAGAGAGAGAGAGAGAGAGACTACGTATTTATAACAATCTTAAGCAACAGAACAATATGACCTTTTCCCGAAAGCATATAACGAAATCAATATAAATAAGATCAAAGATGAAAATTACGTAATACTATCTCTCTCTCTCTCTCTCTCTCTCTCTCTCTCTCTCTCTCTCTCTATTAAAAACAAAGAAAGACAAGTCTAAGAATAAGAAGTCAGTTTGTATCAATTCCACCCAAAGTGATTAGAACCTGAAGCCGGAAATCTGAGTCACCTATACTGTACCAGGTCGATATAAATTTAGTTCCTGGGAACTCAGTCCAAACTACGTCGGCCCCGAGATCCTCCTGTGAGAAGGCCACCGAGTAGCAGCACACGAGGAGGGGAAGAAGTAGGAAAATGAGGATAGAAGGAGAGGGAGAGGACACGGTGGAGGGGTGAGAGTAGAGAGGGAATGAGAGTGTGCTTGGTTAAAGTAACTTGAGGGAAGAGGGTTATAATCGATTATGACTGAGCAACTCAGCCGAAATTAGAAACACTTTACTTTCATACACATATGCTGACCTAGGCCCGGATGAAATATAAACCGATGGTAACTGGTGCAAGCACAAAAACTCCTAGTGGAGGCCAAGCCCCAGCAAGTGAAGTATATATGAGTGCGGTATGCAGAGGAGAGAATTCTGAGAAAGACCGGGACCCGTGCAGTCACGAAAGCACAGTTGCAGAGAACGTGACAGGAGATTTTCCTTATGGGAGAGATTTTTTTAAATTATAAATTTGATCTAAATTTGGAGACGCGTCTTGGGGGACAATGGAATTATTTAGATATCTCAAGAATTGCGTGAGTGAGGTCGAAGATTTTAGAAAAGGCAGGAACCCTTTTGCAATAGACGAGCCTCTCTTTAAACGCCGCAAACAAAGGGAAAAAAATCTAATTACGAATGCGAGAGAAACTTCAAATGATTAATGGACATCACTGAATATCTTTAAGCGAATGAAGGGAGACACCGTGACTCGGTCGAATTGAAGTGAGGTTTATTGAGTGAGTGAAGTCTTACTTAGATATGTTATTGTGGGTGTCATAATAAAGTGTGGTGGGGCTGCGGAGTAGTACCACCGTATCCTAGGCCAGTAAGCGCCATGATGTCTGATGTGGTAGGAGAAGGAGGCGGAGGAGGAGGAGGAGGAGGTGGAAGAGGGGGAGGAAGAGGTGATGTTAGGAGGAGGGTTACTGGCCAGGGGGTAAAGAGGCGGGGGAGGGAGAGTCGGTCATGCAACAAGGAGAGGGGCTGGTCCCTACCAGGGAAGGCTTGGGTAGGAGGGAGACCAGGGGAATGGCTTGTATCGCTGCACCGTGTATTGATCCTGCACGCCCTTTCTTTCTTGCACGTGCTGTTGCAAGTTCTCTTCATTTTTTCTCGAACTTTTTTCTACTGCTTCTTCTCCAATGGGCTCACGAAACGATCGCAGACAGCGTCTCTCGATTTCCGACACTCGTGAAACCATCAAGTGATGAAGAACACTAAGTGGGAAGAAGCAGACAGACATCTTGCTCTTGTTTCTCGTCCTTCTAAAAGGGGCGACTTAAACTGTCCTCTTCTGGGACTGAAATATTCTTCAGGATTCTAAACGTTTTTCATTTGAAACTTTCTCGAAGACTCGGTCGATTAGTTTCAAGACGTTCTTCATATAAACTATTCCTGGATTTCCCGTGAAATCGTTTTATAACGTTTTTCATATGAAATATTCTCGAAAAATAAGTCTAAATGTTTCAAATGATTTCATTTCGAAATATTCTTTCAGACTACATAAAATCATTTCAAAACGTTTTGTATTTGAAGGATTCTTGAGAATTGAGTGAATTTGTCAGAATGTTTTTTTGCAATAAGGAAAACCTCTTGTCTTTTCTCAAAATTCTTATTGAATTCCATAATGAAGGTTTTCCCGCTTAAGGAGAACACTAGAGAGATTACAAGACTCATCTGAATCTCATTATAATTTTCATTTTGCGCTATTCTCGGAAGATTCAATAGAATCACATCAGAAAAGTTTTCATTCTAAGAGAAAACAATGAAGATTCAGATAATCATATTGACAATTTTTTTTTTTCAATAAAATTGAAACACTAAACATTTAAATTCAACTTAATCATCAGAAAACCGTTCCCCCATAAAGAAAATTTTAAAATTTTCACATACAGTAGATTCAGTTAAATGAAAACCTCTATTTTACCAATTTGAAAATCTTGAAATTTTCTTGAAGATCCATTTGAACACATCAGAGGGAGATGAAGAAATACCTAACAAAAAGAATGCAGTGCTGCTTCCTGGACTGCATTGATCCAGCCTTTTTTATTTTCTTTCTTTTTTTTTTTTTGATCCTCCCACAAATAAATGATCTTCCTCGCCACGAAAGGCCACGACTCGAAATTCAACCACAAAGGATTACTACCAATGGGAAAATGTCATAAAAGAAAAACAGAGGAACAGAGAGGTTATAGTATTGGCCCTTATGAACGGAATGAAAATTGCAAGTAGAATAACCTAATGGATAATTGCAAATTCAAACCGAAATATCGATCAATCATTCTAACCATTTATTTTATAATGCTTATTAAAGAACCTTTAAATCGAATCATATATATATATATATATATATATATGTATGTGTGTGCGTGTGTGTGTGCAGCGTCATGGTTTTACAGGTAGTTTTCATGTGAAACCCAATAGAATAATTTTCTATATTAAAGGTTAGAGAGAGAGAGAGAGAGAGAGAGAGAGAGAGAGAGAGAGAGAGAGAGAAAATTATCATGAAACGTAATTCACTATAACAATCATATAATTGAATTCCACTACCAGAGCCTCAAGTTAACTTGCAAACTCATTAGTGGCCAAAACGACTCAGCATGAACAACTATATCTCAAGGCTGAACTTCGAGGCTACGTTAAATCCTTGCATTACAATATATTTTGCTTGCATGCAATCTCCGCTTTGCTTGGTGTCGTGTTGTGGCGACAGCGACGCCCTAGTTAGTGTACCACCCGGTGGCCTCATAACGATCTCCATATTATTTCGTATTTTCCTGCATCGTTTAACTTCATTTTATAACAGTTTAAGTCAAGGAATGATATGATTTTCTGACTACGCAGTTTGGAAAGAAACTTTACGGATAAAAATAATGATAGTAACAACAACAACAATAATAATAATAATAATAATAATAATAATAATAATAATAATAATCAAACACAAGGTTTCTCGCCATTGTTTGGAATACAACTTAAAATTATATAAGTTGCACGTCTAAGTCTCCAAACAACGGAATACACAAATGCGTGATAAACAAAAACAAAAACAAATAACATGCTATATACAAATAAAATATGTGATGATTAATACCTGCGCTTGCACCATGCAGATGAATGTACAGGAGAAAATCCTTGTGCTTTTGTGAATGGAAAGAACCGGTAAATATACCAACACGATCAGCAATTACAATGAAGACGTTTTGATCACGTAATAATTTATCTTTACGGAGAAAAATTACTATTACGATGTAGGGATGAATGGAGCATTCCCTCCAGTCATTTGTTTACCCTTAAGGATAACATCATCTATGAAAAATCAGTAACAAAAGAAAATAAACATACAAATAGCGAAATGTAGAATTAAATCTGGACCTTATATCAGGATTACACTAAGGTTATCTTGAGCCATCAATTCCTTACAGGTCATATTTCGATCATGAGGTTAGGTATAATCTCATTTATGAGAATGATTTTCGGTATTATAATATTTCTTGCTTTTTGTTTCACTTATGCGTCAACATCTATTAAATCACCTTATTCAGGACTGGAAATGCTAATATTTATTTATATGGTAAGATGTTGAAGGAAGATACATAGCAATAACATGCGTGGTCAGGAACGGATAGATATTTCATAGAAGCACGAAAACTGTTATCTATATAAACCAGTGGGTAATAATAATAATAATAATAATAATAATAATAGTAAAGCCATTTCGAATTTACGAGTAACTTAAGATCGATATAATTGCACATTGATTAATACACATAATGCACTACACAGAAGAACGTGTGAACACAGACACTGACATACAAACACATAGACACACATCATATATATATATATATATATATATAATATATATATATACATATATATATATGTATATATATAATATATATATATATATATATACTGCATCTCTTATTCTAAAACATCACTACATCACTTTCATAGTTTTGAAGGAAAATACGGACTTTGTTCTAGTGTTGCTCATTTATTTAACTCTTTCCTTCAGCGTTTTCAGCCTTCATTAAGGTATCGTTACAAAGAAACCCTTATCTTTGTATAATGACATTGCCTTCATATAACTAAATTTAGAAAATCTAAATAAAAACATAAGAAGGTTTGAGGATGTTTTGCACACAACTTCATGAAAATGCATCTCAAGATCAAAATTTATGAAAGCACTACCATCATATAACTGTCATGATTTTTATTGGCAGATATACCCTGCTGAAACCCATTTGATATTGACTGAAAGAGTTGACAGCATACGTGAAATAAATGAGTCAACACAGTACAAATGTATTGTACATAATAATTCTAGCCCTCAAGACAAGAAAAGATACAGGAAACTAGAAACGTGTTGTATTAGAATAATTGAAGTCACAGATGCTTTAGCATTCAAACCACAAACACACACACACACACACACATATATGCGTGTTGTTATATATATATTTATATATACGTGTGTGTGTGAAGAATATATATATATATATATATATATATTTATATATATATATATATATATAGATATTATATATATAACATACATACATACATATATATATACATATATATATATAGACATATACATATATATACACAGTATATTATATATATATATATATATATACATATATATATATATATATATATATAAATATATATATATATAAAATGTGTGTGTGTGATAGGTGTATCTAAATAGACAGGGTCACTTAATATGCAACAGTTTTTTACCAGCTCGACATTCGCAGTTACATCAAAATAAAGTGTTAAATAAATTGTACATTGCAGTCATTATTTTGCTTTTCTTTCAACTTAATTAACCAAGGCTTTACCGCTCTTACAAAATCCAACAGGGTTAATCCAAATACTACTGTAATAAGATTGTACCTTACACTGAAAACACCAGTTTATGCCCTCTTTTGGTACACTATGAAAACTATGACCTCAAAAGAAGAAAAGACATTACCTGCATGAATTGTTAGGTTTGTTAACTGGCTAAGTAATAGAAATGCCCTGTCAAAAAAACCTCTCTCTCTCTCTCTCTCTCTCTCTCTCTCTCTCTCTCTGATATATATATATATATATATATGTCATCAGCCGTAACTAGTTCTCTCTCTCTCTCTCTCTCTCTCTCTCTCTCTCTCTGATTATATATATATATATATATATGTCATCAGCCGTAACTAGTTCACTCACGTCTATTTGTGGTCTTTCTGTGCCAGTTTATAACAAACTTTTCTTAGTTCGCAATTCATCGTCTTCTCTTCCTTCCCATGCTTCTTCTGCAATCTCTATGGAGTAATTTTATTATTCTTAATGTCCATCGATTATCTGTCATTCGCACTGTATGTCCTGCCCATGTCCAATTTAGTTTTCTTGCATGTTTTTAGAATATCCTCTATCTTAGCTTTGGTCTCGTATCCATGTTGCTCGTTTTCTGTCTCATCGTTATTCCCATCATCATTCTTTCCATAGCTTGAAACTAGCTCATGTTCTAAAGCTTGGATAGGGCTGCAAGTTTCCTATCCATAGGGTAATACTGGTAGGACCTTCTCATTAAATATTTTTTGTTTTAGAGAAAGTGGCATTTTACAATTCATAATCTCATATTTTTACCAAAACCACTCCATCTCATAATTACCCTTCTTTTAATTTCGGTTTCATATCCAGGGAAACACATACTGTCCGTCCTAAGTACGTAAATTATATGTGTATATGTATGTGTGTGCGTGTGTGTGTGTATATATATATATATATATATACATACATATATATATATATATATATATATCATTCCCTTAACAAAAATATATAAATATATACATAAAATATATAGGTGTAAATCCAACTCTATGTGGCAAAAATATATAAATATATACATAAAATATATAGGTGTAAATCCAACTCTATGTGGCAAAAATATATAAATATATGCATAAAATATATAGGTGTAAATCCAACTCTATGTGGCAAAAATATATAAATATATACATAAAATATATAAGTGTAAATCTAACTCTATGTAAATATACATCAAACATTAGTGAAAACAAGCATATGATTACAAATATAATCCCACAATATTAACTATTTTGACCCTTATATGTGTTTATATGTGACTACCAGGTTTATTTACAAAAAAAAAACAAAAAAAAACATACGATGACAATAAAATCCTAGAATATCACCAATCGTGAACTATATAGTACATATTGATATGTAGAACACGGATTGTTCTTTTCTGTCGTGCACTTAGATACACATTAAAATGCAAGTCAAGCTTTTTTTTCAGCATGTACACTGGTTGAGCTGAACGTGGTCTGTATTTAGCCAAAGTGATTGTGTCACGGAATGTGCTCTTTCTGTGCTGTAATGCCTTTACAGTTTTTATATTATGTATTATATAAAGTGCTTGCGTGTTGTTGTGTTTAAACACTCATTTTGCTTTCTATGAAAAATGCCCTCTTATACGACATTATGATGAAAATATCATGTCTTATATAATTTTTGTGTTATCCTTCTGAATGTGATCATCATGTTTGTGGTATACAAAGTGTTTGTTTGTGGTATGCAATGTATTTGTTTGTGGTATGCAAAGTGTTTGTTTGTGGTATGCAAAGTGTTTGCTTGAGGTATGCAAAGTGTTTGTTTGTGGTATGCAAAGTGTTTGTTTGAGGTATCCAAAATACTTGCTTATGGTATGCAAAGTATTACTTATGTTTGCAAGTGTTTCGTAACGTACAAAGTATTTGTATAAGTATTGAATGTATTGTATGTAATGAAAAGTTATTGCAAGTTGTGTTGGATGTGTTCTGTAACTTACAAAATGCCCATACGCTGTAATGCACAAAACTGTACTGTGATGTTCAATTATCCTGCTTCCCCTGTTTCATTTTGTAAAATAAATTGTATTGTTGGATTTCGGTGCCTCCACAGTGCTCATATTGTTTATCAAAATATATTCTATTTTTGAGATAACGTATCATCTCTCTCTCTCTCTCTCTCTCTCTCTCTCTCTCTCTCTCTCTCTCTCTTTAGTTAGATTAGTACTCGTTATGTTGGTATCGAGAGTAGAATACAGCAATGCTGTAAATGACGTTGAGAAGTTGCGATATACCAATAATCAATGAAGGTGAAATAAAGCCTCTCTTTAAATGCTCCAGTTCAGAAGGAACAGAATGCAAGCACATACACGATAGAGGAGAGAGAGAGAGAGAGAGGAGAGAGGAGAGAGAGAGAGAGAGAGAGAGAGTCCTTTCTAACGGCCAAAAGAAATTCTATTTTAAAACGAATAGAATTGTTTATGAACAAAAAACTAATATTTCTACTGCAATAATAGAGATAAAAAGTTTACGATGTACTATGATGCATATTTTGAAACGCATTGTAGCTGCAGTGCAGTGCAGTGCAAGAGGAGAGAGAGAGAGAGAGAGAGAGAGAGAGAGAGAGAGAGAGAGAGCGAGCACAATCCTTGCAGACACT
>NC_090752.1:34832961-34835461 GCF_036898095.1 Palaemon carinicauda
AGAGAGAGAGAGAGAGAGAGAGAGAGAGAGAGAGAGAGAGAGAGCACAATTCTTGCAGACACTCCTCCCCATTCACAACATCAGTTCATCGCCTCGAAACGACATAAATGTAAACATCTCCAAAACTGCAACTTCTTATCCCCCTCTGCCTGTGACCCCATTTAACCGATGAACCACGCCCTCTTCAAACGGGCTCGGTCACGCGTCGGCCAATCAGCTGCTAGCTTAGGGGAGGAGCATTAGCTCTGACGAACTTCCCCTGATGAGTATTAATTGGAAACCTTAACTAAACTTTCCTGACCGATTTTGGTAGTTTTCAAAAATTAAAATGCGTCAATATGAAAAAATCAACTAATCTCTCTTTTCCTCACTAATTGAGGTGTTACAATTCACATTTATATAACAAAAAAATTCCAAGTTAAAAATTAAAAATCATAAGCTAATGGTGATTTTCTTTCCCCAACTAATGAAAACCTTTTTTTTAATTTGCCAAAAGTAAGAAAAATAATTGCTTAGCAAATGATAAATCGTAATGAAAACTGTTTCCCTATCGAAAAGATTTTTTCCAATAAACTAATTTTACTTAAAAGCACGTGCATGTGATGTAAAAAGAATTAACACGCAAAACATAACATTAACCAGAATAGGAAAAATATATTGCCACCAGCACCGTCTCTCTCTCTCTCTCTCTCTCTCTCTCTCTCTCTCTCTCTCGAGTTGACCAGGACGGTCAATAGAATCTCATACGAGGGAAGGATTAGCGGCCGAAGAATTAAATCTATATTCTTCCAGTTGTGCTGTATTCTGACAGCTCCATTCCCTCCTTGACTCTGCTTCTTACTCTTCCTGCAGTACGACTGAATTCACAACACCAGGAAACCTGACGCCCGCCTGCAATTGGGCCAGCAGTTTGAACAAATTAAACTGTTATGAGTTCACACACTCATGTCGGTCCTAAACAGATATAAAGAACGAGGGGTTAGCATGGTGTAAATACTTTATCCTTGTACGTTACTAAGCGCGACGATTAGAAGTTCCCAACGTCTGGGGCAAGTGCCAAAATACTGGCAAAGCAAACACAATGATTGTATAACTTTTTGAGCTATTACATATCGGATGTCAATAACACAATATAAGCTCGGGTGGTGTCCATCTTTTGGTATGGGCGAAAATGGATAGCAATGACCCATGAGCAAATTAAAAGAACCAATTTATCGTTGATTGAATTTAATAAATGTAGTGATTGTAAATGGGTAAAATATTCAGAAATTCTAATTACCCCTGCGCGTGCACACATACATACATACATACATACACACACACACATATATATATATATATATATATATATATATATATATATATATATATATATATATATATATATATATATATATACACATGTGTATATATAATCATTATGGATTTACCTATTTAAATTTCATACAATTTGCTACTCAAATGCAGTATATCTAAATAACGATGACTGCATATGTGCATACATACATGCATGCATGTAGTTCTCTTAAACTATACATTAAAACTGTTACTGATAAAATAATAATTCAGACGTTAAAAGGGAATCCAGTACCCGTGAAGTTAGAAACGAATCAATTCTGCTGCTCTTGTGATTTGGGCATATAATACACACACACACACACACACACACACACACACATATATATATATATATATATATATATATATATATATATATATATATATATATATATATATATATATATATATATAACGTCTACATATTTCCAGACATGTGTAATTTTTATATTACAAACACATGCTTTGCAAACCACAAGCTTCAGAAAAAAATACCAAATAAAACGGAATACTTTGAGATGTGAGAAAATCCGCTTAAATTGTAAAATAAATACAGAAAACAACGGTGGCGAACGTTACAAGGCTGACAATACTTAAAACGAAAGTTTTAAGGCTAATCAAAACAATGGTTATAAGAACATTTACATGATTTAGAAAATCAATAAAACTTTTCGTATGAGCAAAAAAATTCGCAAAGAAAGTAAAAATAGTAAATAATAAAATAAACGAAATAGTAAAAATAAGAAAATTAGGATCCATAGTAAAAGTTAGCAAAGCCTACGTATAAGACGGTAAAAGCAGAACAGATTTATGTTGCATATTCAGAGTAATTCAAAAGTTTTGTAAGGTAAAAACTAAAAACAGACTGAGGTTATTCATACTTCAGACAGAACTCATTTTCTGGGATAGTCTCGGGAGAAGAGATTCCAACTCAGACTAGAGCTAATTTATGAAAGATATAAAAATTTCTAGTTTATATACATATATATACATGTATATATATATATATATATATATATATATATATACATACATATATATATATATATATATATATATGATATATATATTCAAGAATGTGTAGATATATATATATATATATGTATATATATATATATATATATATACTGTATATATATATATATACACACATATATATATA
>NC_090752.1:34840461-34872961 GCF_036898095.1 Palaemon carinicauda
CCAGGAAAGTTCACCAAGACATGAAAAGAAAAGCAAATGTGTATAAGCAAATGTGTATACATGAAAATTCTCTCTCTCTCTCTCTCTCTCTCTCTCTCTCTCTCTCTCTCTCTCTCTCTCTCCTCTCTCTCTCTCTCTCTCTCTCTCTCTCTCTATAGCTAGAGGCGTGTACCACGGATTAGGGAAAATATACATAAAAATTTTCCCACCTCACTTTTGCTGATAAAAACTGTTTGAGTGAACAAATCTAACAACTGTAAAAAGGGCCACGTAAAAAGCTTTCAGTGAACCCTCATAATCCCAGTTATCTGCAGCAGACTCTATTGCCTTAGACTCTTTCAAGGGCACACGAAACGGACACATCTGCTGTCGAATACTCCTTTGGGATACATGGCACGAGCACAGCACAGAATGGACACATACAAAAGGGCGAACCTTACCTTGGTGTAGTGCTGCTTGTGGCGGGCCGTTATGCTAGAGTGTCCGTCCAAGTTGGGGTAGAGGAAGACCACCGAGAGAAGGGTTTTCGGGAGGTGTTACCTTGATCAGAGCGCACCAGCGACTGAAGGGTACCGGGGCCCTTCCACCGGACCCGCTATCTCTCTCTCTCTCTCTCTCTCTCTCTCTCTCTCTCTCTCTCTCTTCCAGCCTTAGCACACGGCAGTCAGCCCTTGGGAAGGGGGTCGCCGGGCCCCATGGGAGGGGAGGACAGCCAGGAGGAAGAGGGGAAGAGAGAGAGAGAAGGACAGGGAAAAAGAGGGGACGAAGCTAAGGGAGGTTAGGCTGTTGGAAGTGGAGGAGGACCAGGGGGAGGAAGAATGAAGAGGGCGTGTGTAAGGGAAGAGAGAGAGAGAGAGAGAGAGAGAGAGAGAGAGAGAGAGAGAGAGAGAGAGATGTAATACCCCAGACAAATAGACTAACTGAGCTTCTTATGTGCTGTCTAATATTGTACATATTCATATGTACGCATATATATATATATATATATATATATATATATATATATATATATATATATATATATATATATATATATATATATATATATATATGAACTATACCCAGTGAGAAAGAAAGAGAGAAAGAGAGAGAGAGAGAATGGGGTAGAATAAAGCCCGAAAAGAGACTTGGGGGTAGGTGATGTAAAAGTCGCTGGCCGGATGGTGGGTGGGGGAAGTGAGAAGAGGGAGACAGACAGTCTGTTTTCACGGGGAGGGGGAGAACAGGAGGCGGGGGAGGGGTTTCCAAACAGGAGAATGGGGCCTTAGGTGGGTGGGAGAAGAGTAAGCAGGGGGCCGGTGGTGTTGTGACCCAGCATTTGGAAAGGGAAGGGGAAAATGAACGAGGTTGGGGGTTCTTGCTCTTCATTTATTAGATAAGAGACTAGCCCAAAGTGGGTGTCAATTTCCCCCAAGTAAAACATGAACAGTAATTTTTTTCCTATACGTTACCGTTGTTTACATTCACAAATTTCAACGTGTAAAAAGAAGGTTCTGATTGCGTCTATCAAATATGATGGGTGTGGGTGGGTGGGTGGGAAAGGGCTGTGAATTGTGCCCATTTCTCAAGGCGAATCATAAGAAGTTTAAACATTTCGTTTGTTTACATTCACAAATCTCTAGGAGATAAGTTCTGTCAAATATAGTTGTTATTTTCTCAGAAATATATAACCAAAATTATTGTCATTTATACATTACATCGATTAAAAGTTAAAAAAAAAAATCCTATTCCAAAAAAGAGGAAAAAAAAATTATAGATAGAGGGAGTTGCCTATGGTGTTGATTTTTCAAAAACCATATAACCAAAATTATGATGTTACTTATTTATTGCATCGATTAAAAGTTGAAAAAGAAATCCAATTCAAAAAAGGAAAAACAAAAATATAAAGCACTCTTGTACCTGATGGTCTAGACATCAACGAGGCTTCTTGTCGTGAAGGAGGGAAACGTCTAATGACTCTCTTAATGTAATTGTTCAAAACATAAAACCATTCTGTTTCAAGAGGGAGATTATCAAGATCGCTTTGGATTTTGGCTTTAATGGCCGAGAGGGAGAGAGAGAGGGAGGCTTGGCAGTGACTGCTTCTTACAGTCGACTGTCCTGGAATAAGCAATGAGCATAAATCAAGATGCAAGACACAGGACTGGAAATTTACTGCCGTGGTTATCTCTAATTTCACCAAGAAATGGTAGTAAAATGGCACCATAAGCTATAAGATAATCTGACTAACGAATGGCGCGATTTTAATGATTATCTTGAATGGAAAGAATGATCTCCTCTGAGGCTATATGAGTAAAATGAAACAAAGATATCAGAGAGAAAATTGAAAATAAAACATTATGCTCAGACCCTTCATGCATATGAATAACATTATAGTTATATTCACGATATAGATATTGGTCAATAGAAAATACAAAAGAAATAACTTGTATAAAGAAAATAGAAATTAAATATAAATGAAATAGCAATAATAATACATGCGAATGAATGAATCACTAATAAGAAAAAAAATATAATATAGCACTGAAAAACACGAATATAACACCAAAAATGTAGCATTTTCAACTTAAAAAAAAAAATCATAAAACTGTTTCAACAACAACAACATACTTAGTTATCTCTGCTAATGGCTACATCATTAATCTTGCTACTGTAAACAGAAAATCACTTAGCAACGATCACTTCTCGTTAATCTGTAAGCAATTATCATTACAGAAGCTGAAAGTTTAGCTTCTATTACTATAGCTGCTACTATTGCTAAATTAAAAAATAATATTTCTATACGTTACAAATAATACTTTTCTATTAATATTGTTTAACATTGTTACCACCAATACTACTAGCATTGCCACTTCTGTTGATACCTCTATTATTATTTCTACTGCTCAAAAGAAACAAGATAATGCATTTTTATGTTTTACATTCCATTCTATCTCATATGTCCAGTAGTTAATCTATTTGCTGATCGATCCAGCAAGTGATACAGATTGAATGACCAAAGTCAGCTGTTCTGTAAAATCAGTCGATGGAAACTAACCCCTGCTCTCAAAAATACAGTTAGAAAATTAAGCTAAATTATAAAGCTAAATAATAACGTGAAGTAACGCCTATCCCGTGCTTTTTACGGTAAAATGGTGCAATGTCTAGACGGATATCACTCAATGCAGCTATTGATTACGCATTGACTGCAATTAATTCTCTACTACTAAAACAAAAGAAAAATAAGACTTTAAACGTCTATGGAATATATATAGCATGTAAGGCAACCCCAAATACTAATAAAGCAACTGAATAATCACAGTTAACTTTATTATCTGTCTTCTTGCTTTCCGCAAAGGACAAAAATGGTCAGCACCTCAGCCACACCACAAATAGACTTCACTGGTGGCTTCATTGCTCAGCAAACATTCGGGCTGATCTAAACCTCCTTTTCGTCCTTGTTTATTCGGTTCTTTGTTTTTCCTCTCCGTCGTCAGATTTCAGAATATTCTTTTCTATGATTCATTTGATTTTTCCTTCCCATCTTATTAGTTCGCTATGGAAATAATTTACGTCTTCCTTTATGGTTTTAACCTTATTTTCACATCATGTCTGATATCCAATGACCTCTGTAACTTATTATGGCAGTGAACCGGTGAAGGTTTCCCTTGGTGCATGACACCCTTTTGGGTTCTAATTTTCATTCTCCCCAACATTTGCAATTAATGTTCTTTAACCGCAATTGCTGGAAAAACAATTACAGTAACGTAATGGGCTAAGGAGGAAACGGATAGTTCTGTTGTTCGCAGCATCCTCCAGAAGATGAAAATATCGATTCAAATTTAGTTCATGTTGCCTCATTGTAGACTGAATGAAATTCTAGTTTAATCAGCCAATTGGAAACTGAACAGACTTTCAATCCATAGGACAGCAGTTCGAGCCTGCTCTAAGTCGATGGTTTCATGTAAAATTTAAAAAGAAGAATGAGAGGCTCTTGGAAGTTGACTGATTATAGGAAGTAGGAAAGTAACAGGTCTTTGACAGATGTGAAGAATTACACTTATATGCCAAATGATAATACCAAAATATAAATGAACCTTACGTAAATAAATATAAGGGATATTTACTTAAAGAATAATTGCACTGTAGGAAGTTTTGTCTTTGGCAGCAAGCATAGCTGTTCGGATCGGCAATGATAGTTCCACAGATCACAAACAAATAAAGTACGTGACCTGAAGAGATTAAATTACGAGAAAGACGAGGACGACTTGCGTAGGACGTTACCTGCAAGAGAATTGATTAAGTCTGTTGAGTGTGGAGACCATTTGTGGAATGAGTATCCAAAAGGGTAGATACCTACAGGAAAGAGCAAATGGATTCTTCTCACGTCATGGACAGACATATCAGACTGATATGAAGCTAAAAAATAGAATATTTGTGGACGGGTAAAACTTAAAACGTGAACAGGACCATCTTTAGAAATAAAGAAGAAAGCCAATTAAGTCTCGTTAAATGTAACAGAGAGACCAAAGTTATTTCAGTAGTTTTATATTGAAATGAGGAGAGAATTTAGCAACCATGTGCAAATAGCTAAAAAAATTACCTTGAGGAGAGACCATCACTCGGAAACAGGTGTCACGAGCAATGCTTTATAAGAGACTCCGGACAATGTCCTTATTGTTAAGGACGATGATAAGGATAGAATACGAGATAAGATAAAAACAATATGATAATATTATGAATCACTCATTCTTCTTACTTATGATATATATTTTAGTGCAGCTGATAGATAATCAACATTGCAACGAAATACAGCAGTGACTTGATAGTCTTCAAAATACAGTAAAAAGGACATAGATGTACAGTATATTTATAGTCAAAAAACCAAGACAGCCAAGGTTCCACAGGTCAAGTTCAGGAGGTAAAAATGGATAAACTTTTCTTACAGGTAAACGATTTAAGGAATACATTGTGTATAGTATCTATGTACAAGACCTTACTCGAACTGTCTTATAAAGCCAAATGCAATCACCAAATACATATTTACGACGGTATTACCACTTATGGATCATGGAATAAAAGAATACTGAGTTTTCTTACTCAAAAGATTAGTTGTAATAAGCTATACGTAGTTTCACTTACTATCAGACAGCCTCAAAAAATCTGTCACACTGCCAATTCAGTCATTTCCATCTACAGAAATCAGTCATTTCATGAATACACATTTCGATTCTCGTTTCTTTTACTCTTTTTTCATGCTTTGGAATTTTCTTTATGTTTTCCTTTTCCCTGTGTCACAATCTCGCATTCTTTAGGAGCACGCCTACCCTCCCTTTGAAGCTCGACCATATCTTTTTCTTTCTTTCCCCTTCACGCTTCCATCAGGCCTGGGCTAGACAAGGACACGAGGTCTCTCGTTCCTTCAACCTTTACACGGAAGGATATGAAGATCTTAAGGGGCCTAACATTCTTCAGAAACCACAAGCCAACGTTCAATACATTCTGTAGAAACCCCCTGGCCATTCTCTCATAAATGCTCTTGAAATCCTAAAGTTCTTCTTTCGCATATTTTGTAGAAAATCCATAGCAATATTTCAATATATTTTACAAAAAATCTTTTTACTTCTCTTATACATTCTTTAATAAACCCAAGTCATTCTGCCATACGTATTATAGGTAACACAAATAATTCTTCCCCGCATTGTGTTAAAATATGCAAATTATTCTTCCATACATCCTGTATATATTAACTCTGCGGAAAACCCTAGCCATTCTTCCATACATTCAGTCAAATTACTGCCGTTTATTCTCATAAATTCCGCATAAAGCCACTAATCATTCCCCATACATTCTAAAAATAATACATCCTATAGAAAGAATAGTAGTTGCTGTCGCATATATTCCTCGCAAAAACATTATTCGTTCTTTAAAAATACTGCCAAAAAAAGAAGAAAAAAAAAAACTTCATCATTACATAAATCCTTAGAAAATTAAAATCATCCCCCCACCAACTGCACAGTGGCAGAATGACATTTCTGACTCACTACAGGAAAGTTCAGCTGCAGACTTACTGACCTATTGACCAGTGCATAACCTTTTCCTCTGTTCTGACGACGACGTAGAATTTTGCAGAGAACACAACGCTCCCTTCCCCCCGAATGCAAAGACCGACGCATGACTAAGTTTTGAATCAGATTGGCAGAGTCTGTGTCGTGTGTGGGTTCTACTCTAACGATAATTATTCACTGACAAATGGAAGAACTTAAAGTGGTTAAACTCAAGGTGTCCAGGAGAATTTGCATGGTTTAGGACTATGTATTTTTGCAAGTTTCCATAAACATTATATACTAAATCATATGGTACGTTATATACGAAGTCGAATAAGGATGCTTACATACATGCAACGTAGGCTCATGAATGTAAACATGGTATACAGGTACATAAATATAAGCTTAATCATGCAGAATTAAAATACAACTTTCCTCGCTTTGAAAATGGATTACAAGAATTTCTTGGGATGAGATTGCCAACCACGTGCCCTTTTTAACCCTGGTTGCAACCACCACTGTCGTCTAAATCCTAGGTACATAATTTCATTCTTGGGTCAACAAAAGCAAATTAGTTTTTGCCCTTACATTTCCTTTCCAAGGAATCAAACCTGGGATCTCTTGCTATACAGTATAGACGAGCAAAATTCTGATTAAACTCTATAAATGAGTTTATAGAGTCCTAAATACGATCATTTCCATATATGGAAATCATATATTACATTCATAACTACAGTCAGAAAAAAACAACTATTAACTTCTCGCTTTACAATTCTCCATATGAGTTATCCCACTTCCACACACACACACACACACACACACACACACACACACACACACACACAAACAAACACAAAAACAGTTTGAAAAAGTAAGCAAGGTTCTTGCACCTCGCATGGGTCGATTATGAGTTAGGAGGGACAGGAATTCCGCGCCATTACCAGCTATACAAGGAGTGTATTTCACTTCATCCCATACATATATTGTATATTATCTATTTTCTTTTTATTTCAAAAAAGTCCTTTCTTATTGCAAAGATGAAAGGTATTGAACAGAACATTTGTTTCTCCAAACAGAGGTGGAACTACTAATTCTATTAAACGATTTGCAATTGAATGTAGGAATCGATTTGCAGTTTTAGAAATTTTAAAAGACGAAGAACGGACAATTAATGAAGAATGGTGTGACATTAAGAACATATATCAGTCAGTTGGTAGTGTCTTGGGACACGCAGTTACAAAGAGAAAGCCATGGATATCCAATGATACAGGGGATACTATAAAAAGGAGACAAAGACAGAAAATAATGAAAATTACAAGGTAGAGCATGCTAAGTATTCTAGTATTGACATCCAGGTCAAAAGAAAAGCTAAGAATGACTGGTGAGAATATTTAGATAGTAAAGCAGATGAGGCTGACAAAGCTATGAATTCAGGAAGTGGCTAGGGTGTAAGAATTGCTCATAGAATTATTAATAATGAAATCTCGACTGGGGCAAAGAAGAAGAAGCATATACCCATCAAAAAGAGAGATGGTTCTGCTAGAGCAACAGAAGATGAAGAAAGACAACGTTGGATGGAACACTTTAGTGAGGTTATGAATAAAAGATATGAGGAATAATTTGATTGATATACCTGAAGCTGACGAAGACCTGTGCCCATGAATGAATTCAGTGTGTCTGAAGGCGCAGCTATCCTAAAAAAGCCAAAGAGATGAAAAGCCCCGGGATACGATGGAATAGCTGCCGAGATGATACTGGCCAAAAATGAAGTGACTCCCAGACTACTTACAAAATTATCTTGTAGAATGTGGAATGAAGAGGCAAAACCTGAGGAATGGGAGTTAGGAGTGTTGGTGAAAATAGCAAAAAAGGAGACATGACTGATTGCAATAATTATAGAGGCATAACACTTACGTCCTGAAGATAAATATAAGAAAGAGAGGTGAGGAGAATGGAGTATGCAATGGAAAAGGAAATATCATCGAAAGGAGAAGGGATTAATGATGTAGAATCATTTAAGTATTTAGGAACTATGATCTCCAATACAGGGTCTTTAGAATTAGTTTAGTGAAAGATTGAAAAAAAGAAAATCAGACAATGGCTAGGTCAAGTAAAATTTGGAAATCAAATCGCCTGAAATTACATATAAAAATCAGACTATATATCAGTTTAGCGAGATAAGTGTTACTCTATGGACATGAGTCATGGTAAGACAATGAAACAATCTCCAATAGATTTAATAAATTTGAGAACTAAGCCCTCAGAAGGATATTGGGAGTTAAATGGCAGGACAGGATTAAAAATGAAACTATAAGAGAGATTACTCGAGCGCCATATGGATGAGATCATGATGAGTGGTAGATGGAGATGGTTTGGGCATGCTCTTCGCACTCCCCAAGAGAGATTAGTTCATCAAACGTTCAGCTGGGCTGCACAAGGCGCTAGAAGAGTTGGAAGACCTAGGCCTACATGACTGAGGACTACGAAGTGCGAAGTAAGATATGATGAATGGAGAAGCGTTCAATTAAAAGCCAAAGATAGACACGACTGGCGAAATCTAACCGATGCCCTTTACGTCAGTAGGCGTAGGGGGAGATGATGAACACTTACGTCAGTTGTTATGAAAATATATAGTACGCTTATTCTAAAGAGACTGGAGAGAAAGATTGATGAAAAGCCGAGAGATTAGCAAGCAGAATTTAGAAAAGGTAGAAGTTAGACTGACCAAATTTTCATTTTGAGACATGTACAGCAATGCGTAGAGTATAGAAATCCCCTTTTGATGATATTTGTAGACTATGAAAAAGCCTTTGATAGTGTGCACCGGCCAATTTTGTGGAGAGCCCAGCGTTATTATGGAATTCCTCTTAAATATGTAAATTTGATCATGTATGTTCATGAGTTTAATAAGTGCAAAGTTAATGTTAATGGAGTTTATCAAATGAATTTCCAGTGAACAACAGAGTACTCCAAGGGAATGTGTTTCCACCTATGTTGTTTATCCTCCTCATGGATTTCGTAATGCGTAGAACGGTCATAGATGGGGAAGAAGGATTGGACTGGCTTGGTGATAGGAATTTAGCAGACCTAGAGTATGCTGATGATGCTGTCCTTGTTAGCAGAACACCACAGGATTTGCAATGCTTGTTTACTATAATGCATGAAATATTACACGAAGTTGGGCTGAAGTTAAATAGAAGAAAGTCAGAGATAATGACAACGGAGTATGCAATGGAAAATGAAATATCATAGGAAGGTGATATGATTAATGAGGTAGAATCATTCAAGTATTTGGGAACTATGATTTCCAATACAAGGTCTTTAGAATAAGAGTTTAATGAAAGATTGAAAAAATCAAATCAGACAATGGCTTGGTTAAGTAAAATTTGGAAATCGAATCACTTGAAATTACATATAAAAATCAGACTATATATAAGTTTAGTGAGATCGGTGTTACTCTATGAACATGAGTCATGGTATGACAACGAAACAATTTCCAATAGATTTAGTATATTTGAGAACAAAGCCCTCAGAAGTATATTGGGAGTTAAATGGCAGGACAGAATTTAAAAATGAAAATATAAGAGATTACTCGAGTACCATATGTAGATGAAATCATGATGAGGGTAGATGGAGATGGTTTGGGCATGCTCTTCGCATTCCCCAAGAGAGATTAGTTCACCAAACGTTCAGTTGGGCTGCACAAGGCACTAGAAGAGTTGGAAGGCACAGGACTACATGGCTGAGGACTATGAAGTGCGAAGTAGGAGATGATGAATGGAGAAGTATTGAATTAAAAGCTCAAGATAGAAACGACTGGCGAAATCTAACCGGGGCACCTTGCGTCAATAGGCGTAGGAGGAGATGATGATGATTTTTCTCTACCTTAAAATACATCTAAAACAACGTTTACAAATATTTCAATAGAAGCAGTAAAAAATGGAGAAAACTTTAAAATATTTTGAAAAATGTGTCACGGAGGATCAAAATTCCTAGTAAAATTCCACCGGCATTCCACAATATTAATATTTCTAGCGAAAGAGACTTCAATATAAAATACAAAAAGGAATCCAGGGTATACTGTATAACATGTTTTCAGGTTTATGTCTCGCGAGTGAACTTTACATTTCGAGATACCGTATTTCATAGGCATAAATTTTCCCTTTAAACTTATCTAAACTCTTAGATAATATTCCCCGGCGTAATATCAAATTCAATTCAAGAATGTATCATTGGAATGAACTAAATAGTTATCAACAAGAAATAGAATTCAAGATATTCTAGACATAAAAAAAGAAAGATTGATTTCCTCTCGTCTTCGCTATTTTGCCTCCATTCAGTATTTGGTTCCGGCTTTCCGTGAAAATGAGCCCATTTCCAAGAAATGTTGGGAAGCCAACATAGACGGATATATCGAGAAGTCTCTCTCTCTCTCTCTCTCTCTCTCTCTCTCTCTCTCTCTCTCTCTCTCTCTCTCTCTCTCTCTTTATGTACTTTGCAAACGAAAATGTATATATATATATATATATATATATATATATATATATATATATATATATATATATATATATATATATATATATATATATATAGTAGGTTGGCCAGGGCACCAGCCACCCGTTGAGATACTACCGCTAGAGAGTTATGGGGTCTTTTGACTGGCCAGACAGTACTACATTGGATCCTCCTCTCTGGTTACGGTTCATTTTCCCTTTGCCTACATACACACTGAATAGTCTGGCATATTCTTTACATATTCTCCTCTATCCTCATACACCTGACAACACAGATTACCAAACAATTCTTCATCACCTAAGAGGTTACTGCACTGTAATTGTTCAGTGCCACTTTCCTCTTGGTAAGGGTAGAAGAGACTCTTTAGCTATGGTAAGCAGCTCTTCTAGGAGAAGGACACTCCAAAATCAAACCACTGTTCTCTAGTCTTGGGTAGTGCCATAGCCTCTGTACCATGGCCTTTCACTGTCTTGGGTTAGAGTTCTCTTGCTTGAGGGTACACTCGAGCACACTCTCCTATCTTATTTCTCTTCCTCTTGTTTTGTTAAAGTTTTTATAGTTTATATAGGAGATAATTATTGTTGTTACTCTTCTTAGAATATTTTATTTTCCTTTCTTCCTTTCCGCACTGAGCTATTTTCCCTGTTGGAGCCCCTGGGCTTATAGCAAACTGCTTTTCCAACTAGGGTTGTAGCTTAGTAAGTAATAATAATATATATATATATATATATATATATATATATATATATATATATATATATATATATATATATATATATATATGTTTTTATGTTGAAAAGGCTGACATAAGTCTTTTTATAGCTTATACATGACATATCTGTTTCGACGTTGTTACTGTTTTTAGAATGATTTATTGTTAATTTCCTCTCATCATTTATTTATTTCCTTATTTCCTTTCCTTACTGGGCAATTTTTCCCTATTGGAGCCCTGGGGCTTATAGCATCTTGCTTTTCCAACTAGGGTAGTAGCCTGGATAGTAATAATAATAGTAATATATATAACATCATATGAAGGACAAAGGCCTCAAACATGTTAATTCATGTCTGGGGTTTGGCTAATTTTCTTCACCACGCTAATAATAATAATAATAATAATAATAATAATAATAATAATAATAATATTTCAGACTTCCGTCAACACTTTACTAAAGTCTACGGCCCAAGCCTTCCCGCTTTCATATGTCAAGTTAGGATAGTGACAACTAAATAAGGTAATTAACAGAAGTGAAAACATAACCTCCTTGGCAGAGGTAATAACAATAAAAATAGTAATAATAATAACAAATATAAACATGTGCGCACTCATACATATACATATAATGGTTGTGGTCCTGTTTGTCAATTTCCCCATAAAAAAAAGCCTACCTACTAAAAAAATCGTATGAAACTTTGTCAAAGATATTAATTGGATATCCCCACCACATGATTAACACTATTTATACTGTACATACCATATGACTATCTTTTGGAGACAATATTCCAGAGAATTTTTCCATCAAAGACCTTTCCAATGTTTTTCTTATTTAAGAAAAAAAACCAGCAACATGTCAAGGTAAGAATACGCTTAGAGGAATTAATAACTATTATTATTGCTGTTGTTGTTGTTGTTGTTGTTGTTGTTGTTGTTGTTGTATGTATCACCCATGCATCCAATGTCTAAATACTTGAATCAAAATATAGTTTACAAAATGTATGCAGATGTATACTGAAAACAGTGGAACATTAAATTTCCACTTGAAATTTCGTAGCTTGCCCTTTTAGTTTGATAGGTAATGAATTCCAATTCCCATATTTTACAAGAAAATAATTTTTTTTTCTTAATTTGGAAGTAACGAATTTTCATACGATTAATTTTCTCACGAAAATCATCCCTGGATTTCATTGTTTTCAATTAATAAAATCCCATTTGCATATTTCTCATGAATAAATTTCTCTGTCGATTTTTTTCATCCATTGAATTTTTAATTTTCAGATATTACAAATCTATCATACAATAAGGTTAAATTATTGCATGATATAATTTTTTTTCTGCACATCGGAAGGTCTTTTATCAAATCGATTTTTTTATATTGATCAAAGTCGAAGAAAATATGTGAATGCTCTTTAATATGAACAACTTTTGAATTCTATTTCCAAGCGAAAAACTAATTACCATTTACACATCCTAAGAGAGAGAGAGAGAGAGAGAGAGAGAGAGAGAGAGAGAGAGAGAGAGAGAGAGAGAGAGAGAGAGAGAGAGAGAGAGAGAGAGTCGAAGACGAAGACACATAATCTCCTAAACAAACACCATCCTATCAGGAGCTTGTGGGACTAACACAAACAAAAAGCTTCTGGGCTCTCTCACAACGGAAACGGATTAATCCGGTGGAACAAAAAGAAATCGTTGTATATTTAGTCCACCAAATGAGCCAGAGGAGAGTAAATGCCATAAAACAACTTTGTACTTTTGCTCAAAAATAAATTCACACTCTTTCCCAATTTATTCGAACAAACCTATAAATATAAATATATAAAATAAAAAATTATTATCTGGCAACTTTATCGTAAACTCACAACTGGTTTGGTTTAATTTTTCCCGCTTTTCTACCCCCCCCCCCCCTTTATTTATTTATAAAAAGTTTTACATGTTTTAGACAACTTGAAAGATTTCGTAAATATTTCCAAGGTCACCAGTAGCTGTAATAATTACTATATTCATATAAGAGATAATTATAAACAGATCGATGAAATTGCGCTATTAATTTCTTATCATTTTTTAATGTTTTGTACGGTATTTTTTTTTTTAATTTTGAATGTTCAGGTTAAAACATTAAATACAACACACGCATATATATATATATATATATATATATATATATATATATATACTATATATATATATATATATATATATATATATACTATATATATATATATATATATATATATATATATATATATTCAATGGTGTCACATAAATGAATCCTAATATCTATAATAAAAATCAGCTATATACACCGGTATATTACTTACAATTATTCAGAATTTTCATACAAATCATCAAAACTTGTTTCTTGGTAATGACGCATTACCTGTTCTTTTACACTTTAGTTGCTTCTTTGACTACTATTATAGAGCGATATTAAGTGATTTCTTTCAAATCTTAAGCTCTATTTCACAAATAATGAATTTCTAAAAAATTTTCTCCGTCAGTTACATCTTATATTTCCCCATGTATGAGGAATAATGATAATGTAAAGAAAAAGAGCTCGTTGTCTTGTGTATTAGAAGAATGAAGCATTATGTTTCAATGATATCTACTGGAACAATGTAGTTCGTGTGCATATAGTAAATATCTTCTACAATAACAAAGAGATGGGTGTTGATTACACACATTCCCTCTAACAATGATAAAAGAATGCTTGTTAAAATTGGAATAACGGAGTAAATAACTCATATCAACTAAGGAATGTTTTAATTATTGAAGAGATAAACCAAGCATAAAAATCTCCTGAAATAACAAAGGAATGTCTGAACTAAGGACAAGCAGAGTATGTCACATTAAATAAGGAAGACACCACGAGTAAAATATCTTCTAAAATACCCTAGATATGTTGTATATTATGGGAGATAATGTCTACAATAGAAAAATAAGGTAGATAGTGCACGCTGAAAATCGTCAATGAATCCTGAAATGTATCTTATGATGATAATGAATAAACGATTTGATCGTTATGAAAAAAAAAAAAATCACTAGAGATTGATCCTCATTTTTGTAAGTTTTAAAAAGCATATAGTAACAATGTGACCTCAATCCAAATATTCTGGTATTAAATATCGCAATATTTAACCATAATACTGATACAGTTAGGATTCTTGAATTTAGGTGCACATTACAGTAAGATAGGGAGATATTCACAGACTACTAAACGCAGCAGCAGGCATATTTTTCATGAATAAATTTCTGTCGATATTTTACTTTCATTGAATTTTTAATTTTCAGATTTTAAGAATATCATATAATAAGCTTAAATTATTGCATGATATAATTTTTTTTTTTTTTTTTTTTTTTTTGCACATCGGAAGGTCTTTTATCAAACCGATTTTTTATATTAATCAAAGTCGAAGAAAATATGTGAATGCTCTTTAATATGAACAACTTTTTAATTCTATTTCCAAGCGAAGAACTAATTGCCATTTAAACATGGAAAAAAAACGTTTAAAAAATTGTATATCAAAGCTAATAAGGAAATATTTCGTGAATAGTTTAAACTACATTTAAATAAGGAACATCATAATATTGTAGTGATCAGAATAAACCCTCCTGTGTATTGTGACATCGTTACATTGTGGATTGCCACATTCATAGAGCGTCGTGATGACAACTGAAAATCACGAAGCGGATTGTACCAAATAAATCCCTTCACAATTGCATATCCTAACAATGCAAAATCTAATCACAATACAATAGGATATTCATGGAAGCAAGTAATTAATAAAATAATAACGGAGATTCATACATACAGGTAATAAATAAAGTCTGAAACAATATTTCAGAAAACAATTAACACACCTTCATGATTATTATGAAACGAGGAAATAACAGTCAAATGTAAACAACAAAACCGTCCCTGCAATATTTCCAGTGAAGGACACACGATACAGGTCATTGCCCAAGCAACAGATTCCGACAATAACAGCGCTTCAATAAGCCTTCATGTAATTTAATGCCAACCTTCGTCACAGATCTTCCTCTGAGAAAGAGAGAGAGAGAGAGAGAGAGAGAGAGAGAGAGAGAGGAGAGAGAGAGAGAGAGAGAGAGAGAGAGAGAGAGAGAGAGAGAAGACTTGATAAAGGGAAACACTGGAAATCGTCTTTATTGAATCTTTTCGCAACTGATAATATATAAGTTCCTAGCTCATTGGAAAAGACGGAATATACGATTTCATACACAAACATATGTGTACATGTGTAAATATATATATATATATATATATATATATATATATATATATATATATATATATATAACATTACACACATGTAGGTAGTAGGTGGGCCATTGCACCAGTCACCCGTTGATATACTACCGCTAGAGAGTTACTGGGTCCTTTGACTGGCCAGACAGTACTAAACTGGATCCCTCTCTCTGGTTACGGCTTATTTTGTCTTTGCCTGCACACAGACCAAATACTCTGGGTTATTCTTTTCACATTCTGCTCTGTCCTCATACACCTGACAACACTGAAATTACCAAACAATTCTTCTTCACTTAAGGGGTTAAATACGGCAATGCAATTGTTCAGTGGCTACTTTCCTCTTGGTAAGGGTAGACGAGACTCTGGCTATGGTATACAGCTCTTCGAAGAGAAGGACACTCCAAAAATCAAAGCATTGTTCTCTAGTCTTGGGTAGTGCCATAGCCTCTGTACCATGGCCTTCCACTGTCTCTTACTTGAATGTACACTTGGGCACACTTTTCTATCTTATTTCCCTTCCTCTCGTTTTTTCTAATTTTTATAGTTTATAAATAAAATATCCAATTTAATTTTGTTGCTCTTTTTAAATCATTTTATTTTGATTGTTTATTACTTCAATAGTAGTTTGTTTATTCCCTTGTTTCCTTTCCTTACTGGGATTTTTTCCCTGTTGGAGCCCTTGGGCTTATAGTATCTTGCTTTTCCAACTAGGGTTATAGCTTAACTTGTAATAATAATAATAATAATAATGATAATGATGATGATGATGATGATGATGATGATGATGATATTAATAATATCGATCTGCCACCAAGCGAATGCTAGACAAAAACGTTACCACTGTACTGGCCAGGAGGCTAGTACATGATAAAAGGGATTAAAAGGAAGCTGACATATAAAATTATTTTACAAACTGAAAATTCTTGGAATTGTGGCCAATTTATCATTTACCATTTTATTAAAGAGTATGAAAATGTATCTTGGAGGGGAAACTATTGCTCATAAGATATTAAAAAAAATACCGTATTTTTATATACACCACTTAAGTTACACATCTGGGAACACTAAAGACGAAAAGATCAAACAGTGAATGAGAGTGTAGCACATTCACTCCTGCATAGACGATATCAAAAGAAAACGAATCTCGATTTCCAGTTGGAAATCAAACGTTTTCATCTCCCGAAATCAATCTAGTACATCTCGTTATATCATCAAAGAGAGATAAAATACTCCCGTCATGGAACTAATAGAGTTCTTCAAAGTACCAACGAATGTAGAAACCTTTTCCTAAACTTTTTAAAGTGAACCGATAATTGGCTCCATGCGAGGGAATAAATTCTAGTGGAAAGGGTAATTGATATTGTTCATACCTAAGAGATTGAAAGAAAAGACCTTCGTAGAATAAAAACGAACATCAAATCAAGAAAACTCTTTATTTAGAGATGATGTTTACTGGAACGATTGGCTTGTAATAATAATAATAATAATAATAATAATAATAATAATAATAATAATAATAATAATAATAATAATAAATTATAAATGGTTCCATTTCATAAATTACAGATTTAGTGTCCTTCATGTCGTGGAAAATCTACAACACATAATCTGAAGAACCAAAATTGATATATTTCCATTATAATAAAAAAACGGGTCTCTCCCAGATATCAGCAAATTTTTCGACAAGGCAATCGATTACAATGGCACTCAAAACAACAGAGTGATTTCCTGAATGAAAAATAGAGATTGCACACGTCTGAAACAGGTAGGCCTACAGAAAATAAATAAAAAAAACGAATACTGGACAGATAATGATTCGTGGTTGAGTGAGTAAGGGTAATTCTCTTCTTAACCTAACCTGTAAGCTTTTGAGTCCTATCTCGGAGAGTAGGATTGTATTTGTGAATTATAAGCCAATTAGCCCGGCGCTTGGGCCAGTCTCAGATATAGGATTTCATCACTTAATTCTGCGCTTGTAATGGCAGTGCACTCGAAATGTGTGAGAGAAAATACAGAAGTTGAGAGGTTATTATGGTAATTGCAAATATACACATAGAGTAATTAGTTTAATATATATATATATATATATATATATATATATATATATATATATATATATATATATATGTACAGTATAAATATGTATAAATATATATATGTATATATATATACATATATACACTGTACATATATATATATATATATATATATATATATATATATATATATTATATATATATATACATATATATGTATATGTGTGCGTTAACCTGAATCATAAAGAAACTGACCGATGAGGGCTCCCATTCTCCTGTATAAATACGATATCTTTACACATTTATTCTCGTTGGGAATCCGTAGTTATCACTAATATGACGAAAGTACAAACTCCAATCAAGCTTTTCTACTTTTCCTTTCGTGGCAATAATACATATTTCCTACTCATCACGTGTTAGCTTTCGTCTTTTCTACACGTGTGTATAGAGAGAGAGAGAGAGAGAGAGAGAGAGAGAGAGAGAGAGAGAGATGCCATAAAGTTACTAATTGCCTTATTAAGAAATGAAAGAATTATCACACTAATTAGGACCTATGAATAAAAGAAACATTCTGAAAAAAGTTAGATTAAAGAAAAAACGGATACCAGACACGGGCAGAAAATTCTTTCTTCCTGGAAAGACATTATGGAGAGTCTCAAATATAATCAAATGGAGATCAATTCTACATGGAGAATTTTTTAATATAATTCTCATTATTCTGTGATATCGAATTGACTACTGAAAAAATACAAAAAACTTCCAAGTCTAGTTTATAATAAAAAAAAAATGACTATGATTTTCGATAATTGTAAGAGGTTGTTATTCCATTCCCTGTAGCGAGAATCCGAAAAAAAGAAAAAGAAATTGCCACTATCAATACCCGCAGTCAAGCGTGCAAATGAATCCACTATCTAAAATTCTCTGAGGAGCATTTCAAAATTTCTATAAAGGCTTTGCTTTTCGTAGTGTTGTTAATTTCTACCTTAGCTTTTATATACATAATCATACATAAAATGTCCCAAATCCTTTCTTTTATTCAGAATTATGATTAAAGAACCTAAATACATTCATAATCAAATTCCATGTTCTGTACCGAATCCGTCCAATGTTATTTGATACCAGCTTAAATCCATGCGACTCCGGCGTCCCAAGTCACTACATTTTCCGAACATTATATAAGCATAAATTGCTTGCTATTTAGCCGTGTGAATTTGTCGTCATTGAATACCCAGTCATAAAAATTTGGCGAGCATGAGGTACAGTTCACGATGCGCTGTTCAAGCAAGTGTCAGGGACAGGAAAAAAAAACTTCCAAACTCCACCGAGACAAAACTAAGAGACAGACTGTCTGCCGACATGCTGAGTCATGCAACTCGAAGTTTCAGAGAGAGAGATAAGTTGATCTCCGTACATCTGCCAAAACCAAACGTTGGTGATTCAATATCTCTACGTTCTGCCTGTGGAAAAGCTTCCAAGCTGGTCTTTCTAATCAGCAGTTAATGTTGCTTGAATCAGCTTTGATACGAGTATTTCCACCAATGACGCCTGTGTGAGTTGTAGTACCGTCATTATCGACTGGCTGTACGTGGATCCTGGTTTCATAATGATTCATAGTTTCTTACGTCAGATATCCATAGATTGTTCAATTTCTAATTTGCTCTTAACACCTCTGCAAACAATGAGGCTTTATAAAAAGTGAAAAGAAATATCCGTGGAAGAATCCCCCTTGTTTTATAAGTATCTTTTTGCAATGTGATACTTTAAATTCTTATCATAATGCCACCGATTACTGCAAACATCAACAACAACAACACTAATAATAACAATAATGATAATGACAATGATGATGATAATAACAATAATAATAATAATATGAAAAAGGAGATTATTATTATTATTATTATTATTATTATTATTATTATTATTATTAGTAAACCCATGAAAGTATGTCCCTAATGACTAACTTTTTTCATTCGTCTCCCCCGTTTTTAAAAAGTGCCTTCAACATTTCCAAGAAAGCTGAAAGATGATGATTCGCGGTACATCAGGAATTATGAAATACCCTTCCAGGAATTCAGACATTCCAAAGGCAAAATAAGGTCGGCCGTCTTTTTGATCCGCTCGTTATCCTCATCATAAGTTGAAAGACACACACACAATAGGAGCGCGTGCACATACGCACAAATAGGAGTGCATGTAATAACACACAAACAGCTGCATGGCACGCACAAAAACAAATATGTATGTGCACACACAAACAGCCACGTACAGGCACGTACATCCACAAACAGGAGCAGGAGCCCATGTAAAGAGGCGTGCGCGCGCACACACAAAAATAGGGGTGGGCGCGCACGTACAAACAGGAATGAATCTTCACACAAAAACACGAACACTCGCAAACACAAACAGGCATGCATAACCACGCAAACAAATAGCTGCACGCGCAGACACAAACAGGTTCACATGAGCTCATAAATAAAACCGAAGTGGGTGCGCACGCATAAACATGCACAAGCATAAACAGCCACCGGCATGTGCACACACATACAACCAAGAATACACTAAAAACAAACAAGTGTGAGCGTACACACTCGCACAAACAAACTAAACACAGGTGTAAGCGTGCATGCAAAAACAAACATGCATTGGTGCACACATACAAACATACACGAGCATCCACACACACAAACAAACGGGGCCGGGCACACACAAACAAGCACGAGTGCGCACACACAAATATGGAAATAATTACCTATACAAACCTAGGTCTTTTACATCCAATAGATAAAAGCAAAGCTGGAGTACACAGCCGTTAAAATTCATAACGAGGTGTAAACAACCGACCGGTAGATATTAGAATTTTTTCGCGTTACGAAGTATAGCGAAAAATAATTGTCCTAACGACATGTAAGCAGATCTTAGTGTCTTGTTACTTAAGTTCAGTTGTTATGTAGGCAGTGGCCAATGAGAATTTAGTGTTGGGTGAAACGTATTCGATGTTTGAAGAGGTATTTAGTAAATGGTCACTTTCTAGCGCACGCTAGCCCGAGCAAGTCGAATTTATTATTAATATAATTATCATTATTATTTTTTAGTAGTACAAGAGTGAGGTTCCACCACCCAAATTTGGCTTACTCTGCATTATTGCCGTGGATACACAGGTTTCCATAGTTTTTTCAAAACTTGAGATTTTGTTTTTTATCTATGGTTTTTCCTGGGCGGCAGAGGAGGCTTGTATATTAATTTGAAAGTTTGTTCATTTTGTTTTAAATATGCACTGCTATATCAGTACAGAAGTTTGTAGAAGTTATTGGAATGTGATGTTATATCTATAAAACAATAAAGTATGATTCATTGGAAAAATAAACCTGGCGTCAACCGGCACGGTGCGCTGTAATGCAATTTAATGTTTTATTATGTTTATACCTGTAGAGAATGAGGAGTGAAGTGAGGACCAGTCGGTAACAGGGGAAGCAAACCCCCCCCCCCCCCCTTGGGTTCACTGACAAATCCACTTTCATTGCAGGTGAGACTTCCCAGTTGGTTGGTGATGGTGGGCAAATTTGAGTAAAGGACTCATGTTTGTATAGTTAGGAAAATACAAATTACTCCCAAATTTGTCATCCGGTTGATATGCAAACCTTAATCCTATACATAGGAGACTCATCCTTAGGAGGGAAGAAGTCCTACAAACTAATTTCGTGAGGACCAACCTCGTGTGCTATGCAGCCGACAGAGTGAAGGATCCTTACACCTCATGTATCCGTGATCTAGTAATACCAGCAGGTCCACGGCCCTTGCAACAAAGGGTAATGAGCAGAATTGTAACTTTAAGCAGTATTATGTAATGAGTTTGACATATCTTTTGGCACTGGTATATTGATGGGTTTGCCTAGTTACATCATACACCCCTCACAATGAGTGAGGGGACGACACTTCCATAACATGATGCAAAACAACTACACACTGCAGACAAATCGGATTTAGCTGGCATGGTATCAGATACTGTGCCCCAAGAGAGGGAAGGTGAAGGAAAAGCCCAGTCATTCTTACTTTCACCTCAGGGGAACACATAACCTCTGTCTTTGATCTGGAGCTAATGGTCCTGTAAGAGGAGCTAAGGTAGCTATGCCACTTACTGTGCAGCTACAACAGGTCCTAGTGCGAATTTATCTAGGAACCTATGGGTCGAGTCCTGCAGGTAGTGGACTCTGAAAGTCGTTCGACATTTCTTAATGCCTGCTTGAAGAGCCTGCGCCACAGAAAAATTCTTTCTACATGTTATGGACGTACTGATTCCATTAACGCCGTGTGCTTTGACTTGTGTCCCACTTGAAGGAGAAAGTCACGAGGGTCTATCTGGTCGGTTAGTGACCTCTCTAATCAATGCAAAATTCATATTTTTGTCACCTTCTTCAGTCTCCCAGCACTTATGAAAAGATACTGTATCTAAGTATGGGGCACAAAAGCAAATGATCAGGATCAATGGTTACTTCTTCAAGGTTAGAGATCTGAATAAAAGAGAATTTGGAATCAGGTACTGTCGGATTCTTGGTCTTGGCAACGAACCAAGGGACAAAGGAGAACAAGACCTGCCCCCAATATTTTTGAATGAACAATGTCCGAGACCAAGCATTTCACTAGAGTGCTTTTTATTTGAGTAATTTTTATTTGAGTGCTTTTTTGGCAATTGTCTATCTAAACGATATAACTTTAAAACGATTATTGTGAAGAGACAAACTTATTTAAAATTCATATAAAAGTAAAAATTAACGTAAAGGGAAAACATTAAAAAAATTATTTAAAAAAGAATACAATATTACTTAGTTCATTCACAAATAAGAGTGAAAAAAGGGGAACATAAGAAAAATATCTCAAATCTATTTAATGAAATAAAAAGGTAGATAAAATTTTCAAAGTACAAATGTTCATCTCGAGGTAGTAAGAATAACCTCGGAGAAAGTCTAAAAGTAGCATGTTGCTTCTTTGTTAAAATAAATGCTTCAATAACACATTAACTCATCTATAGCAAGCCTTTATGAACAAAAACCTTAAAACTGACAGAGTTTGTGCTAAAACGACTTCCTGGAGTCTCTTCTCTTTAGAAAGGTTTTTTATCAACTTCCAGATGGTAAGATAGGCAAATTGGAGATATTTGGAAAGTTTAAGTGCCAGGCGTCAATTGAGTTATCCGTTCTTCACGAACTTTCTGATAGCCTGTCCGACATATTCCACAAAGAGGGTAGACAGCAGTTTAGCCTTCTCCTCCACCATGCATGATTGCAATAAAACGTCTTCAAAATAGTTACAAACTGGTTGTAACTTAGCTGTAAAGTTGTCTGTTAAGTTTGTTAAATGCATCAGGTACATCATGTAAGTGGAAGAACACTAGAGCTAATATACTTTAATGTCCATCCGTACGTTTTAATTACGTAGCTGTTGTAAAGTCCCAACTATTGAAAGCGTCTCCATTGAGATTGCCCAAGATGAAAGAAGCTTCAGCAATAGTAGCATTTGGGAAATACTCATTGATAGCTTGAACTAAGGGAAGCCCAAAGTCTGTCAGTATGGAAACTGGTTGCATGACATACTCTTCGGTATTGTTTCTTAAACCTTCCAAAAAACTGTGGTAAGTATTCAGAAACTTGTTTGGCAATAATACATATAGGCTGGGCACCAGTCTCTTATACAAACATATGAATGTTAAAATGCTGGTAAAAGATACCTGGACACTCTTTAAAGCCCCTATAAATAAACCAGTGTTGGTATTGGGCCATTAATTCAATCATACATTTTGTCCCAAAAATCAAAATCCTGTCTTCTTCCTCGCCCACGTCAAATTAAAGAAACCGTTCCCTTAAAGAAATAACTATATTTTCCAATAGTAGGACAAATACATTTCTGGAACTTGATGCTGGAGGTAAGAGTTGAATGCATCTTCGCTTTCTGTTATTAATAGCGGCTCAATTTTTATTTAAACCAAACTTTGTAGCAGCTTCTTGACTTGACATTTTTACCACATCCTGAATAATTTTGCCTGGAGCATCTGTGGCAACTGCAGCTTTTTTTATCACTCGAGAATGTAGTTTCTTGACCAAACCTTTGATGGATCTAGTAGGTGGTAATATCCCCCCTCTTACCTATGGAATATCCTCCACATTAGATACAGTGCTAGTAATAAAATGACATTTACACCCTTTTACAGTGCACCGCCAATTTATGGTAGTCTTATGTTCTTTATCTTTTTTGTACAGATATCTGTCAAAAGATACATTTTACCCTGCTTTTAGGCTGTCTACTAATTCCATAATGATTGAAAGAGAAATTTTAAAACTAGAATAGAAATTTTAGTGTAAGTATATAATCGAATGAAATGCAAAACATTTATAAAGTTTAACTAAAACTTAGTAGCTTATTTTTCAAATGACCTGCTATTTTTATCGGTGAAAAAGGGCTATTGCACTGCCTTAAGCCAGGCCTTTAGGCTGAAAGGAGTCATTTCCTCCTCAGTGGAATTTCCCAAGTTTATACGAAGCTTTGAATAGTCCTGCCCTCCTTCGGAAGTGAGACCACTACTGTGGAACATGACCAAGGTTCTCTGTGCCTTGAAATGGGCCCCGTATGAACCGTTGAGGTTAGCTATAAACAGAAACGTCCCACTCAAAATGGTTTTTCTGATTACCCTTGTCTCAATCAAGAGAGTTAATGAGTTGCATGGTCTCTACTTGGATGGCACTCATACTATGGAGCAACAAACGCCAGAGCAATACTTTTCTAAGTGGCCACTTTTGAGTGATGTCTGCAAATGAGTGACTTTTGTTCAAATGATGCAATTAAAAGCAATATTCTAAAAATAGGGACAAAAAGTTGTTTGAAAATATACAGTAGATGGTAAGTAATTGTTTTAAACGAATCCTTTGATAATAATAATGGATGTTCCAGCCACTGAGGAGGGGCAAGCCAGCCTCAACTTGGTGCCGGTCCCAAGCCCAGGTAAATAGGGAGGGTTGGTGGCAGGAAAGGCATCCAGCCATGAAAAATTAGCCAAAACCAATATGATCAGTGAAAGTTGTAAAAATTAAATCATTGCTAGGACGTCCTCGCAGGCAGCGCATTGGGACCTCGCCTGATCCCTCCGAAAAATCGGCAAAGGCTACCTAGTCATGGGCAGGCTGGGTTATTTTTAACAACTACCATCGTTCTTAAAAGCATCATTCCAAAGGAATTTTGTGCTAAAACTACCTGCTAATTTCGTTTGTAGGGTGAAGATTTTATTGGAGAGCCTCAAACTGGTAGCGTACTGGGGGGAGGAATCAGCCGCTGATGCAGCAGGAACAGCCCTATCAATGGAGCCATCTGTGAAATGGATATTATCATCTTGGGTATTATCAATGGATGCTAGGCCAGTTATTTGTGCTTGTTCTGAGGTCGGGACAGTGCTTTGGTGAGAGGGAGGGTGGTGTAGTTGTGGCGTAAGGTGCTGAGGGCCCGAGGGGGTTGTTATGATTGAGGTGAAAATAGTCTTTCTTGAGGTTAACTAGGGTGAACTCAGTATTGGTGGATCTGCAAGCAGTGAAAAGGTGTCTGGAGTAATTGTTAAAGGTTTATTAGTTGGCAGAGTTTATTATGGAGGAGGCAGTTTTTGTTAGTTTTAAAGGTTTTGAAGATTAGTGAACAATTGCGAATGTTTATCCTGTCTGCAAGGTGGAGTAGGTTAGTTTTATTGCAAAGTAGGGAGATCCTGGTCCACATGGGGGCTCCGAGAATTGTCCTCTTGGCATTGTTATGGATTAATTATAAGTCGCACTCCTGTAGGGGGGGGGGTTGCAAAGAGAGGTTAATATAGGGGCTGCAGACTCTTCAAGGGAGCAAACATCCTGATTATAAAAAAGCCAGAAGATGTTGTGAGAATCATCTTGATCTAAGGAGGTGATGCATCCAAGTGATTTAAGAGTCTTGTTTTAGCTTTGTCTCCGAGGAGTGTTATTTCTGTTACAGCTGAGAGTATGTAATTTATATGATGACTCAAGTAGATAAAGTTGTTCACTCATTCAGTGGGCATCCCTAGTAGGCAGAGTGGCAGAGGAGAATTTGTGTGATGACTGTGGCATTTGTTTTGTTTAGTCCTAGTGTTTTGCATTTAGCAGCTATGGTGTTGAGGGCAACTTGTGTTTTGTGATGTTTGTTGTAAATCGGGTGAGGGCAGACGATGCACATGCCATTTGTGTAGATGAAAATCTGGATGCCTTCAGGGTATTCCTCGTCTAAAATGTTTTTTATGAGGACATTGAAAAGGCAGTGGTTGAAGATTCCCCCTTGTGGAGCGCCATTTTCAAATGGCATGAGGGGGGTGTGGCACTTTGGAACGTGACTCTGGCCTCTCTGTTTTGGGTGTAAAGTTGTGTCCATGCGAGCAGGTGGCCTCTGACTCCTTTCACAACTAGGAACATGAGGATGGCTTCTGAACTGCCTAGTCCATAGGCATTTTCCAATTCAAGGAAGACTATAAGTGCATTTTTGTGGTTAAAAGTTGCCATGGCATTTGCAATGCATTCTTACGTTCTGATTCCATGAGTGTAAGCATATATTCTGTGGTGTAATGGTCTGACTACCCATTGTAGTCTTTGGAGAACCATCCTCTCAGCGACTTTTCTTGAGCAACTGAGAAGTGCTATGGGTCGATATGTATTTGGTTCCTTTGGTTTGGGGATAGGGGTAATGTCTTGTGTATTCCAGAGGGGGTGTCCAGTGTGTTGGATGTGTGTGAGATTTATGACGTGCTAAGAGATTTGTTTCGCTTGTTCCCTTAGATTTTTAAGCATTGAGTAAGTTATCCTATCAGCTCCTGGGTTCGTGTCTCTGCACTTGACCAGGGCAGCATTGAGTTTATGATGGTGTATAGTGTGTCTATTCTACCGGCATATTGCAAGCGGCATTTATAAAGGTGATTCGTCTGGGGTGGAACATTTCTGGCCTAGTAATTGTTTCTTGGCACTGGTTTGTTAATTTAGAGCAGTTAGCAAAACTTAGTGTGATTCTGTTAGCCTCCTGTTGGGGTTTAGGATAAATGGTCTAGGATTTTTGGGTTTTGGGTCCATGAAACTTTGTTGACACAGGACCAGATGGCCCTGAGGGACGTGTGATTGGGTATTTAACAGCACCACAGAAGCCAATTTTCCCACTTTACTTCCCAGGCCACTTAAGCAGTTCCTAATGAAGATAAGGACCTGCAGAAAGGTGGACTCTGATATACCCTCCTCAGTATCAAGTAACTTCGGACAACCCGGCTGAGGGAGAGTGCTGTCAGAGGAATGGAAGTTGTACTCAATTTGTCTATACATTCCCTCCAAGACATAATTACCAACCGGTGTTGAGGGTAGGGGTCGAAGCTGAGATATGATTCTCTCTCTTCTATCCGATAGGGGGAGTAAGATTTGGAGGGACCTTCTACCATGCCCTTCCAAGGAGAGACTGACACCTCCGAAGCTTAGAGTTCCAGTGAAGTCCTTGGGTCAATAGTTGGACGGGCAGCCCTGTTCTTTGATATTGTCTTAGAAGCCTTTCTCCTTACGTCAAGGATCTACAGGTTGGCGGAAGCCCTCCTTTCTTTCAAAATCCTGTACCAGTCAAAAGGATGTTGTAGGGGTACCTCCTCTTCTCGCCTCTGAACATACAATGATGGAGAGCGAGACAGTTTTAACAGGTGAAAGAAGAAATGTCCTCATATGATATTTCCTTGGGTGAACTGGAGTCCCTATTGACTCTAGGGTGGTAAGTGTCACCTAGAAAAGGTGTCAATTGGTGTTGATCTCTACCCCTTCTATAGTCAACTTTAATGGGGACAATTCCAAAGTCCCAGAGTTGAGGATTAATCCTTTGAGGAGCTCATGTCCTCATCCTCATGCCCTAACACCCAAGACAGTGGAAGACCATGGTACAGAAGCTATGGCACTTCCTAAGACTAGAGAACAATGGTTTGATTTTGTATTGCCCTTCTCCTAAAAGAGATGCTTACCTTAGCTAAAGAGTCTCTTCTAGCCTTAGATAGAGAAAAATAGCTACTGAACAATTACAGTACAGTAGTTAACCCCTTGAGTGAAGAAGAACTTTTTGGTTATACTAGTGTTGTCTAGTGTATGAGGAAAGAAGAATGTGTAAAGAAGAGGCCAGACTATTCTGTGCATGTTGGCAAAGGAAAAATGAGCTGTAACTAGAGAAGGATCCAGTGTAACACTATCTGGCCTGTAAAAGGACCTAATAACTCTCTCGTGGTAGTATCTCCACAAGTGGCTGGTTTCTTGGCAAGCCTACTACCTATGATGGGTGCCCTACAGGTGAGAACAAGTACTTACATTTGCGTTTACATTCTCCGTCAGGCTTAGAAGCGCTGAAGAGTTCAGAGACCAAGCAGGAGTGTTGAGAGACCTGTTGCCCATCAACACACATGTACAAGAGGAGCACTTCTAAAAGAATCTCCTGGAGGGGACTCAATTGTAAGAGCGCCTTAGAAGGAGGCTGTAGCTTCTGAGGGTATGCAATAGAGAATGAGGGAATCTCTTCTCTGCCCTGGAGGGAGTCAAGCCAATTGCGTTTCTGGCAGGAGCAGAAACTCTCTCCTGCTTTGGTCCCCGAGCCAGTACCTACACCAGCCTGTCCTTGGAGGGCGAACCCTTCAGAACAAAGGAAGGCCAAAACAGTTGTAAGGCATTATTAACATTAAGTTCACGCTCCCCTCGAGAGGCAGGCTCCCCGTTTTTCTAGGGAAACCAGAAGGTCTACCTGCTTTGAGTTATGTTCTAAAGTTAAAGAACCATCACTCTTGCCTGAGGAGCCTCCGGAAGAGACAGGCAGGGAAGAGAAGGGAGCATACGGGGGGACTCCTTCGACCTCGAGGATGATCATGAGGCCAAAGTATCCCTTTTCAACTTCTTTCTCCTTCGGTCGTACACCTCCCACAAGGAAGATAGCCACTCCAGACACTCACTGCAGGGTGAGGCCTGGCTGCAGGAGTATCCTCTGCATGCCAGGCATAAAATGCGAGGGTCTGTCTCCCTTTTAGACTTGAATATGCCACACTTTCGGCCCGACACCCCCAAGAAAGTACGTATCTACGATATCCTTACCGAAGACAATCACACAAACACTGTAAAAAGAGAAAGCAGAAAATTAAGTAAGCCGGTACTCCAGCGGTGAGAACGTCCATTCAGACCAATGGTTGAAATCAAAGTGGTTTGTCAGTGAACCAATAGTTGGGGGTGGGTTTCGTCCCCCGCTATCAACTGGTAACTACCAGTCAGTTGTTTACACCTCGTTATATATTTTAACAGATGTGTACTTCAGCGCCGCTGTTATATAACCTATGGAAAGGACAAACGTTTGTATATGTACCGGAATAAATGGGCATGACGTGTGCACACGCACATACAGACAAATAGGCCTGCACGCAAATACAAATACACACACAAAAGCACTCATAAGCACAAAAACAGGCGCGGCCGCACTTAAACAAACTCAAATTACTTGCCCAATCTGCTGGTTTCATTGTGACAATGCCGCTAGCACCAGACTCTTTCACCCCATCTTCTATTCAGAATACCTCACTCTCTCTGCAGGATCTCGAACTTAATTGTAATCTACTACATCAGACACCTCCACTTTACTTTCAATTACTAGCTGAGATACTAAACTATTTATCATCCTCAGCAAAGCGTTAAATGTCCCACCCATTGCAGTCTGGATAATTTCATGAAATCTCCCATTAAAACTTTTCATTTGTTAATTTCCTATTCAATACCGTTTCTCAGACATTAATTTACAATTTATAAGACTAGCATTTTTTTTTACCAAAGATAAAACATGTTTTCCTTCATCGAAACCAGGTGCTATTGTTTTCCCCCTAATAAAGGTCCTGATACCTTTCTCGTCAAGTGTTCCCATATACAACCAACTTCAGACAAACTTAAACACGAATAGGCTACTTACATCGTTAATTATACACGTGTCTATCTTCAATGTTCAAAGTTGGTTTTTCTTATTCAAAATATGAGTTTTGATCTAATTCTGAATTCCTATTTACTAATTAAATGTGCGTATATATATTTCATCTTTTCATCTCTATCCTACCCCATTTCTCTTATTCTGTTTCCTATTTCCGTATTTACTCTATGGGAGGGTGCTTATCCTTTTGATGACCTTTGTTGTTTTAAAGGAGCGTATTGTCAATTATAACCACAATAAAGACGAAACTTGCTCCTTCTATCTATAATAATTATAACAATATTCAAAGACCCATTATGGATAGCTATTCACAGAATAAGGCTTCTACATAAAGCTCCATAGAAGATGAATAAAGAGGAATAATAGTAAATGGAATGGTAAAATTCATGATATAATGACTTAGATAATGGATGCATTAAACTGCCCTTCTACACAAAGAGAGTAGGAACTAGAGGTGGGGGATTGGACTGTGACCAAAAACTCGAGGATTATGATAAAAATATACCTATGTACAGCAAAAAAAGGGAAAGAAAAGGAAAGGAAAGAAAAAAAGGAAAGATGAAGAAGAATGAGTAAGAGCGAATGCTTATGATAGACAGGTGACCACGAACTTTAGAGAGAGAGAGAGAGAGAGAGAGAGAGAGAGAGAGAGAGAGAGAGAGAGAGAGAGAGAGAGAAAGAGAGAGAGGGGGGGAGTGGAACGTGACGAGACGCTGCAATCATTTTCTCTGAGCTGACAGTCATCTGATGTTATATTGCAAACTGCTCACCATCCTTGAAAGACAGACGCCATTTAATTCTCAGCCTTAAAACCTTCGCCTTGTATTTCCTTATAGCGTCGTTATTCGGTTTTTCCTTCATCCACCTATTCACTCACAACATAAAATGTGTACTAGGTAGCTTTATTTACTCGTTCATTCAATTGGGAGTCTAACGTACTCTATTGTTTTCTACTGTCTTACTCTCTTACTCTTTTGGCATCTCGGGTATTACAGCTCAAGACGTAACTCGTAAAATTAGTTTTAAGAATGATTTCTTATGATAAATTCATTAGCTCCATTATTGATTGACCAACTGATTTCAGTATGCTGTCGTTATAACAAACGTGGTTATCAACATCGGAGTCCAACAGCTACTATCCAGACACATATAACAAACATGTAATTGATCATTATTCAAGCATCAATGTCCAAAAATGTCTATTAGAATCACTCCAATGCTTACTTGTGCTTTCTTCCGTTCGCTAAGAGTACGTTCAATCCTTTATGAAGACAGGATGTAACTTTTAAACGCTTTAGGAAATCAGGAAATAGGTTTTCAATATTTTAGGAAATAAATAAATTCTTCAATGCTTCAGGAATTAAAGCATTAAATGCATTGGGACATCAAGAAATTGACTGTTTATTCCTTTAGGAAATAAAAACTAAAACTTTAAATGTTTTAAGTAATCCATGAATAAAAAATCAAATGATTTCGGAAATCAAGAAATAAAGCGTTGAATAATTTATGAAATAAGAAAAAAATTATCAGTACTCTAGGATATACTGAAATAAAGGGCGCTTTTGTTTTTGGAAAATAAACAATACAGCTTTAAGTGCTCAGAATAAATCAAGAAATAATATGAAAATGCTTCGGCAAATATAGAGGAGGCGTTTCATGCTTTAGGAAATAAACACGACATTGAGTTAATTGTTTTGTGAAATCAATGAATATGGTGTTCATTCTTTCAGAAAGTAAGGATATGAGTCATCCACGCAAAACCGGGAAATAAATTGTGAAATCCTATGAGAAAAAAGGGTATATAGCATAGATTGCGTGACAAAGCCTTGTATTTCAACGTAATACTGTATAATTAAAAGTGCAAGAGTAGCACTCTCCAAGAACGGGCTGCGTTGTTGTAAGATCCTGTATCTGGCCATACTGTCAGGCAATCTACTACTTCTACTGCTTCTACTACTATCACCCTCCTTGCAGCGGTAAAAGTCTTTGAGAGTACAATATCAATCTTCCGGATTGGGGACAGGGAGGTTGAAGGCAAAGACCTAAGAATTTTATTTTTGGAAAAAAAATAAGTTGCTTTGTTGTAGGGAATTTGTCACTTTCTATGGCCACTCCTCTGTCCTCTCCATGGAAAAGGGATACTGACAACAAATATTTTACACACACACAAACACTAAAAAAACCGGACCTCGTCCCAAACACATATATACAAAAACGTGGCCACACACACATATATACATATATATATATATATATATATATATATATATATATATATATATATATATATATATAAACACATTTACACACACACTACATATATATATATATATATATATATAGTATATATATACACATATATATATATATATATATATATATATATATATATATATATATATTATGTATATACAGTATATGCATATATATGAATATATATATGCAATATAAAAATATATGTCTATCTATCTATCTATCTATCTATCTATCTATATATATATATATATATATATATATATATATATATATATATATATATTATAAGTGTGTTTGTGAACGCGCATATACAACTAATAGAGTTTATACGTAGCCTAAATAAAAAAAATTACATATCTACATGCATATTTAATCGTCGATATAAATGTGCACATTTAACCCCTCAGGAAGGAGGATGATGTACCGCCCCCATCAAAGAATTTATATATAATATATTTCCCCTTTTAGATCCCCCGGTCGATGCCATCCGCTTCCCCTCAGTCTATAAAAGAGGACACACATCTATGAAAGAATCGTGTCCATATGAGCGGGCGATAACAACCTGGCTCTGCACGAGATGAATTGACCAATTGACATTCATCTCCGTCGCGAAGCGCATATCGCTGGGGGACGGATGGCCCCCAGCATCCGATGCAAGGGCTGGGGGAGAAAGAACGTGTGTGTGGGGATA
>NC_090752.1:34877961-34885461 GCF_036898095.1 Palaemon carinicauda
AGTAAACAGAGTAATCGAACTTCCTCATTCCTATTTTCCTGAGGCTAAACTAACTATTTTAGCTTTTCGATCTCGTGAAATTAAAGCTCTGTTGATGGACCTTGATGCTTATGGAGGTGTAGACCCAAATGATATTTTTCCTTGGTTTTTTATAAAGACTGCAGATTTCTTAGCTCCAAAGTTATCTGTTATTTTGCGCAAGTTAGCAAGAAGAGGAGCTTTTAGCACTTGTTGGAGAATTGGTAATGTTATTTCTCTATGTAAATGTGTTTGTGGTAGCTCAAGTCCAACTGATTACCGCCAAATTTCCATAACTCCCATATTATCTAAAGTTTTTGAACGTCTTAATAGGTTTTCTGAAGGTAATCATCTATTCCCTAGTTTGCAATTTGGTTTTCGTAAAGGCCTTGGAGCATGTGATGCCCCTCTTACAATCTCCAATGCTGTGCAGAAATCCCTTGATTGTGGTCAGTAAGTTCGTATGATTGGCCTTGATTTTAGTGCTACCTTTGACCGTGTTAATCATGAGGCCCTTGTTTTCAAACTCAAACAGTTGGGAGTGGGTGGGTCGTTTCTTAGCATTATTATTGATTTTTTAAGTAAAAGATCTCAAAGAGTTGTTGATGGGCACCATAGTGAGTATAGGAATGTGTATCTGGTGTTTCACAGGGTAGTGTTCTTGGCTCATTACTTTTCATTCTATATACATATGAGATGTGGTTTGGCCTAGAAAACAAGCTTGATCCATCTTGGGTTGCTGAATCCCTTAATAGAGATCTAGCTAAAATTAGTGCATGGTGCAAATTCTGCGGTATGAAGTTGAATCCTAACAAAACTCAAAGTATGATTGTAAGTAGGTCAAGGACAGTGGCTCCTCAACATCCGGATCTCAGTATTGATAATGTTTCTTTAACTTTGTATGACTCAAAATTTTAGGTGTGATTCTCGACCGCAAATTTACTTTTAAGAAACACATTAGGTCTGTGTCTTCTTCAACTGCACAAAAAAATTGACTTATTGATAAAGTCTTTCAAAATTTTCGGTGGTCAATCTATTCTGAAGAAGTGTTTTAATTTTTTCATTCTACCTTGTTTTGAGTATTGCTCTCCTGTCTGGTCTTCAGCTTCTGATTCTCATCTTAATTTGTTGAACAGAAACTTACAGTCTATTAAATTTCTTATTCCTGATCTATACATTAATCTTTGGCACCGTCATTCAATTAGTTCATTATGCATGTTGCATAAGATTTTTCATAACTCTGACCTTCCTTTATATTTAGATCTTCCTGGACAATTCCATCCTGTTCGTAATGGCCAGACCTTCTCCATCATGAGGCTCAATACTACACAGTATGCTAGAAGTTTTATTCCAGCTGTGACAAAGTTGTGGAATGATCTTCCTAATCAGGTGGTTGAATCAGTAGAACTTCAAAAGTTCAAAGTTGCAGCAAATTTTTTAATGTTGAACAGGCTGACATAAGTTTTTATAGTTTATGTATGACATATCTGTTTTGACGTTACTGTTTTTAGAATGATTTATTGTTAATTTGTTCTCATCATTTATTCATTTCCTTATTTCCTTTCCTCACTGGGCTATTTTTCCCTATTGGAGCCCTTGGGCTTATAGCATCTTGCTTTTCCAACTAGGGTTATAGCTTGGCTAATAATAATAATAATAATAATAATAATAATAATAATAATAATAATAATAATAATAATGATAATAACGGGTTAACTACTGCAATGTTCAGGGGCTACTTTCCTATTAGTAAGGGTAAAAGAGTTTCTTTAGCTATAGTAAGAAGCTCTTCAAGGAGAAGGACACTCCAAAATCAAACAAGTGTTTTCTAGCCTTGGGTAGTGCTATGGCCTGCCACTGTCTTGGATCAGAGCTCTCTTGCTTGAGGGTAGACTCTGGCACGCTTTTCTATCTTATTTCGCTTCCACCTGTTTATTTTCAATCTTTTTTTTTTTTTAAGTTTTTATAGTTTACATTGTATTAAGGTTCTAAGTACCTCCGCCAACAAAGTTGGGCGGATGTTATGTTTTCACCCTTGTTTGTCTGGGTGTCCGTTTGATTGTGAACAATTTCCTGGCCACAATGTTACTCATAGTGTAGTGAAATTTTCAGGAATTAATTTATATGTTGAGACGTGGAAGTGATTAAATTTTGAAAGTCCTAGGTCAAAAGTCGAGGTCAGGGTCGAGCAAAAGGTTGACCGAATTAACCCTAACCTCAACCCAACTTCGCACATGGTTGTTGTTACGTTCTTAAAATCGTTACAGGTTCTTTTAATAATTAAAATAAATGTTTCCAACAACACCGATTGAAATATGGGAAACGAATATAAAAAGAAACTCACGAAAAAACACCACGTTTTTTCACAAACTTACTCAAAGAAAATCTGTTACTAATTCGCTTACTCTAACTGACAAAACAAATCAATCAAACATCAATAGAAAAGGGGAACAGTCGGTAAGGTAGAAATACTTACGGACTTCGGGCTTAAGAACATTGCAGAAGGCCGGCTAAAGTTCAGATGAAACTGGCACAATGACCGGATTCGAAGACGTCACAGAAAGGGTGGCATCAAGATGGGACATCAGAGGTCTTCTTCCAAGAATTCGATGATACTGTTGAACTAAGGCAGGCTGCAGGCAGTGTTGGCTACTTCTCGTCACAAGCAGGGAGGGCTGGCTGCTTCAATTTGTCTCTTCTTCTCGGCCATAACAGGATTTTGGAGATAGGCTTTTGGTGTCTGAAGGGAATGTTAGAATCTGGCTGTATCAGACTTCTGATCTCTGCTTCTTATCTCGATAGGACTTAGATCTTATCTGCTTCGGACATATTCCTCTCTTGTCTTACGTCCTGTCTTATTTCTCTTGGACAATCTCTTCTTGAAGTTTATATACCCATGTATGGGCAGAGTTAATTGCAGTGGTCATTTCCATAGAAGCAGTTCTTTAAACACTTCTGCGTCTCAATTGGCTTCCTTAAAAACGCCCACTTCGATCACGCAATGGAAGCTTCTAAGAGAAATTTCTGATGCAATCTGGACCACGTGAAGTCATAACAAAAGGGCAGCACGTGTCCTTCCATGATGACATATTTCATAAACAAGGATTTCCCTCAAGCTCGGTTTCTCAAAATATGCTGACTCCACTAATTAAGACGATGGCATCTTGGTCAAAACAGGACAGTCCCCTTATCGCTCTCACTCTCGTCGAGTCTCGGTTTACTTCCAAAATGCTGACTACAGTGAAGTGATGACAGGTTTGACCAAACAATACGGTAGTTAGATCTCGCTGCTCACACTTTGGAAATAAATATTTTTGTGTTTTATAATATATCCTTTAAAATTATTGTATCTACCCATGACAGTTGTCACCTACACCTTGGTCTAAATTGATTATGGGAAAGGCAAGCTAGTTTCAAGAAATAAACAGCCATGGCTGAGGTCTGCTTATCAGTGTTACCGAAGGGTTACCCCTCGGTAACACTGATAAACATTCAGTCTATATTCCCCTCCCCGATGGCAAGATCATACTACTGACGAAACTAAAAAAGCGTCCAAGAGAACTGCAATAGTTACTAACAAATTTCGTAGATACAATATAGACATTACTATACGTAATGAAGATACGACTCCAAATAAGGAGTCTTTTACCAAAGAGGATGAGGAATGCACCTTCTACAGGAGAGGTTTACCAAAGGATTCTCCAATGATTTGTGGGTTGGGTTTTGGTGTAAAGACCAAGATACTCACAAACCTATATGAAGGTGGCACAGGTATTAATGAAAGACTTATTACCTGGCAAAAGTTCGTTCCTTGTTATTCATCACTGATACTCAACATTGGAAGTTGACAAAACAAATAAAGACAACCTCTACTGTGTCCTTGATTCTGTGGCACAAAACATCAGTACAGCTAACTAGGTAGTCCAGCTGGGAGATTTCAATTCTTGTGTTGTGAAAAACAAAGTTCTATGGGAAAGTGCCATAAGCAATCATGGCACAACCTATATATATATATATATATATATATATATATATATATATATATATATATATATATATATATATATATAATATATATATACATATATATATATATGTAATGGTATGGTTGCATTAGCCTATTGGAAACGTCCCTGCCTGGTGACGTGTCAGACTGGGGTTCGAGTACCGCTCAAGTTCGATAGTTTCATTTAGTGTCTGAGACCTCACCATCCTTGTGAGCCAATGTCTGGTCCTCCTTGGTCCTACCTTGGATGAAGAGGGGACTTAGGCGCTGACTATATGAATATATGGTCAGTCTTTATGGCATTGTCCTATAGGGCATTGTCACTGTCCCTTCTCTCTGCCATTCGTGGCCTCAGATTATACTCCCTATATGCTTAGAGCAGTCTTGTCATTACGTTGGGCTTATAGCATCCTACTTCTCCAACTAGGTTGTAACTTGGATGATAATAATAATAATAATAATAATAATAATAATAATAATAATAATAATAATAATGATACAAACGCAATATTCAAGCTGAAGGAAAATGTCAATATCACAAGGATGCAACCACAATCCAAGCATTGGCCAATTCTGGACTACATCATAACTAGACAGACCCACACTAATGGTGTAAACATAACTTGAGTCATGCATTGGACAGCATTGGACAGATCACTGACTCTTGAAATCCACCTTCCAGTTCAAAATTCAAACTTAAATCTTCAAGCCGGCCACATCTCAGAAATTGAACTGTGCTGTACTAAAAAGGCATTCCAGAAAAAGACCCTGACACTGAGTGAACAAAGTTCTGTAAACTGATATGAGATGCTGAAGTAACAACTGATCTCTAAGTTCTCTAATACAGACGGTTTTAATGAGAATTCGGCCACGAAATAGCAATTACTTGTCTAACAACAGAATCCAAAAGGTACAAATCTTGCAAATCAACTCATCTGCACTGGCCAAAAAATGGAGCGACCTGAGGTTGGAGGAACAACGTCAAATATGTATGCTACAGAAGTGCTGCTGGGTAGAAAGGCCAAGGATTTTTATGTCAGGGATCACTTAAACAACATGTAAGTCATATACTGTATATTTAATTCCATTAATTTCATAGTGAGTCTAAAAAACACAATCACCGCAAATTCTAAACTGCTTGGCTTAGCATTTCCATAATACACTGAACTATTGTAACGCCATTAAAGAGGCAGTTATTGTTCTTTTGCCTAACTTAAACAGTCATCCAGGACTTCGACATGCTACCAGAACTGTACAAGTTCTGAACCCAATGATAGCCATTAAAGAAGGTAAAAGTTCAGCAATGACAATATTCCTAGTAGAATTTTAAGGACAGGGCTACCTTCTAAAAAAGAAACTGCACATGATCATTTGTTCCATTTGGAAAGGAGAGCAGATGACAAAATCATGGACAGGCTAATCAATAATTCCTATCTTCAGGAACGAAGGAGAGAGAAGAAATGCAACAACAGCCGAAGAAATTCTTTTTAAATCTGCAGATGTAAAATACCAACTACAGTTATGCTTTTGCATAACTAAACATACATCTGAAACTGTTACATTATACCCAGTGTGGGTTTGGAAAGGAAAGAGGGACCATTAACATTTTTTACACTGCGGCAAATATAGGCAAATTGTTGAGGACAAAATACAGATTCATGCATAGCATAAATTGACTTTACCATTGCCTTTAACACGGTATCCAGGGAGCTCCTATGTTAAATACTTGCAATTTATAGAGTTCCTTACGAACTTCTCAAAATACCTCGGCTCTTTCATTCCAACGTGGAAGCATAAGTCAGTAATGGTGGGTTGGAATCCTTGTCATTTCTTTTGGGAACGAGAGTAAAGCAGGGTAATGTTCTGACCCCTATTTTTTTTTTCAATCTGTTTATCTTTGCAATAATTAGAAAAGCAGGATACTATAAGCGCAAAAGGCTCCAAGAGGGAAAAATAGCCTAGTGAGGAAAGGAAATGAATAAACTACAAGAGAAGTAATGAACAATTAAAATCAAATATTTTAAGAACAGTAACAATATCAAAATAGGTCTTTCATATATAATCTATAAAAACTATAATGACTTTATTGCAGAAAAATATTGGAGAAGATAACTTCCCATATAGAATACAAAGTGAATGGTAGCCTGTTAAACATCAGACAGTTATATACCCATGCAACACATCAGCACGCCAATTAGTTGACCTACACTGTTAAAAATTTGCCGTAAAAACAGTAAATATCGTGGAATAAATGTTGCCAGGTATTTACCGTTTTTAAAACGGATATAGTGCCGTAAAGGAGGGATATTACGGTCACCAACCCGTAAAATATAAGAACAAAGTATGGTAAAAAACGGTCGCTTGTATTTTACTGAATACGGCTGAGAAAAGTATATTCTGTACGGAGAATTTCCAATTAGAATTACGGTTTTCTTTAACAGTGTACACTAGGTTGATGGCACTGCCATTTTTTGCCCCCAACCCAGAGTCAATGCAACTAATCACAGATAGATGTCACAGTACAACAAACAAAACCAAATCGAAATGAGCCAGTCTTCACTCTCGATGATGCACTGACGTAGGTGGTACTTTTTTAGATACATTAGTATCCTTGTTTCATCCACTAATGTGACTGACAAAAACTTGCTTTTTCCATGCTTAGGACTATGACCCGAAGTTGAGAGAGAGAGAGAGAGAGAGAGAGAGAGAGAGAGAGAGAGAGAGAGAGAGAGAGAGAGAGAGAGCATTCAATATTTCAGATTTTTATAGGGAGAGAGAAAGTAAACATTAAGTATTTCAAACCTTTACTTGGAGAAAGAGAGAGGATTCAATATTTAAAGTCTATACTGGCAACGAAAGAAAAAAAATAGGTCAAAATCTGTTGGAGCGCTGGAAAATATCAAACCCTCTTCTACTACTCCCACGCCTCCACAGATAATTCTCTTTATGCAAATAGGTCATTTTCACATTAGCTCTTGTAATAATGGACTTCTTTGGAGGCTCTTTTATGCCGCTTCTTTTGTTCTCTGTATTATCCAACCCTATGCGTAGAGCTGTATTCTTTTCAAATGTGAGGTAATACTTGGCCCTTTTGTAGTTTTATTTGTATCATTTGAAATTATATGCAGTGTTGTACTCTTTTGCGCTGCAGTCTTGTAATACATGACCCTATCATGTTTTTTTTTTCAAAGTTTAAATCAAGGTCATTCATTTTCTTTCGTTTTTTATTGTTAACAATGGTGATTTCCTGTCGCATACTTGGTTGTATTATTGGAGCTTAATTCCACTGTCCTCTTTTTGGAGAGTTTTATGTTACTACGTCAAGTGTCTACTGTAGTTTTATTTTTTGATTTTAAACGCAGTAATTTATTTTTGCATGTCATGATCCTTAACCCAACACTATCCCTTTAGAAACTTATCGAATCATTTATTTCTAAACTACTGAACTTTATACATCACACACTAATGGACATTAT
>NC_090752.1:34895461-34902961 GCF_036898095.1 Palaemon carinicauda
AAATTAAAAACAAATAAAAAGAAGAAAAAAAAAGCTTAAGTTGGAACAAGATTCGAGAGAAACGTAAAGAAAGGAAATGAAAGAAAAACTGTACCGTAAGAATATCATTTAAAGATGACTAAAAAAATCATGAAAAGAAGTAAAGAACAATGGAAGAAAAGTTTAGTGACACAAAGAAAGGCCTTGAAAATTATGGCCATAGAAAAGGTAACACAATTACAATAAAAAAAAAAAGAAAGAAAAGAATGACCAAGACATTCGGTGTATTACATGAGTAAAATAAAAAGACTTGCAAAAAGAGCGACTGCACAATGAAAAATAATATATAATAAAGGAGAAGTGAGAAGGATAGGAGAATAAAAAAAATAGATGGAAAGGAACGAGAGTACATAAAAATAAATGGAATACAACAAGAAAAGAAACCAGATATAAGAGAAAGAAAGACATGAAAAAAGAATTAAAAGAGGGAGAGAGGAGCTGAAGAAGAAAGAGAATGATGATGATGATATTGATCAGGGGAAGGGGTGGGAGGAAGGGAGGTAGCAGCATAAAGGGATTAAGGTGGAAAAATGCGGGTCCAAGAGGAAGAAAAAAAAAGAAGAAGAGTACGAACCAGATGCTGCGGAAAGTTTCCGACAAACGACGATCAGGAACGATTCAGTAAATGTGATTGTTTCCTGGCGAAATCTTTTCCGGGTCGACCGTTCTTCGCGCTGGGAATAAAAATCCAGACAGACAGACAGATAGCCAGAGAGAAGAAGATAGTGTTGAGAATAATAATAAAAGTACTTCCATTATTCCACTTTGACTTGAATTTTTGTATGAAACATTTATAATATGAATGGACTTTAAAAACAACATTGGAGTTAATTTAACAGTAAAATTAATGGAGAGAGAGAGAGAGAGAGAGAGAGAGAGAGAGAGAGAGAGAGAGAGAGAGAGAGAGAGAGAGAGAGAGAGAGAGAGAGATTGTTCAACGACATGTGAATATGTGCCACGTAGATGAACACTGAAATTCATCAGTGCCATGAATTTATACGCAAGGATAAAAGAGGAGGAAGATTAATTGTGAGTGTGACAACAATTTAGAAATAAAAGTCTCAACTGTTATTGGGACTTACAACGAACGATACCGGGCTGATGAGGGAAGTAAATCAGTTTGTTATTATTACTATTATTATTATTATTATTATTATTATTATTATTATTATTATTATTATTATTATTATTATTATTATTATAACCAAGCTAAAACCCTGGTCGGAAAAGCAGAATGCTACATGTCCAAAGGTTCCAACAGGAAAAGTAGCCTACTGAGGAAATTAAACAAGTAAATGGAAAATAAAGTATATTAAAATATATGTGTAGAATCTTTAAAGATCAATAACAATATTAAAATAGATATCATATATAAACTATGAAACGGGACTTACGTCAGCCAGTTCAACATGAACACATTCGATGCAAGTTTGAACTTCTGAAGTTCCGCCGACTCAATCTGGTCATAGATGGAATAACACTTCTAGAATGCTGTTTAGTGTTGAGCGTTTTGATGGAAAAGGCAAGGCTGTTAGTATTAACTGCATGCCTAATAATGCGTGCAGGATAGTACGCTCATGGAAGATCTGAATGCAAAAGATGGTCCGAATTATGAAAAATCTTATGCAACCTGCATAAAGAACTAAAAAAACGACGGTGCCAAAGAGTAATTTCTGATCAGGAATAGGAAATTTGATAGACAACAAATTTCTATACAATAAATTAAGATGTGAGCCAGTACCTGAAAACCAGACAGGAGAACAATACTTAAGAAGATTGAATGAATGAATTATTACTTTTCTTCAGGATAGACTCATCACAAAAATCTTAAAAGACTTTCTCAATAAGAAATTTTCATTTGGTACAATTGAAGAAGAAAGAAACCGATTTTTTTTCAAGATACTCTCCATCCCTGAAATACGCATGCCACGATGGCGTTAGGCTTCTGGCTGTGAGCAAGAAATTTTGTATGGTGTTCGTAGCCCTTCATAATGTCCTACGAATTTTGAAGGGGGTACTGTACCAACGGTATCTGGACTTCCTGAACCATCGATTGTTCTTTATCTAGTTGATAATATAGAAATCAGACATGAAATAAACAAAATATTTATATTCAATTTCCTTTCTGTCTGTCTCTCTCTCTCTCTCTCTCTCTCTCTCTCTCTCTCTCTCTCTCTCTCTCTCTCTCTCTCTCTCTCTCTTTCTACAAACACAGGACACACATTTATATATAGGTGTGTATGGTTCTGTATCTGTTTGAGAGGTGATATGTATAAATATTCATTTAAAACATTATATATATATATATATATATATATATATATATATATATATATATATATAGATGTATATATATGTATATATATATATATGTATATATATGTATATATATATATATATATATATATATATATATATATATATATATGTGTGTGTGTGTGTGTGTGTCTGTGTATCTAATCTATAGAATTCACATTTTTTGCCTTGATTCATAGGATTTGGGAATTGGGAAAGCCATTCAGCAAGAAAAATAAGACAAAAACAAAAAACACCAAAACAATAAAAGATGATGAAAACTCCCATTATATCACATTCAAATTATATACAGAAATTTTTTTTTTAAATCAGCCATGTGTCCAAAAAACACATTTGCTGCGATCGTCAGATATTTCAAATCACATGCATGAATGTAGTTAATGCCTTATAATCAATCCAGCTAATCAAGCCTTCTTTGCTTACATACCTGATACTGTATTATAGTTACTGTTCTCAGCAACTCAAAAATGTTCAGTAAATTACATCACTTAAAGAACCAGGTTTTGTTACATAAACAGACATATTTTTTTTCGTGGTGTACCAATTTTCGTGGTCTTCGTGGGTGGGCGAATCCACGAATTTACAAATCCAACGAAAATTTTTATACACTGTCAGATTTTGGTATTGAACTTTGACACATTCGATTTGTGTAGGTGACCTACATTTTCTACACCATTGTGGATTAATAATTATTTTTATTTGTTATTGTGAATATGTTTTATTTTTATTTTTATCTTTTTTTCTATATATTGAATTTTTTCATATATTTTCTGAATAAATATAAAATTAAAATCATTGTTTTTTATTTCATATTTATTTTAATATTTTCATCAATAAATAACAATGAGTTACATAACAAAAATAGTATTAGCTACTAATATGCATAAGACATGTTTTCAGCAAACTGCTAGGTTTGGTAGGCCTGGTGTAGTAGGTTCTTTGGTCTTGACAGAGCCAGTTTTCAACCACTGCGTTAACGACATGTTTGAAAGTGATATGCCTACTAACTATCTCGTCTCTATTTAAAGGCTGTTAATTACCACTGAATAACAACAAAAGATTTTCAGTAATATTTTAGCTTGGGATGCTATATTAGAAGAACTTGGGTAGTTCTGTGATTTTATTTTTTGGCAGCGACATCATAACCATTTGTAGTAATAAGTAATCCCTTAATTCGTGCTAATTATTAAAAATTTTAATAGATGAATAAAAGCAATGCATTGCAAATGAACACTTTATCATAATTGGGGTTAAACTAATAACCAAATAGGTAAAAGTTTCAAATCAGAAATCCACGAATCTATGAATCCACGAACCAACATTTTTAATAAAAAAACGAAAATTGGTACCCACGAACAAAAATACGTTCACAGTATCTTATGTTTTGGGGTACTAGCAGTTCATAGGGTACCCAAACATTCAAGAAAAACTTGGTTTCTTATAATGAAGAGTTCGAAACGGCCATGGCTGGTGAAGAATTAGTGTTAATACCTCTCTACTCAACCTATAAAAACTCTACCCGTGATTCCTGAAATACGAAGGGAAAGAATTCGTCTTCTAGAAGCAAATAGCGTGGAAGACTTAAAAAAAAAAAAAAAAAAAAAAAAAAAAAAAAAAAAAAAAAAAAAAAAAAAAAAACTGACAACCGAATTTATTATTCATATTCAATAAGGAAACAATTCAACCATAACTTATAAAAATAACACAGACTTACAAACGTTATAGGCGTAGAAAAAATAGAAGAAATCCAGAAGTCTGCAAGAATGACAAAAAAAGCCTTATTGGTGCAAAAATATTAGGACAGACTTATTTGCTATTTTATGTCCACCAAAGTTTTATTTTTTTCAAGTTCTAGGAACTAATATTTAAATAGTGCATACTGTGAGATATTTAGTCATTATCTGGCAGTGTTTTTTTTTTTTTCCTTACTACACGATTACTTTTACAAATAAAACCAATTAGTTATTTAAAGTCTATTTTCTAATGTAACTCTTAACCCACTTCCACATATCTTTTTTTTTTCTAATTTCTTTCTTAATAGTGACAAGTCCTTGAATGGGACTTGCCAAAACTATTCTCCTTCCGAAAACTTGGGCAATGGCGTAAATCTGTTGAAATGATGCCAACGTCCTCGGACTGCGATGCGCATTCGTATGCCAGTGCAGAGTGGGGAATTTCGCACAACTTCAACTAAGTCGAAGTCTGAGATGTTATCTTCCAGTAAATTTGGAGAATTTTTTTTTTTGGGGGGGGGGGGATTACAGTTGACATTTCCTGGAAAATATTGTGTCAACCATCATAAAAATTATTACACCCTACGAATATTTTTTAATCTGCTTCCAACAAAAACGAAACAAGATAAGAACGCAAGTTCACGTTTGGTAGAGAAAAATAGGTTTAAAGGGTATTTAAGGTCACTCATGAATGGCAGAGGCTAGGGACGTTAACAATTTCCTAGAGACTATATACACACACGATCAGCCCCAAGACCCCTCTGCACCCAAGATAGGAACAGGGAAGGCCAGTAAATGGCTGCTGATGACGCAGCAGTTAGACCTCTGGGCTCCTCCAGACCCCCAATCCTTAGCTCACAAGGATGGTGAGATAGCACACACAGCTAGAAACTATCGAGCTTGGACGGGTCTTGAACCCCAGTCCAGCATATCGCCAAGCAGGGCGGTTATCAATAGACATTACGGGACTAAGTTTGATAAACATTTTCTTGTTTACTCTGTATAGCATTAGGGGCTCATATTTGGTAGAGCTAAGTTCGCTTTTCATCTCATTAAGTATTAAGGATTCATGTTTAGTAGCAAAACAACCCAGCCACTAAAGGGGGGGGGGGGGGGCAGCCAGCCACAAGTTGGTGCCAGTCCCAAGCCCAGGTAAATGGGAAGGGTTGGTGGCAGGAAAGGCATCCGGCCATGAAAAATTAGCCAAAACAACTATGGTCGTTGAGTATAATCAGAATGAAATTAATGCTAGGGCGTTCCCCTTAGGCGACACGTTGGGACCTTGCCTGATCCCTCCAAAAAATCGGGCGAGGTCCCAGCGCGTCGCCTAAGGGGAAATTAACCGGTGATGAAGTGTGGGACAGAGGTAGATGGAGAAAGCCGACCAGAAACATCGACCGCATATAGAAGTTGGAAAAGATGTAGACAAAGAAGAAGAAAGAAGAAATTTAGTAGCGAAACATTCTCTTACTGATGTCACAAAAGCATTATGTAGTTATATTTAGTGGTGAAACATTCTCTTATTGCTCCAAGTAAAGGATTGGAGGTTATGTTCAAGTTTCCTAGAGAAATATTCTCTCGATGATCTCAATAAAGCATCAAGGGCTGGTGTTTAGTAGAAAAACCTTCACTTGCATAATTCAGCAAACACTAAGGGATTATGTTTGGTAGAGAAACATTCTTTTGCTGATTTTCATAACCACTAGGGGATTTTGTTTGGTAGAAAAGTATTAGAGACTGGATTGGTAGATAAATATTCCTTTGTCAATCTCTGTAAAAAAAAAATTAGACTCTGAAATGGTAGATAAATATTCCCTTACTGATCTCAGAAAAGAATTAAAACCTCTGAACTGGTAGATAAATATTCCCTTGCTGATCTCAGAAAAGAATTAGAGGCTCTGGATTGGTAGATAAATATTCCTTGCTGATCTCAAAGAAGAATTAGAGGCTCTGGATTCGTAGATAAATATTCCCTTGCTGATCTCAGAGAAGAATTAGAGGCTCTGGATTGGTAAATAAATATTCCCTTGCTGATCTCAGAGAAGAATTAGAGGCTCTGGATTGGTAGATATATATTCCTTGCTGATCTCAAAGAAGAATTAGAGGCTCTGGATTGGTAGATAAATATTCCTTGCTGATCTCAAAGAAGAATTAGAGGCTCTGGACTGGTAGATAAATATTCCCTTGCTGATCTCAGAAATGAATTAGAGGCTCTGGATTCGTAGATAAATATTCTTTGCTGATCTCAAAGAGGAATTAGAGGCTCTGGATTTGTAGATAAATATTCCTTGCTGATCTCAAAGAAGAATTAGAGGCTCTGGATTGGTAGATAAATATTCCTTGCTGATCTAAAAGAAGAATTAGAGGCTCTGGATTGGTAGATAAATATTCCTTTGCTGATCTCAGAAAAGAATTAGAGGCTCTGGATTGGTAGATAAATATTCCTTGCTGATCTCAAAGAAGAATTAGAGGCTCTGGATTGGTAGATAAATATTCCTTGCTGATCTCAAAGAAGAATTAGAGGCTCTGGATTGGTAGATAAATATTCCTGCTGATCTCAAAGAAGAATTAGAGGCTCTGGATTGGTAGATAAATATTCCCTTGCTGATCTCAAAGAAGAATTAGAGGCTCTGGATTGGTAGATAAATATTCCCTTGCTGATCTCAGAAAAAAATTAGAGGCTCTGGATTGGTAGATAAATATTCCTTGCTGATCTCAAAGAAGAATTAGAGGCTCTGGATTGGTAGATAAATATTCCCTTGCTGATCTCAGAAAAGAATTAGAGGCTCTGGATTGGTAGATAAATATTCCCTTGCTGATCTCAGAGAAGAATTGGAAGCTCTGGACTGGTAGATAAATATTCCTTGCTGATCTCAGAGAAGAATTAGAGGCTCTGGATTGGTAGATAAATATTCCCTTGCTGATCTCAGAGAAGAATTAGAGGCTCTGGATTGGTAGATAAATATTCCCTTGCTGATCTCAGAGAAGAATTAGAGGCTCTGGATTGGTAGATAAATATTCTCTTGAAGATAACAGAAAAGAACTGGAGATTCTGGATTGGTAGATAAATATTCCCTTGCTGATCTCAAAAACTATAAAGGCTCTGGAACGGTAGACAAATATTCCCTTGCTGATCTCAGAAAAGAATTACAGTCTCTGAACTAGTATATAAATATTCCCTCTCCGATCTCAGAAAAAAATTAGAAGCTCTGGATTGGTAGATAAATATTCTATTTCTTATCTCAAAAATGAATTAGAGGTTGGAATGGTAGATATTTCCTTGCTGATCTTAGTCAAGAATTAATGGCTCTGGTTTTGTAGATAAATATTCCCTTGATGATATCAGAAAAGAATTGAAGGCTAGGAATTGGTAGATAAATATTCTCTTGATGATCTCAGAAAATAATTAGAG
>NC_090752.1:34920461-34943901 GCF_036898095.1 Palaemon carinicauda
CTCTCAAGGAGTCGCCATGCTGCTTATATACATACATACATACATACATATATATATATATATATATATATATGCATATATATGCATATATATACATATATATACACACACATATATATATACCCTGTATATATACATATATATATGTATATATATATACATATATACATATATACATATATATACATATATATATATACATATATATATTATATATATATATATATATATATATAATATATATACATATATATATTATATATATATATATATATATATATATATATATATATATACACACATTAAATGCATTAAAAGATGCCTTTATGAAGAGTATTGAAATATATGAAACTCCTGTAAATGTTATTAGTATTCTTATATACAGGAATATAACAGTAAATCTTAGTTCTAATATAATCTGATTTGATTAATTACGCCTGATAGTCATTGACCAGCTAAGCCTGATTCCTCTAAATCAAATATCCATATTTGAAGAAGATAAAAACAAAAGCAGACGAAATGTTGACAGGAATAAAGGCAAACCTTTAAAAGAAATAATGTTAAGCAAACAATCAAATAAATATTCGTGCATATAAATAAACAAGTTTAGAATTGAGGGAGAAAAAGCTATAAAGCTGGCTCAGGCAGTTTTCAGTTCTGTTAAAATGGGACTATTTTAAAGAATATATTTACCTACGCCAGACCTCAGTCACAAGACAGAAAACCTTTTTTGGCTCATACAATAAAGATCTAAATTATTAATATTTAGCTCTTGAAAGAGTAGAGTATTATGGTGTGAAAGCGAGAGTCCAATATAGCAAATACATTTGCTAGAAATATGAAAAAACAGTAACAACAACAAAAACAAAATCTACATCGGGGAAGACTAAATTTGAGCGTCGAGTTAAAGCCCTTGCAACAAATGATAAATGCACGATGCAAGCTGCTATGTATCATGGCGGGAGCTGAGGGGGAGCTCAAGGGAACAGGAGGGCCAAAGCGATTTAGTACATACGGTACGAAAACAACAGCATATATAAACAGCAAGTATCAATTGTTTTACTGGGAATGCCACTAGATGATTGACTGATCCGCTGACAGAATAAAACTGCTGCCAGCGCCCTCGAAAAGTATTGATTTGAAAGAACGTACGTGTTCAAAATAAGTTTACTCTTGCAGGCAACAGATATAGACATAAATAGATATGAGCTAGAAACCGGATACAATTATCCTTGAACATAATTAACCATAAATAAAATTATCTTGGGAAATAATAAACTAAACATAATTGTTCTCAAAAACTATAAACTCTAGTTAGAAACTTAGTTTTAAAAATAATTGTCCCGGAAGACAACAAATTAACTTTGGTTAAACTCTAGCCTAACAAAGATAAATACCCCCCCTCCCACTCCTACAAAACCACTCCAGCCAATGAATCTGGACGCCCATGTGTCAAGGTGACATTTCAACATACTACGAACTGGAACAAAGATTCAAATTTCCAGCCACGTTCCGGCTTCCACAATATTTGATTACTCGAATTCGCAAACCCAGTTGGTTTTTGGTCTCGTTGTGACCCACTACCGTTAGAAGCAGACAATTTCTGGTCACTATTTTGTTCCAATACAATAAAGTCATCATAAGTAACTTCAAACATCTCGTGGAGATATCATCACAATATATATCATTGTTTTCAGGAAATTGTAATTACATTGTTTTAGGCATAGTAGATATGTCAACATAGAGAAGTAAACTTTCACTTTTTTCTTTTTTAAATCAGCAAATGTTACGTTCTTTTATTTATTGTTTTTACGAGAACAGCTAAAAGATTACGTGGTAACATTTTACGTTAAGTTTGAGTAAGAACACAATTCAATGCACACAAACCTCATCAAAGACAATAGTCGCTGTATGCCGACTCTAATGTAAAAAATAGACATGGATAATTGCAAGATATATATATATATATATATATATATATATATATATATATATATATATATATACTGTATATACTGTATATATACTGTATATATATACTGTGTATATATATATATATATATATATATATATATATATATATACTGTATATATATGTATATATATATATGTATATATAATGTGTATATATATATATATATATATATATATATATATATATATATATATATATATATATATATATATATATATATATATATATATATATAATATTAAAAGACCTGTAATAAGTAAACAAAATATGTTTTCATTTTCCCAAAATGTTTGCAGTCATTCTTACTATTTCAGAAGTCTGATCTCCAATTTTTTTATTTTTTTTTTGGGGGGGAGGGACCTAAACAATTATATATTCAGGTAAAGAAACTAAGAGAGTTATACCTTCCAAAATTGCGCATGATCCCAGATAAAGCACAGAAGAAGGTGGAGAGTTCCGCAATATAGGAAACTACAAGGCGTTCCTATACTCTATTTTAATGAGGCACATTTGCACCGACTCGCAGCGGTGCCCTTTTACCTCGGAGAAGTTTCCTGATCGTTGATTGGTTAGAATTATCTTGTCCAACCAATCAGCGATCAGAAACTTTTCCGAGCTAAAAGGGCACCCCTGCGAGTCGGTTCAAATATGCCTCGCTAAAAAAAATGATTATAGGCATATATATTCGTTTTTTATATATACGAGAAATTGCAGTCTTTAGTCACAAAGTATTAGTGTCATCTTGGGATTCCTTTGGTCAAATTTCACTTCTCATAAACATTTACGAGAAGTTTTGAAAGCAAATCTTGAAATCAAAAGACTTTTCTTAAGAGATTTTAACGGGGTAAGATGAAGAACCACCATGGAATAATTTTCTTATATATGATTCGATTTTTGCCTTTTGATTTAAAACCTTGCATTAGGTTTGAACAAGACATGAAATATATCACTTTTCACTGTAATTTAATTGATATGATTTAAAGTATTTCCACTTCTAAAAGGTTGCAATGAAGTATAATCTTACGAAATGTGAATATTTTCTTATACCGAAAACCGCCAATTGACTTCACTCATGGGAGAAAATTTTCAACCAAATTCGAAATGGAATCTTTTAACTTATCCTTGTGAATCTTTAGTTTAAATCATAAAAAAAAGCCAAAAATATTTATAAAGTTTCTTTCCCAAAAGATAAAATACTTTGAAAATCCTATTTAAATAGGATCCTAATTTTTCTCATCAGGAAACAACCACACAATAGGGATTTTCATGAAATGTTACAAAATATTTCTTTCAAATAAAATGTCACGTCTTTAGAAATATATATATAATGTATATACATACATACGTATATATATATATATATATATATATATATATATATATATATATATATATATATATATATATATATATGCTTACTAGAATGCATGAAATATCACACGAGGTTGGGCTGAAGATAGATAGAAGAAAGACAGAGATGACGAGAACGGAGTATGCAATGGAAGATGAAATATCATTGGAAGGAGAAAGGGCTAATGAGGTAGAATCATTTAATTATTTATGAAATATGATCTCCAATACAGGGTCTTTAGAATTAGAGTTTAGTGAAAGATTGATAAAAGAAAATCAGACAATGGCTAAGTTAAGTAAAATTTGGAAATCAAATCGCCTGAAATAACATAAGAATCAGACTATACATCAGTTTAGTGAGATCGGTGTTACTTTATGGACATGAGTCATGGTATGACAACGGAACAATCTCCAATAGATTTTGTACACTTGAGAACAAAGCCCTCAGAAGGATATTGGGAGTTAAATGACAGGACTGGGTTAGAAATGAAACTTTAAGAGAGATTACATGAGTGCCATATGTGGATGAGATCATGATAAGGGGTAGATGGGGATGGTTTGGGAATGCTCTTCGCACTCTGCAAGAGAGATTAGTTCACCAAACGTTCAGCTGGGCTCCACAAGGCCCTAGAAGTGTTGGAAAACCCAGACCTACATGGCTGTAGACTATGAAGCACGAAGTAGATGATGAATGGAGAAGTATTTAATTAAAATCTCAAGATAGAGACGACTGGCGAAATCTAGCTGATGCCCTTTGCGTCAATAGGCGTAGGAGATAATGATGATGATGATGATTTCATATATATATATATATATATATATATATATATATATATATATATATATATATATATATATATATATATATATATATATACTGTATATATAAATTATTGGAACACTACAAGCGAGATTTTCATTTGACTGTGTGTAAAGAGCGAACCACTCGCTATTAAGTTTTCCAAAATGTTATCTAAACATTTCTTCCACATAAATTATTACATAGGAAAAGATTTGCGCAGAGTCTGTGTTGAACCAATGGCAACTGACGAGGAATTTTAAGCATGGCCGTTCCTTGTGACTCCATCGGATTTTCTTTTTCTTTATATCTTCGCTATTCTTTCCCAATTATCTCTTGTCTCGGGGTTTATTTTACTTCCTCTCTCCTTCTGCAACTTTTTTTCCAATCCATTCAAGTTTTCCAGTTCAAGCATGAAGCGAGACTGGAAAGGAGGACTTCCTTCTCTTATATTTCCTTGCGTTTTGTATCTCTCTCTCTCTCTCTCTCTCTCTCTCTCTCTCTCTCTCTCTCTCTCTCCCTTCCAATTTTCTTTCACGACTTTCTCAGACTAATTCAATCGTATTCCAGGGTTTCATTCCATCTCGTTTCAGACTTCCCACCCATCTCATTCCATGGTTCGTATCGATGCCATTCACAACTGACCTTCCAATCTATTCCAGGTTTTCATTCATTTACATTATATATTTTCTTCCATTTCATTTGAGACTTTCATAGACACCCCCCCCCCCAAACTTCTTTCTGGTTATACCTTCATTCCACTGACTGGCCATATGCTACTACTTTGGATCATTCTCTCTGGTTACGGTTCATTTTCTCTTTGCCTACACACATCCACACTGAATAGTCTGGCCTATTCTTTACATATTCTCCTCTGTCCTCATAAACCTGACAACACAGATTACCAAACAACTGTTCTTCACCAAAGGTGCTACTACACTAATTGTTCAGTGACCACTTTCCTCTTGGTAAGGTTAGAAGAGACTCTTTAGCTATGGTAAGAAACTCTTCTAGGAGAAGGACACTCCCAAATCAAACCATTGTTCTTTAGTCTTGGGTAATGCCATAGCCTCTGTACCAAGGTTTTCCACTGTCTTGGGTTAGAGTTCTCTTGCTTGAGGGTACACTCGAGCACACTTTTCTATCTTAATTCTCTTCCTCTTGTTTAGTTAAAGTTTTTATATTTTATTTAGTAGCTTAGCTAATAACAACAATAATAATAATAATAATAATAATAATAATAATAATAATAATAATAATAATACACATTATTCGAGAATCATCTTCACTCCAGACTTTCTCTCCACACTATTCCAAATTTCCCTTCATTCCAAACATACCCTCCACATCATTCCAGACTTCCCCCTTCACATCATTAGAGAATTCCATTTATTGCAAACATTCCGTCCACATCATTCCAGACTTCCCCTTCACATAATTCCAAAATTCCCTTCATTGAAAACATCCCCTCCCCACTATTCCAGACTTCCCCTTCATATCCTTCAAAAATTCCCTTTATTCCAAACATCCCTTCCACTTCCTTCCAGACTCCCCTTTCATATAATTCCAAAATTCCCTTCATTCCAAACACCCCTTTCACATCATTCCAGACTTCCCCTTCACATCATTCCAGAGTTCCCTTCATTCCAAACATTCTCTCCATGTCATTTTAGACCTCCCATACATATCCTTCCAAAATTTCCTTTATTCTAAACATCCCTTCCACTTCATTCAAGAGTTCCCCTTCACATCATTCGAAAATTTCTTTCATTGCAAACACCCCTTCACATCATTCACCACTTCCCTCTACGTTATTCCAAACTTCCACTCACCAAAGTTTCAGAATTCCCTTCATTCCAGGTTACCCTTCCACATCATTCCAAAATTACCTTCATTCCAGACTTCCCCACAACATAATTCCAGATTTCCTTTCATTCGAGATTTCTCCTCGACATCAATTCAAAATTACCTTCATTTCAGACTTTGCCTTCACATCATTCCAGAATTCATTTCATTCTAGGCATACCTTCCAGAATTTCTTCATTCAAGATTTCCTCTCAAAAAAATTTCAGTTTTCATCAACCCAGAAATCCCCTCTACAGGATTTCAGAAATTCCCCTCATTCCAGAATTTTCCCATACCTTTCGAGAATTTCTTTAACTCCATGCCAATCCAAAATTCACCCCGCCCTACGTCATTCCACAATTCCCTTCATTCAATAGTTCTCCTCCATATTATTCCAGAATTCCCTTAACTCCATAATCAAACTGCACACCATTTCGGAATTACATTCATTCGAGATTTCTCTTTCACATAATTACAGAATTCCCTTCATACCAGACTTTCCCTCCACACCCCTCTAGAGTTTCCTTCAACCCAGAATCGCCTTGTTTCTATATCTAAACTTCAAACCATTCCAGAATTCAATTAATTCGAGACTTCTCCTCACAAATAATTCCAGAATTTCCTTGATTCTATACTTAACCTACACAGCATTCCAGAAATCACGTCATTATAGACTTACCCAACACATCAATCGAGAATTCTCTTCATTCCAGATTTCCCTCCACACCCTTTTCATTCCAGACTTCCCCTCTACATTATTTCAGAATTCCCTTCATTAAAGACTTCCCCTCCATAACATTAGAGAATTTCGTACAGTCAAGACATAACCATCATACCATTGCAGATTTCCCCACAACACCATTCCAGAATTCCCTTCATTCGATATTTCTCCTCCACATCATTTCAGGATTAAGTTCATTCTAGATTTTCCATTCACACCATTCAGAATACCCTTGATTCCATAAATAACCTTCACACCATTCCTTCACTCCATGTCGTTCCAGAATTCAATTAATAATAAGACTACTCATCCGCATCATTCCAGAATTCCCATCATTACAGACTTCTCTCCGCATCATTCTAGATTTCTCTTCATTCCGAACTTCCCATCCACATCATTTAATAATTCATTTCACCCCATACTTCCCCCCCCCCCCATTGTTCAAGAATTCCCCTCATTTCAGAGTTCCCCTACACATCATTAAAAAATTACCTTCATTCCAAACTTCACCTCCCCATTATTCCAGAATTCCCTTCACTCCAGACTTCCCTTCCCCATTATCCAAGAATTCCCTTCATTCCAGACTTCCCCTCCAATTTATTAAGGAATGACCTTCATTCCAAACTACACCTCCCCATCATTCCAGAATTCCCTTCACTCCAGACTTCCCTTCCACATCATTCAAGAATTCCCTTTATTCCTGACTTCCCTTCCATATTATTCAAGAATTCCTTCCATTCAAGACCTTACCTTCACACCATTCCAAATTTCCCTGACACATCATTCCAGAATTCCCTTCATTCCAGAAATCCCCTCCACATCATTAGAGAATTTCCTTCATCTGAGATTTCTGCACATCATTACAAAATTCCTTTTAGTCCTTATTTAATCTCCACACCATTCCAGAGTTATCCTCCTTCGACTTCCCTCCATATCATTCAAGAATTCCCTTCACCAAAGACTTCCCCTTCACATCATATCAAAATTTTCTTCATTCCAGACTTTCCCTACACATCATTTTAAAATTTTATTTCCTACCAGACTTCCCCTCGACACCATTCTAGACTTCTCCACATCATGCCAGAATTCCCTTCATTCAACACTTAATCCCCACATCATTAAAGAATTCCCTTCATTCCAGGAATCTCTTTCACACCATTATAGAATTCCCGTCATTCCAGACATCTCTTCCATATCATTACAGAATTTGCTCCATTCCAGACTTTCCCTCCAAATTAATTCAGAACTCCATTCATTCAAGACTTCTCGTTATTCTAGAATTCCCTTCATTCTAGACATCCCTTCCGCACCTCATTTCAGACATCCACTCCACGTCATTCCTGAGTTTTCTTCATTCAAGACTTCTCCTCCATTTCATTCCAGAATTCCCTTAATTCCATAATTAAACTGCACACCATTCCAGAATTACCTTCATTCGAGATTTCTCTTTCACATAATTACAGAATTCCCTTCATTCCACACTTTCCCTCCCCACCACTCTAGAGTTCCCATCAACCCAGAATTCCCTTATTTCAATATCTAACCTTCGCACTATTCCAGACTTCACTCTAAATCATTCTAGAATTCAATTCATTCGAGAGTTCTCCTCACATAATTTCAGAATTCCCTTAATTCTATACTTCACCTACAAACCATTCCCAAATTCACGTCATGACAGACTTACCCACCACATCAATATAGAATTCTCTTCATTCCAGATTTCCCTTCACATCATTTTCATTCCAGACTTCCCCTCTACATTCTTTCAGAATTCCCTTCATTCCAGACTTTCCCTTAACATCATTCGAGAGTTCCGTTCAGTGAAGACATAACCTTCACACATTCCAGATTTCCCCACATCATTCCAGAATTCCCTTCATTAGAGATTTCTCCTCCACATAATTCCAGAATTCCTTTCATTACAAACTTACCCACATCATTCCAGATTTCCCTCCACACCCTTTTCATTCCAGACTTCCACTCTACATAATTTTAGAATTCCATTCATTCCAGACTTCCACTCTACATAATTTTAGAATTCCATTCATTCAAGACTTCCACTCTACATAATTTTAGAATTCCATTCATTCAAAACTTCACTCTACAAAATTTTAGAATTCCATTCATTCAAGACTTCCACGCTACATAATTTTAGAATTCCATTCATTCAAGACTTCACTCTACATAATTTTAGAATTCCATTCATTCAAGACTTCCACTCTACATAATTTTAGAATTCCATTCATTCAAGACTTCACTCTACATAATTTTAGAATTCCATTCATTCAAGACTTCACTCTACATAATTTTAGAATTCCATTCATTCAAGACTTCACTCTACATAATTTTAGAATTCCATTCATTCAAGACTTCACTCTACATAATTTTAGAATTCCATTCATTCAAGACTTCACTCTACATAATTTTAGAATTCCATTCATTCAAGACTTCACTCTACATAATTTTAGAATTCCATTCATTCAAGGCTTCACTCTACATAATTTTAGAATTCCATTCATTCAAGACTTCACTCTACATAATTTTAGAATTCCATTCATTCAAGACTTCCACTCTACATAATTTTAGAATTCCATTCATTCAAAACTTCACTCTACAAAATTTTAGAATTCCATTCATTCAAGACTTCCACGCTACATAATTTTAGAATTCCATTCATTCAAGACTTCACTCTACATAATTTTAGAATTCCATTCATTCAAGACTTCCACTCTACATAATTTTAGAATTCCATTCATTCAAGACTTCACTCTACATAATTTTAGAATTCCATTCATTCAAGACTTCACTCTACATAATTTTAGAATTCCATTCATTCAAGACTTCCACTCTACATAATCTTAGAATTCCATTCATTCAAGACTTCACTCTACATAATTTTAGAATTCCATTCATTCAAGACTTCCACTCTACATCATTCGAGAATTCCGTTCAATCAAGACTTCACTCTACATAATTTTAGAATTCTATTCATTCAAGACTTCCACTCTACATCATTCGAGAATTCCGTTCAATCAAGACATAACCTTCAAACCCTTCCAGATTTCCCCACAACACCATTCCAAAATTCCCTTCATTCGAGATTTCTCCTCCACATCATTTCAGGATTACCTTCATTCTAGACTTTCCATTACATCATTCGAGAATCAACTTGATTCCATATTTCCTTCACTCCATGTCAGTCCAGAATTCAATTAATTCAAAATTTTTCCTCCGCATCATTCACAAATTTCCTTCACTCTAAACTTAACCTCCACATCATTCAAGAATTCCCTTTATTCCATACTTCCCCTCCATATCATTAAAAAATTACCTTCATTCAAGACTTCCCTTCCCTCATCTCTCCAGAACTCCCTTCACTCCAGATTTTCACTCTACGTCATTCAAGAATTTCTTTCATTCAAGACTTTACCTTCACACCATTCCAGACATCCCCTCCACATCATTCCAGAATTTCCTTCATTTAAGACTTCTGCACATCATTCCAAAATTCTCTTTATTTCAGACTTCACCTCTACATCATTCCAGAATTTCCTTTATTCCAGACTTCCCCTACACATCATTCCAGAATTCCCTAAATTCCATAAATATACTGCACACCATTCCAGAATTACTTTCATTCAATATTTCTCTTTCCCATAATTAAAGAATTCCCTTCATTCCGGACTTCCCCTCCACACCACTCTAGAGTTCTCATCAATCAAGAATTCCCCTCTACATCATGTGAGAATTCCCTTTATTTCAGACTTTCCCTGCATATCACTTCAAAATTCCTTTGATTTCCTATTTAACCTTCACACCATTCTAGACTTCACTTCAAATCATTCCAGAATTCAATTCATAAGAGACTTCTCCACATAATTCCAGAATTCCCTTAATTCTATACTTAACTTACACACCATTCCAGAATCAATATTATTACAAACTTACCCACCACATCACTCCTGCATGCTCTTCTTTCCAGATTTCCTCAACACCCTTTTCATTCCAGACTTCACCTCTACATCATTTCAGAATTCCCTTCAGTCCAGACTTTCATTCCTTATCATTCGAGAATTCCACTCAAGTCAAAATATAACCTTCACACCATTCCAGACTTCCCCACATCATCATTCAAGAATTCCCTTCATTCGAGATTTCTCCTCCACATCATTTCAAATTACCCTCATTCCAGACTTTCCATTAACATTATTCAAGAATTCCCTTCATTCCAGACTTTCCATTAACATCATTCAAGAATTCCCTTCATTCCAGACTTCCCATCCACACCATTCCATAATTCCCCTTTACATCATTTCAGAATTCTCTTGATATCAGACTTCCCTTCCACATTATTTGAGAAGTTCCTACATTCTAGACTTCCTCGCCACATCATTCAAGAAATCCCTTCATTCCAGACTTCTCTTTCACATCATTCCAGAATTTCCTTCATTCCAGCCTTCCCCTTCACATCATTCAAGAATTTCCTTCACTCCAGACTTCCCCTTCACACCATTCATTAATTCCCTTAATTTCAGACTTCCCCTCCACATCATTCTATAATTTCCCTTTACATAATTTTAGAATTCTCTTCATATCAGACTTCCCTTCCACATCATTTGAGAATTCCCTTCATTCAAGACTTAACTTTCACACTATTCCAGACTTCCTCTCCCCTTCATTCCGGAATTCCCTTCATTATAGACTTCTCTCCAAATTATTCCAGAATTCTCTTCCTTCCATACTTTCCCTCCACATCATTCCATAATTCCCTTCATTCAATACTTAACCTCCTCATCATTCCAGAATTATCTTCATTCGACTTCCTCTCTACAACAATCGAGAATTCTCTTCACTACAGACTTCCCCTCCATACCATATCAAAATTTTTTTCATTCCAAACTTCCCCTCCACACCATTCTATACTTCTTTACATTATAAAAGAATTCTGTTCATTCAACACAAACTCCCACACCATTCCAGATTGCCCTTCATTCCAGACATCCCCTCCACATTATTCCAGAATTCCCTTCATTCCAGACATCTCCTCTACATTATTCCAGAATTTCCTTCACTCTATACATCCCCTCCACATCTATCTTAGTATGTGCTTTCTCCCGTCCCAATCTTTTTTTTTTCTCTTCATTTTAGACTTTTTATCACGTGTTTCCATTCAACCCAATTCCATTATTTCCTTCCATCTCTATTCATATTTTCATTTATTATCATTCCAGAGCTTCGTTCTAATCTATTCCATACATTCCTTACATCTTATTCCATTCGATCTAGAAACATTGGTGATAAAAAAAGACATTTGAAGAATGACATTTGAAAATTTGGGTTTAGGAATGAGAGGAGAATTGAAACGACTAGTCGAAAAGGCGATTTATAGATTTAAGGTGACACAAGACAGAAGATTTAATATAACAAATCAGATATATGGATAAACAGAGCAGTAAGCGGATAGTGGGTGAACATATAATGAAGCGGGAGAAATAAGTAAAACGACACGTGAAGGAGAAAATTTTAGGGGAAATTGAGAAGATTGATAAACAGAAGGAAACCGGAGAAGAGAGACATCTAAAGGGTTGAAGATAAAAATATGGACATATCGTTAAAGATAAACCATAGCGTGGAGAGAGAGAGAGAGAGAGAGAGAGAGAGAGAGAGAGAGAGAGAGAGAGAGAGAGAGAGAGAGAGAGAGAGAGAAGATATACCTGAATAGGAAGATGTAACAACGATTTGAAAAGGGTGAACAGACAGGCTAACGACACTAAGTGCACGGATAAGGTAGAATGTTTGAATTAAACAAGGGGACGAGTTAATGAGCCGGTAGAACAGGAAGAGAGAGAGAGAGAGAGAGAGAGAGAGAGAGGAGAGAGAGAGAGAGAGAGAGAGAGAGAGAGAGAGAGAGAGAGATTGAATAATGATGCAATGAAAACATTTCCATTGCAGCATCGCTGTATCTGATGAAACAAACACACACACACAAAGCTCTCAATGTAACCTTTCTGAACAAGTCATATGAAGGGAGAGAGAGAGAGAGAGAGAGAGAGAGAGAGAGAGAGAGAGAGAGAGAGAGAGAGAGAGAGAGAGAGAATAATGATGCAATGTAAACATTTCCGTTGCAGCATCGCTGTATCTGATGAAACAAACACACACACACACACAAGCTCTCAATGTAACCTTTCTGAACACGTCATATGAAGAGAGAGAGAGAGAGAGAGAGAGGAGAGAGAGAGAGAGAGAGAGAGAGAGAGAGAGAGAGAGAGAGAGAGCAGGATGCCATAGACCTAGGCTCGGTGCCAAAAATTGTATAGCAGAGGTTACAAGATTCAAAACAGAATCATCCACCTCTAGTTATCGACTTTTTACCCCACACACGAGACGGAGTAAGTGATTCGAAATTACCCCAGATTATATTCTTCCGATCGGATACACTTTATCTAACGCCACTGATAATCATTGCTGGCGAAAGAGGAGAAGGGAGACGCATATTTAGTTACGATGCAGAGGATTTAGAGAATATCTTTCACGGGACAACTGGCAAAGGGAGTGGTCATAAGTCTGGCTGTAGAAAGGAGAAAGGCGTGGTTGACGGATCACAATAATGACCCCCCTCCCCCTCCCCTTAGCCCAGCCGAGGTCAGGTGCTGCAAGCATGCACTCTACAAAAGGTCAGGGCCTTTCCTCAGGGAGGGCGGGGCATGTGCAACTAGTACTCAAGGGCGGATCGCCTACCTATAGTACCAACTTGCGTTGTGGGGGGAAAGTTGGTTGACCAGTGGGCGGGGAACGTTACTACTAAATGAGGGCGTGGTGGCAGCCCGGGAGAGCATGGAGGCGGGGTCACGCTAAGAAAGGAAGGGGGAGGAGTCAAACGTTGAGTGGGCGTGTCCCTGAACGTCCGCAGTGGTCAATACTAGTATGTTAGGCAGCCAGCAGACTCCCCCCAATACCATTTGGTTGGCGTGATACTATAGCGTGGAAACCCAAGCTTCTCACTCCCCTCCCTCTCCCCCTTCATCCCAAAATGCCCTTCTCTCCTCTCCCCCCACCTATTCGATCCCCATCTTGCAACCCCCGATTACTAATAGGTTCCACTTCTCCCCACCCTCCCAACACCTCCCCTTGCTATGACGTCACTGATACCAGGTGATTAACCTCGTCTTCCAGAATCTATCACCTTCGCCATCTCCCCGCCCCACATCAATATTCAAGTTCCAGTAAATAAAAGACAAAAAAATGAATGAAAAAGTCAAATTAAAAATAAAAATTTAAATATCTCAAATTCTCACCCCTAATGTTGTTTCAGAGGCAATGCTCCCTGTTTTCAATTCTCACACCCCAATACTGTTGCCGAGGGTTGCAGTTCGAACTACTATACTTTTCATATTCGTGCAATATAAGCCTAATTACACACATGCCATACATTACATTGCATGCATCCATCCATCAGGTAACACACACACACTACAGTATATATATATATATATATATATATATATATATATATATATATATATATATATATATATGTATATATGACATACATACATACATACATACATATAAAGTATACACACACACGCACAAACACACACACACACACACACACACACACACACACATATATATATATATATATATATATATATATATATATGTGTGTGTGTGTGTGTGTGTGAGCGCGCGCGCGTTTGTTTGATTGTTTGTCTGTGCTACAGACAGACAAACACATACACATACGCATGTAACAATTTCTAGTATTTCCTGTAAATGCCACAGTCGTCTCCACAGTCTAGACGTGACAGGCTATGTAAAGTATCCAATATTCTATTTCCATGAAAATATAACACGACCCAGGAAGGGGTGAGAAAGTAGGAGAGAGGGGTGAATAGGGGGAGGGGGTGTAGAGCGCTTGCAATTTGCTTCTAATCGGTAAGAAATTCCAATCGATTATCCTGAGCACATCCTACAGCATGCGACTGTTCGGTTCTGCAATGCTCGTAGAACTTCTTTCCACCTTCTGCTTTTTTCTTCTTCTTTTTTTTTTTTTTTTTTTTTTGGGGGGGGGGGGTTGCTGGAAATATGGTAGCTCGCTCACGCAATTTTATCAGAGGACCTCGGCCCAGAGTTACTCACGGGGACATCATCATTATTATTATTATTATCATTATTATTATTATTATTATTAGCTACGCTACAACCCGAGTTGGAAAGGCATGATGCTATAAGCCTAAGATTTCCAACCACGAAAAATACCTAAGAGAGGAAACGAAATAAGGAAATAAATAAACTGAAAGAGAAATAATGAACAATTCGAATAACATATTTTAGTAACAGTAACATAATTAAGTAGATGCAATCTGTGTTTGTTTACATGAACAAAATCATCGATTGAGAAGAGATCTAATGATTACATTTTAAATGTATTTCTACAACACGATGTTTGATTTTGTGGTCGCATCTTAGGAGATAGGTCGGATTAAAAAGCTTCCTTAATCCTACACCTGGATTACTCCTCCGAAGTTCTCTACTATATTGGTTGTCCTGTGCTTAATTTATCTATATTTCTATCAACCTGTCGGGTCGGGGCCTGCCACTTATTCTTTCATTCATACGTTTATCTATTTCTTTTCAATATACTTGACAGTTTGTGTTCTTAATCTGTTTCTAGGTTTCTTTTTTCTCCATACTTGTCAACTCGACGTATCGTTTTAAGGAAAGTAATCGACCGATCAATCTTACTGATTTATAGACTGTCAACTCATCCATGGTGTTTTCAGTTTCTCGCGGCTTTCTGTAGCTTCTACATCACAGCTGATATCGTCTGCTTCTTCAACATTAAAGATGTTTGTTTATTGTAGCCACATATCAAATCGGCTATAATCCGCCAGGGGATTGCTACGAGTAGTATCAAACTAACAGAGCCTTACCTTGCCTTATTGCCTTATTCTATGTTTGGGTTCCCCCGGGTCCCTCAGTGTGAGGCACCTCGTATATCCACCAGAAATTTGCTAATGCATCTTCCGGTGTATTTTGCATCTTTCAGTCTTGGATGGTCTGGGATGAGAGAGAGAGAGAGAGAGGAGAGAGAGAGAAGAGAGAGAGAGAGAGAGAGAGAGAGAGAGCCTTATTGCCTTATTCTACGTTTGGGTTCCCCCAGGTCCCTCAGTGTGAGGCACCTCGTATATCCACCAGAAATTTGCTAATTCATCTTCCGGTGTATTTTGCATCTTCCAGTCTTGGATGGTCTGGGATGAGAGAGAGAGAGAGAGAGAGAGAGAGAGAGAGAGAGGAGAGGAGAGAGAGAGAGAGAGAGAGAGAGAGAGAGAGAGAGCCTTATTGCCTTATTCTATGTTTGGGTTCCCCCAGGTCCCCTCAGTGTGAGGCACCTCGTATATCCACCAGAGATTTGCTAATGCATCTTCCGGTGTATTTTGCATCTTCCAGTCTTGGATGGTCTGGGATGAGAGAGAGAGAGAGAGAGAGAGAGAGAGAGAGAGAGAGAGAGAGAGAGAGAGAGAGAGAGAGAGAGAGAGAGAGAGAATAATATATTAGGCCAGCCAATGGGGGTTGAGTTGAATAGAAAAAAAAAATGAGTAACTATTGTAAAAGAGTAGCCTGCTTTCCTAGAGTCTACCTTTCTAACCTCCCACCCACCGGGATCTAGTCAACATCTTGGGAAAATTACGGTCAGAATCGCTTAGACTTAACCTTTGAACAAAATAAAGTCGACACAAAGTATTATCTGCATAAATTCTAAAACATAAATGACATGTATTTTTATCCCTGCATCGTTCAGACGCCAGGAGTGCGAGAGTGGTCTCATTTTTTCCATTTTCCTGGTTACGTAATTTCGAAAGTAAAATTACCTTGCATGTAATTTTGCGCGATTTCCCTATCCACTAAGTTTATGCCAACTGTCCTGAAGATAGAGGATCGAAAAGAAATCATGGGACATCCTGAAATACTTATTTAAACCATTAAAGAAAACCACAATCTATTGCTTATGTATTGACATGAAATTCTAATAAAATCTGTCAAGTAGATTAAATGTCTGACGTTACTGTAACAAACTCATCTGCAGCTTTACTTGAGTCATCTACACAGGGGGTCATTCCTTCTTGTTCAGGCTTAATGAACATTTACTACAATGATATCACACTTACACTCATTCATTAATTAAAAAGGACGAACTTGGCAATGATTGTTGTTTTTTTTTTTTTTTTTTTTGGACCCACCCACTATTAGATAATGTTCTCCGTTTACCCAAAATGTTAGAAAAAGCTCGTTTTCTAACAACTATCTTCCTGCTAAAATCTACGGCAGTATTCTATATATGTAAATGTACATTTTTCTTTGGAAAAAAAATAGTTAACTCTTCTATATTGGACAATTATTTATTCGCTGCTGTAAAGATGATTGTGTCAGCGTTTTAAATCACCCATAAATACTTGCATGGAACGCAAAGGTTGACAATATCAATCAATTTTGTTCACACATCTACAACCTGGTAAAGCACTGCCTACACGATATCTTTTTTCCCCCACCGTTATCCCTACATTAAGGGGACGGTTGCCTGATAGGCCTTCTTTCAATAGCCTTCTCTCCCAATAAACCTATCCTCTCCATAGCATCCCATTAACAGGGTCCCTCTCCACCCATATTCATTCCCTCCACAACCATACATCCTCAACACGTGCCCATACCATGTCAATCGTGACACATCTGTAATCTTTACTTTGACAGGCAGTTTTCTTATATAATCGTTTTCCAATCTTTCAAAGCCAGTGATATTCTCATAATCCATCATATACTGGAGATCATCAACTCTGCATGAACAGCCTCTTTACTTCAAGTAATTAAGGTCAGTTTATTTACAGTCACTTCTCAACCAAATTTTGTAAGAGGCGAATCATTCCTCAAAAAAAAAATTATGATCATAGACTAAATCCGTTATGAATGAAGCTGAGAGGCAGCGATTACGCATAATAAATCTAATCTCATTCGGTGGTTAGGTAAAGCAATGAAATCACAAAGGGAAAAAATCATATCAAATAAAGTTGAAGAATGAAACCCTTTTTCTCTAAAATTTTTGTCGGTTTGGCAAATCTTGCTTTTAAGACTGTCACAACCTCTTGTAAAGGTTAAAGGTTAAAGGTGACCGGTTTCAGTTCCGGTTCCATCAGAATAGATGCTCACCAGAACGTCAGCCGGGCAAGCCCAACCCCCCACTGTGGTGCCCTACCACAGCAGTGGCCTCCCCAGTAAACAGCTTAAACTCACGGTCCTGGGCGGGGATCGATCTCTTGCCATGCGAATGCTAGGCAAACACGTTACCACTGTACTAGTAGTTAATGTTTTGATTACCCACTCTGATGAGAGTTTAGCAGTTCAGAAGTAGCTCCAGGTCCTTTGAATGCAAGTAAGAAAGGGATGCCTGTAATATTAGAATAAAATTCCATGCGCTTTATAAATAGTATATAGTTCCTGTTTTATCTTTAGCTTCGCTTCAAGATGCTTAAGTTATTCGATCTAAATGTTCTCAATCTTCAAATCATTGCTGCCGAGACATTCATAGACGACGCTCTGTTTGCTGCATCCACATTCAATTATGATCCTGTCCAACGGCGAAACCCTCAGTGCCCACTTGAGTGATGAGCATTGCGGTGAGCCAAATCTCGCTCCTCTCACGCGTAAGGGGTATGGTGAAACAAAGCAATCAACAAGCTCGCTCAGTACATTTCGTACTGATTTCTGCTAGAATTCTAACTACCCATCAGATACAATGACAGCATTGCCCCTTTAGTGATTTTTATGTTTGGTTGCAACCCCCCCCCCCCCCCCCCGCCTCTCTCTCTCTCTCTCTCTCTCTCTCCTCTCTCTCTCTCTCTCTCTCTCTCCTTCAAAGAAGACAAGATGATAAAAACTCTCCAAACAAACCAAATCGCTCTACCCAAGAGGAAATGGAGTCTCCCCGGATGGACTAAAAAGTCTTTGAGACACCCAAAATCCTTGTAACTCCTTGTAACTCTCTCTCTCTCTCTCTCTCTCTCCTCTCTCTCTCTCTCTCTCTCTCTCTCTCTCTCTTCTCTCTCTGTGTGTGTGTGTGTGTGTGTGTGTGTGTGTGTGTGTGTGTGTGTGTGTGTAACCAAACAACTCGATGAAATAAAAAACCCTAAATCAACAAAATACAGTAAAATATAGTATCTTCATTGGTTTCATTAGTAAGGAAATAGTGGGTTTTACACATTCCTAAAATATGGCAAAACGTCGAAAGGACGAGCTAGTTCACCCATTGAAAGACTTTCCTCAACTTAATGACAAATCTTCTCTAAAAAGGACAGTCCTGATAAAAAATAATATTTGGTAATGGAATCAGAAACTGTAGGTCATGCAACGGGTTGCTGTCCTGACTAAGAGAAGGTCAGAACCTCCTCTCACTGGTGCATAGTTTTCTGCATTCTTTCCTGCATTTTCCATTGAGAATGCTCTCCCCAATTTCCATTTGAGACAGTAGTTTATAAATGTTTTTGAGCATTCTTTTTACTTCACGAGTCACTCCGTGAGAAATTACTCTCTAATGAAGCCTTTTATTTTCACAAAATAACAAAAGCAAGTTAATTGCCGGCTTCCATTGCTGTTTAAATAATAGGTAAACTTACAATCAGATTAGGAGTTGATAAAATCCTTCACAAGGACAAACAAGAACATCTGCAAGCGATACAAAAAAAATATATCAAATACCAGGTGCTTTTTATAAATACATTTTTGCTCTCAAAAAGAAAAAAAATATTTTGGCTCTCATATCTACAAGGTGGGAGGGGTCATATTCAGGGTCGTAAAACTATGGAAATCTTTTATTATAGTATTTCAAGAACATATTTTCTCCTAATTCTTTTACCTTATTGGGTTTTCACTATTCGCTACTATATGAGAGAGAGAGAGAGAGAGAGAGAGAGATGAGATGAGAGAGAGAGAGAGGAGAGAGAGAGAGAAAGCAGCCTAATTTCAATACAGTCATCCCAGGGAATGGAGTTTCCTCACTCAGCCACGAGCATTCCCACCACTGGATTCTGGAAGTTAATTCCAGTTTGAGGCAGCCACGCGGGACCGTCGTCAGCGATAGGCCCCGCCAGGAGGACCCACTGAGATCCTAGCCGAGTCCTGGGACCCAGCCATTAGGCCTATGAGGAAATCCGCACTGTGACTGTTTTAAACGTCTCTCAAGGATTAACTTTGCCGCTTCTCAAGAGTTTTTACGACGACACGTTGCTGACCAAATTTTACTTCATTTGTGCAAAGAACATGTCATTTCTTGGAGGCCTCTTACAAGTTACAAGATCTATATTTGACAGCGGCTCTATTGCACGATAAAGACAGCATACTACTACTACAACTACTACTACTACTAGTAGGCTACTACTACTACTACTACGGTTTCGAACATCTACAAACAACAAACAGATTCAATTATTAATAACAAATCATTATATGAGTGAGAATCTCTCTCTCTCTCTCTCCTCTCATCTCTCTCTCGTCCTCTCTCCTCTCCCTCTCTTCTCGCCTCCTCTCTCTCTCTCTTCATATTTTGCTACCTTCCTAAAAAGAGAAATTATGATACTGCAGCTTAATATGTTATTATTTTTGCGTGTCTTTGAAGGTAGGTCAGGCTTGCGGCATCTTCATCTTTAGAGAAGTAAATGGAAAATGTCATGCGGGAAAAAAAGATCTCTCGCTGAGGTAAAGTACGAGTGGCATCTAGGCTTGCCTGAACACCGGTTTTCTATTTCAGTTGATTTAACAAATATCCGCTCTCTCTCTCTCTCTCTCGCTCTCTCTCTCTCTCCTCTCTCTCTCCTCCTCTCTCTCTCTCCTCTCTCTCTCTCCTCGGACATCCAAAATCCTTGTAACTTTTGTAACGCCTCTCTCTCTCCTCTCTCTCTCTCTCTCCTCTCTCCTCTCTCTCTCTCTCTCTCTCTCAAGAACAAGTTGGACATGATCATAAAAAACTCTCTAAACGTTTAAAGTAAATTTCTATACCCAAGAGCAAATGGAGTCTCCCCGGATGGACTAAAAACTCTTTGAGACATCCAAAATCCTTGTAACTCTTTGTAACGGCCTTATCTCTCTCTCTCCTCTCTCCTCTCCTCCCTCCTCCTCTCCTCTCTCTCTCTCCTCTCTCTCCTCTCTCTCTCTCTCTCTCTCTCTCTCTCATTTATGGACAGTTTTGATGGTTTTAGGATGTAGATTTTGATACTGGAGTAAGTGTATTTACACAAATAGACATAAACACTTTTCATATATAATTCTCATAAGTTGGGTGCTTGAAACCCCAATCGGTTATTACTTCATTCTCATGGACAATAAAAATATGAGACGGGCGGAGAAGGACAAGAGAAGAGGAGGGTTGGGCTGTGGGTAATATATTACTTTATTTGAATACATGGCAAAAATAATACTCTCAGAGCGAGGTGGAGTAAAAGTTATATTGAACTCCAAAGAATAAGGAAGGAATTACGAAATCATTGACGAATTACTGTAATATTTTTCTGGTAGCAAGGAGTCCTACAGGTAACTAAATATCAGGTATAGTTTAGATACTTTGGTCATGTTTTAAATAAATGTCCAAGAAATATAGCATTAGTAATAATAGTAATATTGAAAATAATTACATTGATAAATATATCATCATCTACAACAACAATCATTATAATCATGATCATGATAATAATAATAGTTTAATTATAATTCAAACTACAATTACTTGAAGATTATAGAAATCCGTTAAATTGTAAATTTAAACCTTGATGCCTTTTCAACCCGAGGTTAGAAGCGAAAAATGGTGGGTCTGAAGAAGAGCGAGGCTTGACTGTCTTTGGTTATTTGGTGAAAGGTGTAGTTACTTTTCTAATAAGACCATTACTATTGTTACGAGCTACCAATGACAATGTGGTTGCTAAAAGAATAAACTTTCAAGAATCTATAACCTAATTTCTCTCTCTCAAAAACCATCGAAACTATAAACAAATAGAAAGAACAATCAAACATTCAGACCTTCGACAATTGTGTGTCAAAATTTTAATAAAATCTACGGATCAAGCTTTTCATTTTTCATATGCTGATAGTAAATATGACAACTGTATAATATTAATAATAATAATAATAATAATAATAATATTAATAATAACCAGAAACGCGATCTCAATCCAGATCACCTCCAAAAGTGAAGACTTTAAGTTCTCCTGGAGCATATCTGTTGTTAGGATAAAGTGCAAACCCGAAAAAAACGTTTTGACGTAATCCCACTAAAAGACAGATACACAAATAAGTAAACACAGGTAAGATATAACCTCCTTGGTGGAGGTAATGAACGTAAGCCATTTTATAGCCTCATTGTCGGAGATGATAATTGACTAAATGGTCAATTATTCCGACTTTCGCATTCTAAGCGCTAAGGAAACTTACAATCATCTGTTCACTATCCTCATTATGACCCACTGGCGCTTCATCAGATCGTTATCATATACAAATATATAAAAAAAGAAGCTTTTGGTTGTAATTTTAATGCGTTCGATCACCCTTAGTGATTCTCTGGGTATCTTTCACTCGGTTATGAATCATGTCATAAGTTTAATTTTATAGTACAGTAACACGAAAATGAAAGGGAATAAAAGAGAGTCGAGAGTCGAGTTTAATTCCAAAGAAGAAAGCTACCGAAAGGTTGTAAAACAAGGAAATCGGAGGCAAAAATAAGAGTTCCAAAGTTTAGTAATATAGAAAGCCAGAATTTACAAGATTGTTTTTCGAGAACGCTGACAAACTGATTTCTAAATAAGTTCACTGAATGATCCGTTGGGTATCTTTGTTCATTAAGTGCTCACCACTTGCTTGCCTCGCAGATTGATTTTTATTGTCCCACTTCAAACTTAACAACTGCCACACTGATGACATTAAAGCACGCGCCAAAGTAAAACCAACACCCTTTATGATCAATTATAACATATACAGTTGTGATAGCCTATTGTAAAACGTCCTCGCCTGGCAAATAGTTAGACAGCAGTTCGAGAACTGTTCAAAATCGATAGTTTCTTGCAGTGTCTGCTACCACACCATCCTACCTGCTGAGTCATCAGCAGAAATTGTTTTGTACTCCCTGGTCCTAGCTTGGGTGGAGAGGGGGTTTGGGCGCTGGTCTTATGTATATATGGTCAGGCTCTAGGGCACTATTTGCCAAGGCTTCGTCATTGTTCCTTCCTTCTGCATTCATAAACGACCTGTAAAATATAATTTACAGAATGGGGTCACTGTAGTTCATTATTCAAAGAACATGTTCAGTGTTGTGGAAGTGAATGGTTGAATGGTCCAAGTTTAACTCTTCTCTATTTCATTCAAGGATTCCTCGAGTACATAATGTTTTCTTTCGGGGTATACACAGTCGTTTGTTTGCAGAGTCATTTCTTCACTAACTACTTTGCTAACTAACAAATGATCCTCTCTCTCTCTCTCTCCTCTCTCTCCTCTCTCTCTCTCTCTCTCTCTCTCTCTCTCTCTCTCTCTCTCTCCTCTCTCTCTCTCTTAGAGGTAACGTTCGTATGGAAAGACCTTAAAATATTTCATAAAAACTATTCTTAGCACAAAGTTAAGGTTTATAAGAATTTCCCTTCTGAATTCAGATTTTTTAAAGCCATTATTCTTAGAACTGTTTTGCCCATATCCTAACCTTAAAGAAACTCCTTTGTCGAAA
>NC_090752.1:34944401-34949401 GCF_036898095.1 Palaemon carinicauda
TGTCAGGCGATTATGACAAGACGAATCTGAGATGCAATCCCTTCTGGAGCAAAGTTCCCTTCGATATGCTGATTCCTCTGCAGGAAATGTTTCAGGAAACGAGAAGTCGTTTTCTTTCATGTCCCCCTCATTTCCACAAGAGTTTCAGTTCGAGGAATCTCCAGAGTGTTACACTCCCATCCCACAACCCTTTTCTCTCATTCGTGTCCTCTTTCTGCTCCCACTTTCAGTCCTTTTAGTGTCCTAATTTTGGCTTCATTTAAAGCCTTGCTTTCAGTTCTCTTTTCAAAATCCTAACATCGGTACTCTTTACATTTCTAGGTTTAGTCTTTTTAAATACTCTTTTTATTTATCATAATTTAAACTTCTTAATTTTCCTTCATTCTATTGAAATTCTACTTTCAGTAGTCCGTTTAAAAATCTTTCTATTCATTTTCTCTAACAATCATATCCATCCATTCTTTCCCTGTTCAGTTTTTAGTTGTTTTAGTAAGACCTTCCTTCTGTCCTCCTTATCAAATTCCATCGCATTTCTCAAACTTATTTACAGACATCTTTTTAAATGCTTTCTTTCTTTATAAAAACAATTCCCTTCCTCCTTAGAGTTTTAGTTTCACTCCTTCTAAGGTAAATCATCCATTCCTTCTTATAAAAACAATAATCTCCCCTTTTTTCTTACTTATCCAAGAAAAGCTTTCACTCCTTTTAAACCAAATGGCACAACTCCTGTGCGAGTTCCCTTTCCTCTCCTTTGAAGAAAATAAATTCACTCCAGAAATCATTAAAGCCTTCCTTTGAGAGTTCTTTCAAACCGTTTAAAAAGGATTTCATTGTTTTATCAAACTTACTTTCATTAATCATTTATGAGCTATACTCCTCTTAAGGAAAAATTTCCATACCTTTCAAAAATAAAAATTCCGTCTTCCTTCATTTTTTTTTTAATTCAAGCTTCTTTCCCCCTAAAAAAAATCTACTTTCAGTTCTTAGACATTCCTCATTTGCAAGTCTCCCCAACTTTCTTCCTGAAAAAGAATGTCTATTGTCTAAGTTTTTTTTACTTATCCATTTGTTACTTGTCAGTAAAGAGATCTTAGTATTTCCAGAGTTCTTTTGACAAACCAACGTCCCATTTGTGTTACGGCCGACGCATGACGAATACAGATTTTCTAAAGGCAGCATTACGTATCCTTTTACAGGTAAATGTAAAATTCTCTCTCTCTCTCTCTCTCTCTCTCTCTCTCTCTCTGTATATATATATATATATATATATAGACATATATATACATGTATATATGCATATACATATACACACTATATATATATATACATATATATACATACATATATATACATATACATATGTATATATATATATATATATACATATATACAAATGTATATATATATATATATATATACATATGTATACATATATAAATATACATATGTATACATATATAAATATAAATATACATATAAATATATATATACATATATATACACATACATACATATATATACACATATAAATACATAATATACATAAATACACACATAAATACATATATATACGTACATACATATATATACATATATAAACATATGTATACATATATATGAATACATAAATATATATACATATACATATATATATACATATACATAAATATATATGTATACACACACACACACATATATATATATATATATATATGTACATATATATGTATATATACATATATATATATATATACAGTATATATATATATACATATACATATAAATACATATATATATATATATATATATACCTTCAAAACTGGTCTAATGTAGAGTAAATATTTTATTTATTTGTGTATTTAAGAGGTGACCAGCCATTTCGTAAGACGAGTTCCTCTCATATAGGTTTATGTAATTGTATGTAAATTGCATGACTTTCGTCATTCACTTCGGTGTATTTTTTATTCAAGTCAGTATATGTGAATTTACGTTATTCTTAAGAATTAACTTTTTATTTCGGGTATTTTGTCACAAAGTCTTAAGCAATCTCGTTTAAGTGTGCTGTACAAACCATACGAGGTATGAACGAGGGCTTGTGTAATTTTTTTTATGTTTATACGAGGTATTGCGTCATTTTTGTGAGAAAGTACGCAATTATTATATTTTCCACTTGTTTAGAATGTTCTTGAAAATCCCAGAGTTAGTTTTATCTTCTTTTTTATTGCTTCAAGGACGGAGGTGGGGGGAGTTAGCTGAAAGAGAATTGTCTCGCTTGTACGTTGGTATGCATCCGATACATGATTGTTGACAACTTTGATGCCGCCAGGCACTGCCCCCAAGCTTCTGGACCCCCTGACCTAGAAGGATCTAGAAGTTTTCAAGTCACTATATATACGCCCCATTAATGCAGAACATCAGAAGAGATCCAGCCTGTTCCACTGAAAGAGGCAACATTCTCTCTCATTAAGTGCCTCGAGTGTGTGTCCTCTTCAGAGTGAATAAGGTTTTTACCCAACGTATACCGCGTGTAGTACGTTCAAATATTAATGAAACTTGGAAGGTGATTTCAAATTTATCGCGTTATGATACGTGCTGGTATTATATACTTTTTTGTAACTGGCCCTGTAAGATTTAGGCAAAAACATGAAGTGTATTTGTATTGCTATCTGGTCGGAAACTTTATGTTAGCTAAAGAAAAACTTGTTTATCAACTACTTTTATGTAATTTCTTTAAGAGTTTAAGCATTGTGTTAAAGGTCAACTATTGTCATTAATTATCAAGATTAAATATTTTTTATAAATTAATTTCCAGTGAAACAAGTGATTGTATAATTTTCATAAGGATTATTTTCTTGTCTTAGTCTAAGTTTCTGTTCAGATTTAATATTTTGAGTGATTTACTTTTGTTTTAAATTCTTTCAAAGTGTTGTCATTTTTATAGAATACATTTATTTTTGTAAAGAGTGTATTATTTCGATCCCCAGCATTTCTTACAGAGCTCTCTCGTATCCCTGTTTAAGAATCGAAGAACGAGGTTGTTTTGAATAGTTCTTAATAAGTAATTAATAACTCAGTTTTGTTTTATGTGTACGTAAGAGACCTTAGGATATTCAGTGAATTTATATATTGCCGACTGGGAGTTGTATAATTTCTCAAAAGTCAGGTATTGTTCAAGTGTAATTTGCCAGCCGTAATATATAATATTTTTGGTGCTCAGACCCGGGACATAATAATAACAATATATATATATATATATATATATATATATATTTCGGTGAGTTTGAGTTGCTTCAAACTTAATATCAATCTATGAATCACAAACCTTAAGATATTAAAAATTAGGCCCTCTCTCTCTCTCTCTCTCTCTCTCTCTCTCTCTCTCTCTCACATACACACACAAACACACACATACACACACACATACACATACATTAGACACACAACCCGTCGTGGAACTTTAAGTGGGGCACCCATCTGGTGATGCTAAGGTACCACGTTCGAGTTTCTAACTGGACGAGGGGAATAGAGGCACATTCCTATTAATCGAGAATACCTCTGTTCACTTGAGCAGCAAATTACGTACAAAGTGATTAGCAAACAACTGCGATTCCCATTCAGGGTGGAGAGAGATAGAGATAAAGAAGAAAAACTGACGAGAGTGTTTATTCTCGCTCACAACGTTTGTATACCATTAAAACGGGAAGGCCTCGATGAGGTAATCTCATCCCATGGAGGTGAAACTAATCAAAAGATATTCTATTTCTCTCCCGCTATCTCTATCATGGGTGATTTGCCTCATATAAACTTTAAATAATTAGATTCTCTCTCTCTCTCTCTCTCTCTCTCTCTCTCTCTCTCTCTCTCTCTCAAGCAAACTAGTATGGTAATACAGATATCAAGCCAACAGAGTACCTAAGTAAATACAAGCATGATAACAAAAAATATAAAATATGAATTATCTATACATACATATATATATACAGTATATATATATATATATATATACAGTATATATATATATATATATATACAGTATATATATATATATATATATACAGTATATATATATATATATATATACTGTATATATATATACAGTATATATATATATATATATATACTGTATATATATATACAGTATATATATATATATATATGTGTGTGTGTGTGTGTGTGTGTGTGTAACCATACACAAGATAGAAAAAAATACGGATCTGTTAACAGTTAAAACATTCGCCTGGTCTAGGAAAATAAGATCTAACCCCACACACACACTAATCAATTTCCCACACACACAATTCTCTCTCGCTTTGGTAGTTTTTTCTTGAAGAACATCGGATCTAAAGGAAGCGAGGAAAAAAAGGCCAGAAATAAGGAAACTGAATCAAGATTACTCGGATTTCATTGTAACAAGATGAATGAATTTGCTGATACACCTAATTATACTTTCCGAAAAACTTCCTCCGGAAAGTTCAAACTGTTTGAAGTTACCAAGACTAATTTCCCCGTCCAACTTCATCCTTATAAAACGGCGAACTGTGCTCTCTCTCTCTCTCTCTCTCTCTCTCTCTCTCTCTCTCTCTGAGGTGTCTCCTCTTGTTTCTAAAGTACTTTTAAGTGTGGTTTAATTGTTTTTTTTTTCTGTTATGGCCACATAATTCTTTCGGTCGATGCTATATTAAGCCAAAAAATATAAAAAATTATCTTATTTGTATCACAACCTTTCCAAATATGGTATCTTTAAAATGCATTTTTTTCATATTTCTTTACCATTATAATAGCTATACCGAATTTTAAAACCCTGTCTTTTCACGGCGATTTTTACAATATTTTATGTAGCTTTCATTAGTCTAGATTTCAAACTCACGATCTCATTTAAATTTGTAATAAGTTATATTCTTACTTATTTGGTAATATCTTCTTATTCATTTTAAGAAACAGTTTATGTGTATCTATGTATCACTGTTCCCCAGTTTCTCCATTCAATATTCCCATTTAAC
>NC_090752.1:34954401-34956901 GCF_036898095.1 Palaemon carinicauda
GGTGAAAACAAAAGTGGTAACAAAGATCTTTATCTCCTACGTCACAAAGGAAGTAACAACACGCCAGAAATGGGAAAGAGGTGTGGCCAAGTAGCGACCAAAAATTAACCTGTTTACTTTTCGTGTCGCGTTTCTGGTAAAGCTGTGTTCTACAGCAGCAGTTTCCATTTATTCAAATGACAAAATTTCATTATAATTTTAAAAGGAAATACACAGTGATTATCCTGTTGTTCACTTGTGGTTATTTCTTTAAAAAAAAAAAAATCAAAAGGCCTATACTTTAAAAAAATACATTGTGTTCAACCCGCTTTTGTATTTCTTTTCATTTCTATGAATAAGAATATAATTTAATCTTGACTTGAAATATATTCAATCCCTCGTTTTCAACTAGCTGATGTGAGTTTTTCATCTTCCAATAATAAAATTTCATTTTGATTTTCTAAAAAATACATGTTATTCAACATGCTGTTGTGACTGATATTTTGGCGTTCCTAATTGTTTTGGTGATGTTGCTGTGTGTGGATTTGTGTTTTACTGTTGTGTTCTTTGTTACTTCTGCTAATAAACTTAAAAACTAATTTCAAACTCACCCGAGAATCAAGATTAATTTTTCTTCTGTCGCTACTGGTTTTCGCCAATTACAACTCACAGATTGCAAATATGGGAGCACCAGTGACTTCAATTCCTCGTAAGTTTTGTATGGCATTCTTAACATTGTGAATTTTATTTTCATCTTTATATTTCATAAGTGAGCAGAAGGTTTTTTAAATTCTTTTCTATACCCCAATAGAAAATGCTCATGGAACCAAAATCTTTTGTTTCCTTTGCTTACTCAATTAAAACCAGTGCAACCAGCACGTCATCATCCAAGGAATCCATCTTGTCAATTAACAAAAATGAGCACACACCTTCGCCTATATGACAGGGTGACATGTGGTGTGAGCTGTTTCGCCTTTCGACGTTTCCGTTTCGTGTCACTTCCTGTGTGATTCCGGCCTAAGTAATCGTTTACACCAGTCTGCTGTCATTTTGAGACTGTTTATGACATTTCTTGGAGAACAGTTCTTTGAAAACAGATCTTTGAACACTGTTCTTCGAAATACAAAAACTTCGAAGTAAATATCTTCGATAAGCCAATTGCTTCGAATCACAAATTCATACTAATTGACAAAAACAAGCAAGTTTCTCTCTCTCTTTCTCTCTCTCTCTCTCTCTCTCTCTCTCTCTCTCTCTCTCTCTCTCTCTCTCTCTCTCTCTCTCTCTTTAGAGCATTATAGCAATGTAAGCACCCTACTTGAAGATGGCCAAATTTGTCAAGAGCTTGAAAGGAAAGTCAATACTCTTTTTAAAGTTTTTTATTTGTAAAAGAAAACAAGTTGCATGTAAATATTTTGAAAATCATTGCAAAAGTCGAACAATAATGATAGACGATGTGGTGAGGATCGACTCAAAAGAAAATAATCACAATAATGATCCTGTGGACATTTATAAGCTTCTGAACGAATGTTTAAGGTTTAAAGGTCACTCATGAATGCCAGAGGCAAGGGGCAGTGGCATTGCCCTATCAAGCAGGACAATGCCCTAGAGACAGACCATATATATACATATGATCAGCACCCAGGCCCCCTCTCCACTCAAACTAGTACCAGGGACGGCCAGGCAATGGCTGCTGATGACCTAACAGATAAACCTATAGTCTCCCTAAAGGCTACCTTCCTTAGCTTACAAGGATGGTGAGGTTGCAGCGACCAAAGGAACTAACGAGTTTGAGTGGGACACGAACCCACATGAAGTGGTTACCAGGCAAGGGCGTTACCAACAGGCCACCACAAATAAGTGAGAGATAAGGCTAAAGAGAGCAGAGAAACGCCCCACGTCATAATATCTTGTAGAACAACTCTAGTTTCTCAAACTGCAGCTGCGGGTTTACCATCTATAATTAATTATCAAGAGAACAGTGCGCCGTGTTCGAAAAAAAAAAGACGATATTGGATTAGTTGTACTTCTGCTTAGGAAGGATTTGGTTTTCATAGAAGATCAAACGAAAACTAATAAGGGTGACCAATTCTTGTTTGATTTTGGTCCATCTCATAACAGGATATTTATCTTTTCCACTAACTGGAATTTGCAATTTCTCTCAAAATGCCCTAATTTTTATGCTGAAGGCACATTCAAAACGGTACCCAGTATATTTGAACTATTGTATGCCATTTATAGTGTTAAAATTTAGTTTACAATTCCGATTATTTTTGGACTGATTCCTAATAAAAAGAACAAAAGTTATTGTTCCTAACTTGTGTATTGAATCGATTTTAACAGATTTTAAAACGGGGATGATAAATGCAACCATCTTAGAATTTCCATCATATTCCAACTATGGTTGTTTCTTTCACAAATCACATTACGACAATAATGCCAAATTTACACTGAACATCCCGCATGCTTTCAGCTCTAGCATTCCTGCCACCAAGCAAAGTCGTCGAAGGCTTTGATATGCTCA
>NC_090752.1:34964401-34986901 GCF_036898095.1 Palaemon carinicauda
AGACAAGTTTAGTTTAGCAATACAAAATGGGTGGTACCCCCAGCTAAATGATAAAATGGATGCAAGTAAAGACGAAATGAACCTGTAATTAAAAAAAATTGTATTGGAATCAGCACAAGATGAATGCGATAAAGTTCCTAAACACGATTAAGGAAAACTAGCAGATGAGACCAAAACACTAATAAAGAAAAGATTGGAAATTAGTGTAAAATCCAGGAGATGAAATAGAATTATTAGATATAACTAAAACAATAAACAATCTGAAAACCCAAGACATTCGTAAACACAATCAGACCAAAATTGAGGAGATACTGAAGATAGAAACACGTACCAAAATGATGAGGGAAAAAAATGACTTGAAACAGGGTGTCAACAGATGTTTGCTTTAAAAGAGGATAATGGAAATATCAACAAATGAGACGAAATAATAGAAATTACAGAAGATTTCTATAGAATGCTATAAAATAGTGATATTAGAAATAACTTTTCTAATATAAATAATTAAACACCTGAGCCGGTACCCAAAGTAACAATAGAAGTAAAGAAAACATTAAAAGGCATGAAAAGAGGCAAAGCCCAAGAGGATGGACTAATGTCTGCAAGAACTCGATACCTTCAGCTTGGAAAACCTTTACCATTATAATAATTCACATAAGGGGAGTCATAAAGGACCTGAAAAATAAGTTTACTCAGTAATATATGAAATATTTACAAATATCATATTAGGCCAAATAGAAAGGCCGCAAGAATTTAATCAACCAAAAAAACAGGCAGCCTTTAGAAACTGGTATTCAACAATTGACCATATCGATGTAATTAACCAATGGAAAAATCAAGAGTATGACAAACCACTATCTATGGCATTTATAGACCATGAGAAAGCTTTTGATTCTGTCAAAACTTGATCAATAATTAAAGGCCTTCGAAGACATAAAATTGATGAACCTTGAGTTGAAAAAAACGAAGATATATATACGGGAAGTACAACAACTCTAAAACTACATAATGATAAAAAATTCCGATTGAGAAAGGGGTTAGAAAGAGAGACCCCATCTCTCCTAAATTATTCATATCGTGCCTGGAAGTTTTCAAGAATTTAGATTGGGAAAATACAAATTAACATTAAGGGGATATACCTTAACTCAAGATTGCAGATGACAGTTCTATTTAGTAAATCATGAGAATTGCAAAAGATACACACACACATTTTATATATATATATATATATATATATATATATATATATATATATATATATATATATATGTGTACATACATACATATATATATATATATATATATATATATATATATATATATATATATATATATATATATATATATATATACACACACACAAAACTACGGGGGCAAAGAGGAAGAAGCATATAACCATAAAAATAGAAAATGAAGAAGGGCAAGGTTGGATGGAACACTTTAGTGAGATCGTTAATAGGATATATGGAGGGAGTAATTTGGTTGATATACCTGAAGGTGATCAAGACCTTGATGTGCCCATGAATGAATTTAATGTCTTTGAAGTCGAAGCTATCATTAAAAAAACTAAAGAAATGGAAAGCCCCTTGTTACGATGGAATAACTGCCGAGATTATACTGGCTGAAAATGAAATAATACCCAGGATGCTTACAAGATTATATTTTAGAATAAGGTTTGAAGAGGCAAAACCTGATGACTGGGAGTTACGAGTGTTGGCGAAAATGGCAAAAAAGAAGACCTGACTGATTGCAATAATTACAGAAGCATCATACTTCCGTCAGTTGTCATGAAAATATATAGTATGCTTATTCTAAAGAGATTAGAAAGAAAGATTGATGAAAAGTTGAGATGAACAAGCAGTATTTAGAAAGGTAGCCTAGAAGTTGTACCGACCAAATTTTCATTTTGCGACATGTTGTAGAGCAATACGTAGAATATAAATATCCACTTTTGATGGCATTTGTAGACTATAAAAAAGTATTTGATAGTGTGTACCGGCTATTTTTGTGGAGATTCCTCAAATATGTAAATTTGAATAAGTCTGTTCATGGTCATAGTAAGTAAAAAGTTAATATTACTGGAATCCTATTAAATGAATTTTCAGTAAACAGTGGCGTACTCCAAGGGAATGCGTTGTCACCTTTGTTGTTTATCCTCCTCATAGATTTTGTAATTTATAGAACTGTTGGATAATGTGGAGAAAGATTGGACTTGGTTGGTAAAAGGTAGTTAGCTGACTTACTTAGAGTATGATGATGACGCTGTCCTTATTAGCAGAACACCACATGATTTGCAATGCTTGCTTACCAGAATGCATAAAATATCACACGAGCTTGGGCTCAAGATAAACAGAGAAAGACAAGGATGATAAGAACAGAATGTGCAATGAAAGATGAAATATCATTGGAAAGAGAAAGGATTAATGAAGTAGAATTATTTAACTATTTAGGAACTCTGATCTCTAATACAGGATCTTTAGAATTGGAGTTTAATGAAAGATTTAAAAAAGCAAATAAGACAATGGCTGGGTTAAGTAAAATTTGAAAATCAAATTGCCTGAATTTTACAGGCTATATATCAGATTCGTGAGATCGGTCTTACTGTATGGACATCAGTCATGGTATGACAATGAAACAATATCCAACAGATTGTCTGGATTTGAGAACAAAGCCCTCAGAAGAATACTGGGAGTTAAATGGCAAGACAGGATTAGAACTGAAACTGACGGCCATAGTTGGATGAGATCATGATGAGGGGTAGATGGAGATGGTTTGGCCATGGTCTTCGCACTTCCCAAGGGAGATTATTTCACCACACTTTTGATTGTACTCCACAAGGCACTAGAAGAGTTGGAAGACCCAGGCCTACATGGCTGAGGACTGAAGCGTGAAGGAGGAGAAGTATATAATTAGAAGCTCAAGATAGAGATGCATGGCGAAATGTTACCAAGGCCCTTTGCGTCAATAGGCATAGGAGGAGATAATGGTGATGGTGATGATGATACACACACACACACACACATATATATATATATATATATATATATATATATATATATATATATATATATATATATATGTATATACATCAGCCTTTACTAGTCCATTGCAGAACAAATGCCTAAGACATACCCTTCACTTGCCTATGTTTATGGCCTTTCTGTGCCATTCCATGCCTGCAAACTTCCTTAGTTCGTTGATCCATTGTCTTCTCTTCCTTCCCCTGTTTCTTTTACGATCTCTAGGGGCCCATTCTGTTATTCTTAATGTCCATCTACTGTCTGTCATTCTCATTATGTGTCCTGCCCAGATCCTTTTATTTTTCTTACAAACTGTTAGAACATCCTCTACCTTGCTTTGCTCTCATATCCATGTTGCTCTTTTCCTGTCTGTTAGTGCAATTCCCATTATTATTCTTTCTATAGCTCTTCGAGCAGTAACTAGCTTATGTTCCAAGGCTTTAGTAAGGCTCCACTAATGCACAAGTTAATACTGGTAGGACCATCTCATTAGATACTTTTCTAATTAGAGAAAGTGATATTTTATTTTTCATAATCTCATTTTGTTTATTTAATACTCTCCATCCCATGCTTATCCTTCTTTTAATTTTGGTAGCGTGTCCTGGGGAAACACTTACTGTCGGTCCTAAGTACGTATATGCATTAACAATCTCCAGAGGCTCGCCCATAACTCTTAAATGTTGTCTCTGTATTTTCATTGAACATTATCTACTTAAAACAAAAAATTAATCACCGACTGATGCTAGAAATAGGCCTACTATATCAATGTAAAGTACACGACTAAGAACGCCAGCAAACTGACTTAACCAGTACTGTCAAATAAAAGTTTATCACTAAATAGTAGGCTCAAACAAATAGTAGGCTCAAACAAAAACAATCAATAGTAACACACGGTAGAAGAATTTTACTGAAATAGCATTTGATATCTTTTCCTCAGAGTGACTAAGGGGATTTAACTTCTAAATACATTAGTATACCATTCATAAATCCCTAATTTTAAGCCAACGAACAACAAGATTCATAGTTAAAATTATAGATCCGGTCAGAGAAATATTTTCTAATAAAATGATGTATAAAGAAAAAAAAGTTTGTTTCACGATTATTTACAGTTTCCCCATTATATTTTCCCCACCCTAAACCCCAGGTTCCTACTGGGTGTACCCAATTATCGGTGGATATATTAGGGTATATCTCACTAATTATTTATTAGCCCCTAATTAATGTCATTGTTGGAGAAAAGGGGAGTTTTCTTTTGGGAAAACATTATTCCTTATTAGAAAATGTTTCCCAGACAGGAACTATAATATATATCAACCAAAGAAAATCTTTTTCAACTATTATGGGATTTTACATTTTGTTCACATGAGACAGTACAATATTCTTTGTACACTTGTAAGCATTTTCTTATCTTATCCAAGATAAAATAATCAAATAAATGAACGCAACATACCACACTTCACAGACTAGAAATAATTCAAAATAAAATTGTATACTATACAAGAGTTTTCTCATTTTTTTATTTATGAACTTTACAACAGAAAACGATATAAGTTTTTATGGGTTACTACAGTAACAATTTCAAAGTTTTCCAACGTGTTGGCCATCATCATTATAAACCATATTTTACTTAGAATGCTTCAACATATCAGCTAAAGCTGAAAGAGGAAAACAAGGCCATGTCTTCAAATACTAAGTTTTACTTGCCAACAATAACACGGCATTACGCCATTTAGTTTTTGTTAAAATGGAAAAAAAGAACCTATTCATTTAACTGTTTACTGTATCTTTCTTTTAAAACACTTATATTTCGATCATTAAGATTATCACAGACAGTATGATATAATCAGGGTCTAAAATGACCGTGGATATAACATGCTCTCGCCTCATATTCCAAAATAAATTTCTTCTTCCTTCTCGTTTAATTATAAAAGGTCGATAACACGAATTTTCCAAATCCACCAGCCGCAAAAAAAAAAAAAAAAAAAAAAAAAATCCTAATTCTGACCAATATATAAAATTTTCCGTAAAAATATCCTAAGTTATTGTAATCATTGGTACTTAAAACTATAAAACAAAATATAAAGGTTGGTGGAAACTGACAACTAATGCCTTGGGCAAAGCTTCGCTAGCTGATTGAAACATCGGTAATAGATAAATGTGCCTAATCTTATGGGTAAATTGAATAACATACTTTTCATATAAAGTATGTAACATACAAAACAAGATTTTCTTAAATAAAATTTTGGGAAATGTAGGCTAAACAGCAAAAGCCCCTTGACATGGGTAAGAATTTTCAAGTCTACCAAGCCAGACCCAAAGTTTATATTTACTGACTCATTTAATTTTTCTGCATTCTCACACACACACACACATACATAATACATACATATATACATATGTATGTACAGTGGAACCTCTACATACGATTGTCTTTACATACGAATTTTCCAACATCTGAAGATCATACGTGAAGATCATACGTGTAGAATTTTCTCGAACCGTCAATCGTAGTTTCTTGCTTACGCCGGTAGACGGCAGCACATCGGAGGGACACCAATCGAGCGTTGCCTTGATCAGTCCTCTCATCTCATGCGCATTGTGTGGTTGTTCTCTATTCGCTCCGTTATTAACAGTGCTTTTTATCTTTTCTCATGTTTCATTTTTAATTTTACGTATAATCATGGGTCCTAAAAAGCTTAGTTTCGGTTCAGGAAGTAGTAATGGTGAGAAAAGGAAGAAGTCAATGCTTTCATTAGAACTAAAACAAGAAATAATAGAAAAACATGAGCGAGGTGTGCGTGTTAGCAATCTGGCTAAACAATATGGCCGGAACATGTCTACGATCTCGACGATCATAAAACAGAAGCCAGCCATTAAAGCAGTCAAACCATCGAAGGGGATCACCATTATTTCTAAACGTCGTAGCCCTAGTCTGGAAGAGATGGAACGCCTTTGGTTGATCTGGATAAAGGACAAGGGAATTGTTGGCGATACAATCACTGAAACGATCATTTGTGAGAAGGCCAGCGCTATCCATTGTGACTTGAAGGCGGCAGGCTCTGGGGGTGACGCGGGGGAGAGTTCAACCGATCCTACGACGGAGGAATTCAAGGCATCTCGAGGTTGGTTCGAGAAATTTATTAAACAGACCGGGATTCATTCAGTTGTTCGGCATGGAGAGGCTTCAAGTTCGGACACCGAGGCTGCTAATGACTTTGTTAAAAAGTTCGAAAAGATCATGGAGGAGGAAGGCTACGTAGAGCAGCAGGTTTTCAACTGTGATGAAACCGGTCTGTTTTGGAAAAAGATGCCTAGTAGAACATACATTACCGTCGAAGAGAAGAAAATGCCTGGACATAAGTCTATGAAGGATCGGTTGACTCTTGCGCTTTGTGCCAACACCAGCGGGGACTGCAAAATAAAGCCGTTATTAGTTTACCATTCCGAAACCCCTAGGGCATTTAAAGCACATAGAATTAATAAAGACCTGCTGCATGTTCTATGGCGTTCTAATTCTAAGGCTTGGGTCACTAGGCATATCTTTGTGGAATGGGTAAACGTAGTTTTCGGCCCTGCTGTCAAGAAGTACCTTCAGGAGAGGAATTTGCCTTTGAAGTGCTTGCTTTGTTTGGATAATGCACCCGCCCACCCCCCAGGACTCGAAGATGATATCATCGACGAATACAAATTCATCAAAGTGTTGTATCTTCCACCAAATACCACCCCTATCCTCCAGCCCATGGACCAGCAAGTCATCTCTAATTTCAAGAAGCTCTACACCAAGCACTTATTTAAGCAGTGCTTTAATGTCCCGCAAAGCACCAACTTAACTTTAAGTGAATTTTGGAGGAGCCATTTCAATATCGTGCACTGCTTAAAGATCATAGATCAGGCTTGGGAGGGAGTAACTCGTCGGACACTGAATTCAGCTTGGAAGAAGCTTTGGCCTGATGCTGTTGCTCCCAGAGATTTCGAAGGTTTTGGCCCCGAGCCTGGACCTGTGCTTGCCGTCGAGGAAGATGTCGAAGAGACTGTATCCATTGGCAAGTCCATGGGTCTGGAGGTGGATGAAGATGACATCACCGAACTCGTCGATGAGCATCATGAAGAGCTCACCACCGAGGAACTCAAGGAGCTGCAAGCCATGCAGCATGATGAGTTCCAAGCACAGTTGAGTGAGTCGGAGGAGATCGAGGAGGTAGGTCACATCTTAGGTTCGGTTGAAATAAAATAGATGTTGGCAAATCATCAACACGTGGTTGATTTCATCAATAAGCATCACCCACAGAAACTTCAGGTTTGTCGTGTAGTTGCGCAGTTCGATGAGGTTTGTTTAACACACTTTAGAAAAATTCTCAAAAGCCGTACCAAGCAACTTTCTCTCGATAGTTTCTTTAAAAAATCTATGAAGCAGTCTAGTTATCATGATGAAGAGAAAGAAAGTGAAGCAAAGAAAAGTAAGACCGAATCGAGTGAAAGTGATGCAAATTAAAAATGGATAGAAAAATGTAAAAAAAAAAATACAAAATATTAAAATGAAAAAAAAAATAAGCTAAGTTAGGTTAAAGTTCACGTAGTGTAAGTTAGAGTAAGTTACGGTACGTTATCATTAGTTGCCGTCTCTACCTCCTCACTGATCTTCCGTCTCCTCCTGCGTAGCAATTCCTACACCTGCGCTGGCCTGTCTCTAAAGTAAAGTGTCAATAAAAACCCCTTTTTATTTATTATTTCTTTATTATTATTCTTTTGTAGATATTTCTGTATTATTCAATTGTATTAATGTTATGTGTAATTATGTGTAGCAATTTATTAAGGAGTTATCATGGGATTTTAGGCTGAGGAACGAATTAAACAAATTACATTGTATTCTTATGGGAATATTTGCTCCAACATACGATTGTTTTAACATACGAAAAAACTCACGGAACGAATTAAGATCGTATGTAGAGGTATCACTGTATGTATTTATGTATGTATGTAGGCCTATCTATGTGTATGTATGTATATATATATATATATATATATATATATATATATATATATATATATATATATATATATATTTGTTAGGAAGCTGGTCTAGTGTAGAGTAAATATCTTAACCACTTATTTTATGTGTATTTAAGAGGTGTGTAACCAGCTCGTAAGGCGAGCTCCTCTCTTGTAGGTTTACGTAATTGTATGTAAATTATGTAGGACTTTCGTCGTTCATTTCATTGTATTTTTCAGTCCAGTCAGTGTGTGCAAGTTTACATCATTTTCAAGAATTAACTTTTTATTTCACGAAATTTGTTACGAAGTCTTATGTAATCTCATCTAGGTATGCTGTATGAACCATACGAGGTATGAAAACGAGGGCTTGCGTCATGTTTACAAGGTATTACATCATGTTTATATTTCCATGTGGTAAGAATGTTCTTGAAAAACCCAGAGTTAGTTTTATCTTTTTCCTTAATGTTTCGAGGCGTAGGTGGGCGGAGTTAGCCGAGAGAGTTGCCTTGCTTGTGCATTGGTATTCGTCTGCTACTTGACTTTTTAGCAACCTAACGCTGTCAGGCCTTGCCCCGAAGCTACGAGAATGAACTATTTAGAATTATCTAGTTTAAGTCGAAATATATGTGCCCCTAGGATATCATAAGCAGCAGAAGAGATCCTACCTGTCACTTTGAAAGAGCCAAAGTTCGTCCGCCCTCTCCTCTCAAGTGCGTCAAGTGTGTGCCCACTCAACGTGATTAACGATTTATATCCAACATAAATCATGTAGTGTGTTCAAACATGATAAATCCATTGAATGTGATATCAAGTTATTGTATTAATGTAAGAACTGGTATTATATAAATCTTTTTAACTGGCCCTGTGATATTTAGGTTAAATCTGTGAAGTGTATATATATTGCATATCTGTTCGGAAACCTCGTGTCAGATAAACACGCAAGTGTATCAGTATTTTCATGTATATTTCATTTAGTATTTACTCATTAGAATGTTAGAATGTTAAAATGTTAACAATATTCATTTATTATCAATATTAAATATTTTTATAAATCAGCTTAAGAGTGAAACAAGTGATTGTATAATTTTCATAGAGTGTAATATTTTCTTGTTTTAGTCTAAGGTTTTTGTTTAGATTTATTATTTCAAGTAATTTAATTTTGGTGATAATCATTGTCCTTGTTGAATTAGTGTAGTAAATTATATAGAAAATATTTTTGTAAAGTGTGTATTTTTTCGATCACCAATATTTCTTATAGTCCTTGATCGTAGTCCCTGACTAGAATTGAAATAAGAGGTTGTTTTTTAATAGTTCTTAATAATTGATTACCCCTTTTTTTTTATTTATTTTTTTCTTTTTTTTTTGTACGTAAGACCTTTGGATATTCACTGTTTATATATATTGCCGTTTGAAAGTTGCATAATTTTTCAGAGCTCGGGTATTAATTTTCAAATATAAAACTTATGTAAAAATAAGCAGGTGATATGGAAGTCGGGAGGTTAGGTAATTTTCCAACTGTAATAATAAATACATACATATATATATACATATATATATGTATATGTATATATATATATATATATATATATATATATATATATATATATATATGTATATGTATATGTATATGTATGTATGTATATATATATATATTATATATATAAATATATTTATATTATATATATATATATATGTGTGTGTGTGTGTGTAACAGCCAGCTAAACCTAAATCAAATAAAAATTAGTCCAAGCTAAAATGGGGGGAAACTAAGTGGACACATGGTTTTACCTGCACTCCTCACTTGGAAGCCAGCCCTTGTCTTCAAATGGCTGTCGATTGAATTCCTGTTGACCGAATAGTTTGTACCCTTGACTGGCCCACCCTTGGAATCCTCACTTTTGGTAGATAGGGTTTACCAGGCTTGTCTTCTTCCCTATCTCCACTGCCTGGACACACAAAACTCCCCGTCCCTTTGTTTGGGGGGGGGGGGAGTCCAGTTGGGGGGGGATGAGCCAGAGATACACTGATTAACTAACCAGGTTGGTCATCCGGTCACTACTACGGCTCATGCATGAACAAGGCCACACTTGGGTCGTGGGGGTTCACCTGGCTTAACCTTTCAAACAAGTGAGAGTTATGATGCATGAGTAACCCAGTGGAGATGCCATACCGGGACTTTAGGACAGAGCAATATATTGTTGTAAGGAGTGAATAAGAGGCAGGATTTTGCACAAAATACTTAGAGAAGTCTTGCTGCTCTATGGGAATATACATATACAAGAATCCTACCTATTTTAACTTGCTAAAAATTAATAACTGAAATAAGTAGCAATGGGCTGGTGTTATGGGCATACATCTTAAAATTGAAAGACTTGAATCAGTACTAAGAGATAAAAGCTGCATTCAAGTCAGCAGTATTAAAATGATATTCAAAACCAGTTTAATCATTTATCTTGACATGTAGTTTGAGGAAAGAACCACCGTACGCCGGCGTAAGGCTTTTGCTGTGCGTGTCTACGCTGTGACGTCACGAACATGGCGTACGCTATTGTCAACAAGTTTAGTTAGTTTAAAATAGTTCTCCCGATGTTTCGGTAAAGAAAAAGTGTGGGAGCGAAAGTTTAAGGGATAACTACAAAGGGAAGAATAAGAGTGAAGAAAAATTCTTCACACCCTGGGGATGAAGGGAGAAAGAAAGAAGAGAGGAGTTAGTTCCGGCAAATGTGATTCAAATACTTGTTAGTACGCACGAGACAAAGCTACTGGATGAGCAAATGAGTGAAGTCGTTCCTCACATCAACGTCTGTTTAAAGTTAACAAAACACTGTTAGCGTTAATCAACATCAATCAACTTGACGTTCTGCATAAATGTGAATGTGGGCAAAACTGAACCCGCAAGCAATGCTTCATGGAAGTGTTATGATAAGTAAATGAGCAGTTTTAACTTTAAACGTACAATGCAAGGGTATCAAATGATTAAAAGTAAATTACACAATTCTTCCCACCCAAGGGGAAGGATAGAGCAAACAAAACGTGAGCCAATAATAGTCAAGTTCAGCAACAATTCCGGCCAATGACAAATTCAAAATTATTGGGGTGAGTCCCAGTCCCAGTCTGACATCCAACGTGTTACATAAATTGATTTTACAAATGAAGTGACTGGTGTAATGAATATTTCGCATTCGACAAGTGAGTAAGGGAGAAAAGTTACTTCCTTCCTGGCGTTAAAAGGTGAAAAATTTATCTGACACTAGTTTGAATGATAAACCGAGACAAACTAGGTCCCTGGGGACATCGCAATTCTGACCGCGAGGGTCTTTGATGTCATCTTGAAAGAAAACGTTTGAAAGGGAGTATTAAAAGTACAAGCGATATTCAGCACGAACTGAAGGAAGTCAGGAGGATTGTAGTAACATGACAAATTGAATTTACGCTTTGAAGTTAAAGCAAGGGATTGACCTGTAAAATGCTGCTGTACGACTTGGCAAAAATGATAAAAGTTTAAGGTGGCGCCATATACAACTGAATGAAAATAGTAAATGACTTTCGTGGTACTGTGATCCTCAAACAATGTTAATCGTAAACCAGCTCTAAGCTCCGGTGCTAGGTCTACAGGTGTGACCTTCGCTAAATCCGCTGTCAGGGCAAAAGGTTCTTTTTTTATTGCTAAAGTCTTGAGGTTGCGATCACGTGGGTCACTGAAAGATCGGGTTCCAAATTCTGACGTGGATGGTTTAGCGACAACACGGTTTGGAGCGGTAGTTACAGACTTGAGGATTGGACAATCAGGCAAAGAGAGCACTGGTCCAGGGGATGGTACGGGCTTAATGAATGAATTTACCAATACAGGCCTTTGCTAGCCTTCACGCACACAGTCAGGTTGGGTAGTATTTGCGCTACCACTAGGGGGGTTCATGTTGAGACCGCGAATGGTATTTCCTCAGGGACGCACTGTACCAACCGTGTGTCACACAATTGTACATAATTCCTTTTGTATATATTATGCTTGTATCTGCGCTCTTCCCTCGCACTAAAACGAACATGAAAATTCATGTCTGGTTTTCCTCTGTAACATTGTCACTTTCTCGAACATGTATTTTCCTGTTGCCTTGAGGTTTTGTATATAAAGGAGAGTGTTCCTTAATAAAGCATTCAGTTGATTGCTTCCTGCCTTTGAGTCACAACCCTTCTCTCGGCTCGTCACATTGGTGACCCCGGAGTGACTCGCTTCTCCCGCCTCCCCCCCCCCCTCCTCCACCTCTCACCGTTACTATGACGCCGTCAACGCATACCTTCTGCAGCAGAACTCGCCGTCGCCAGCCCCCCGTATAGCAACGCCTTTTCAGCTCTCTCAACAACCGTTGGGGGACCAAAGGGCTTCGCTCACCCTCGGGAAAATGACCAGTTTCACTCGCCGGCAACCTGCCGCAGACAGATCTCCTCGTGAGGTGAACCTACTTCGTGCCTTTGGATACGCCGTTTACCCGGACCTATACGCGCTGCCATACCCGATGTCGATAGTTTACCCATAAAGGACTTGATGACCAAAGCCGACACCCTTACGGACAGCCATTTCAAGACCTCCATCAACGCCTCCACTCGTGACGAAGAGGACACCTATTCAACTTCAACCGAAGCCGACGTGAATGCCGTAGGACACACTCGCCTATGAATGCCGTAGGACACACTCGCCTATGAATGCCGTAGGACACACTCGCCTATGAATGCCGTAGGACACACTCGCCTATGAATGCCGTAGGACACGCCTATGAATACCGTAGGACACACGCCTATGAATGCCGTAGGACACACTCGCCTACCCCGTGACGAGCCGGAGCGGCAACACAGCCAACCATCATCCACCACTCGCTCGCACCCCAACCAACGACTTCTACAGTCACTCACTGCCGCTAATCGGCGCAGTTTTTACTACCTCCTCTCCAGATTCAGGGCACCTATATAAAATGTTCAGTATGTCATTTTTAGAGGGGGAGCCATGTACCAACCGTGTGTCACATAATTGTACATAATTCCTTTTGTATATATTATGCTTGTATCTGCGCTCTTCCCTCGCACTAAAACGAACATGAAAATTCATGTCTGGTTTTCCTCTGTAACAGTGTCACTTTCTCGAACATGTATTTTCCTGTTGCCTTGAGGTTTTGTATATAAAGGAGAGTGTTCCTTAATAAAGCATTCAGTTGATTGCTTCCTGCCTTTGAGTCACAACCCTTCTCTCGGCTCATCACATTGGTACATGGCTATATATTATGCTTGTATCTGCGCTCTTCCCTCGCACTAAAACGAACATGAAAATTCATATCTGGTTTTCCTCTGTAACATTGTCACTTTGGTGACCCCGGAGTGACTCGCTCCTCCCGCCTCCCCCCCCCCCCCTCCACCTCTCACCGTTACTATGACGCTGTCAACGCATACCTTCTGCAGCAGTACTCGCCGTCGCCAGCCCCCCATATAGCAACGCCTTTTCAGCTCTCTCAACAACCGTTGGGGGACCAAAGGGCTTCGCTCACCCTCGGGAAAATGACCAGTATCACTCGCCTGCAACCTGCCGCAGACAGCTCTCCTCGTGAGGTGAACCTACTTCGTGCCCTTTGGATACGCCGTTTACCCGGACCTATACGCGCTGCCATACCCGATGTCGATAGTTTACCCATAAAGGACTTGATGACCAAAGCCGACGCCCTTATGGACAGCCACTTCAAAACCTCCATCAACGCCTTCACTCGTGACGAAGAGGACACCTATTCAACTTCAACCGAAGCTGACGTGAATGCCGTAGGACACACTCGCCTATGAATGCCGTAGGACACGCCTATGAATACCGTAGGACACACACGCCTATGAATGCCGTAGGACACACTCGCCTACCCCCGTGACGAGCCGGAGCGGCAACACAGCCAACCATCATCCACCACTCGCTCGCACCCCAACCAACGACTTCTACAGTCACTCACTACCGCTAATCGGCGCAGTTTTTACTACTACCTCTCCAGATTCAGGGCACCTATTTAAAATGTTCAGTATGTCATTTTTAGAGGGGGAGCCATGTACCAACCGTGTGTCACACAATTGTACATAATTCCTTTTGTATATATTATGCTTGTATCTGTGCTCTTCCCTCGCACTAAAACGAACATGAAAATTCATGTCTGGTTTTCCTCTGTAACATTGTCACTTTCTCGAACATGTATTTTCCTGTTGCCTTGAGGTTTTGTATATAAAGGAGAGTGTTCCTTAATAAAGCATTCAGTTGATTGCTTCCTGCCTTTGAGTCACAACCCTTCTCTCGGCTCCTCACATTGGTGACCCCGGAGTGACTCGCTTCTCCCGCCTCCCCCCCCTCCTGCAGCAGTACTTGCCGTCGCCAGCCCCCCGTATAGCAACGCCTTTTCAGCTCTCTCAACAACTGTTGGGGGACCAAAGGGCTTCGCTCACACTCGGGAAAATGACCAGTATCACTCGCCTGCAACCTGCCGCAGACAGCTCTCCTCGTGAGGTGAACCTACTTCGAGCCCTTTGGATACGCCGTTTACCCGGACCTATACGCGCTGCCATACCCGATGTCGATAGTTTACCCATAAAGGACTTGATGACCAAAGCCGACGCCCTTAAGGACAGCCACTTCAAAACCTCCATCAACGCCTCCACTCGTGACGAAGAGGACACCTATTCAACTTCAACCGAAGCTGACGTGAATGCCGTAGGACACACTCGCCTATGAATGCCGTAGGACACACACGCCTATGAATGCCGTAGGACACACACGCCTATGAATGCCGTAGGACACACACGCCTATGAATGCCGTAGGACACACACGCCTATGAATGCCGTAGGACACACTCGCCTACCCCGTGACGAGCCGGAGCGGCAACACAGCCAACCATCATCCACCACTCGCTCGCACCCCAACCAACGACTTCTACAGTCACTCACTACTGCTAATCGGTGCAGTCTTTACTACTACCTCTCCAGATTCAGGGCACCTATATAAAATGTTCAGTATGTCATTTTTAGAGGGGGAGCCATGTACCAACCGTGTGTCACACAATTGTACATAATTCCTTTTGTATATATTATGCTTGTATCTGCGCTCTTCCCTCGCACTAAAACGAACATGAAAATTCATGTCTGGTTTTCCTCTGTAACATTGTCACTTTCTCGAACATGTATTTTCCTGTTGCCTTGAGGTTTTGTATATAAAGGAGAGTGTTCCTTAATAAAGCATTCAGTTGATTGCTTCCTGCCTTTGAGTCACAACCCTTCTCTCGGCTCGTCACATTGGTACATGGCTATATATTATGCTTGTATCTGCGCTCTTCCCTCGCACTAAAACGAACATGAAAATTCATATCTGGTTTTCCTCTGTAACATTGTCACTTTGGTGACCCCGGAGTGACTCGCTCCTCCCGCCTCCCCCCCCCCCTCCACCTCTAACCGTTACTATGACGCCGTCAACGCATACCTTCTGCAGCAGTACTCGCCGTCGCCAGCCCCCGTATAGCAACGCCTTTTCAGCTCTCTCAACAACCGTTGGGGGACCAAAGGGTTTCGCTCACCTTCGGGAAAATGACCAGTATCACTCGCCTGCAACCTGCCGCAGACAGCTCTCCTCGTGAGGTGAACCTACTTCATGCCCTTTGGATACGCCGTTTAGCCGGACCTACTGTATACGCGCTGCCATACCCGATGTCGATAGTTTACCCATAAAGGACTTGATGACCAAAGCCGACGCCCTTATGGACAGCCACTTCAAAACCTCCATCAACGCCTCCACTCGTGACGAAGAGGACACCTATTCAACTTCAACCGAAGCTGACGTGAATGCCGTTGGACACACTCGCCTATGAATGCCGTAGGACACGCCTATGAATACCGTAGGACACACACGCCTATGAATGCCGTAGGACACACTCGCCTACCCCCGTGACGAGCCGGAGCGGCAACACAGCCAACCATCGTCCACCACTCGCTCGCACCCCAACCAACGACTTCTACAGTCACTCACTGCCGCTAATCGGCGCAGTTTTTACTACTACCTCTCCAGATTCAGGGCACCTATTTAAAATGTTCAGTATGTCATTTTTAGAGGGGGAGCCATGTACCAACCGTGTGTCACACAATTGTACATAATTCCTTTTGTATATATTATGCTTGTATCTGCGCTCTTCCCTCGCACTAAAACGAACATGAAAATTCATGTCTGGTTTTCCTCTGTAACATTGTCACTTTCTCGAACATGTATATTCCTGTTGCCTTGAGGTTTTGTATATAAAGGAGAGTGTTCCTTAATAAAGCATTCAGTTGATTGCTTCCTGCCTTTGAGTCACAACGCTTCTCTCGGCTCGTCACATTGGTACATGGCTATATATTATGCTTGTATCTGCGCTCTTCCCTCGCACTAAAACGAACATGAAAATTCATATCTGGTTTTCCTCTGTAACATTGTCACTTTGGTGACCCCGGAGTGACTCGCTCCTCCCGCCTCCTCCCCCCCCCTCCACCTCTAACCGTTACTATGACGCCGTCAACGCATACCTTCTGCAGCAGTACTCGCCGTCGCCAGCCCCCCGTATAGCAACGCCTTTTCAGCTCTCTCAACAACCGTTGGGGGACCAAAGGGTTTCGCTCACCCTCGGGAAAATGACCAGTATCACTCGCCTGCAACCTGCCGCAGACAGCTCTCCTCGTGAGGTGAACCTACTTCGTGCCCTTTGGATACGCCGTTTAGCCGGACCTACTGTATACGCGCTGCCATACCCGATGTCGATAGTCTACCCATAAAGGACTTGATGACCAAAGCCGACGCCCTTATGGACAGCCACTTCAAAACCTCCATCAACGCCTCCACTCGTGACGAAGAGGACACCTATTCAACTTCAACCGAAGCTGACGTGAATGCCGTTGGACACACTCGCCTATGAATGCCGTAGGACACGCCTATGAATACCGTAGGACACACACGCCTATGAATGCCGTAGGACACACTCGCCTACCCCCGTGACGAGCCGGAGCGGCAACACAGCCAACCATCGTCCACCACTCGCTCGCACCCCAACCAACGACTTCTACAGTCACTCACTGCCGCTAATCGGCGCAGTTTTTACTACTACCTCTCCAGATTCAGGGCACCTATTTAAAATGTTCAGTATGTCATTTTTAGAGAGGGAGCCATGTACCAACCGTGTGTCACACAATTGTACATAATTCCTTTTGTATATATTATGCTTGTATCTGCGCTCTTCCCTCGCACTAAAACGAACATGAAAATTCATGTCTGGTTTTCCTCTGTAACATTGTCACTTTCTCGAACATGTATATTCCTGTTGCCTTGAGGTTTTGTATATAAAGGAGAGTGTTCCTTAATAAAGCATTCAGTTGATTGCTTCCTGCCTTTGAGTCACAACCCTTCTCTCGGCTCGTCACATTGGTACATGGCTATATATTATGCTTGTATCTGCGCTCTTCCCTCGCACTAAAACGAACATGAAAATTCATATCTGGTTTTCCTCTGTAACATTGTCACTTTGGTGACCCCGGAGTGACTCGCTCCTCCCGCCTCCTCCCCCCCCCTCCACCTCTAACCGTTACTATGACGCCGTCAACGCATACCTTCTGCAGCAGTACTCGCCGTCGCCAACCCCCCGTATAGCAACGCCTTTTCAGCTCTCTCAACAACCGTTGGGGGACCAAAGGGTTTCGCTCACCCTCGGGAAAATGACCAGTATCACTCGCCTGCAACCTGCCGCAGACAGCTCTCCTCGTGAGGTGAACCTACTTCGTGCCCTTTGGATACGCCGTTTAGCCGGACCTACTGTATACGCGCTGCCATACCCGATGTCGATAGTCTACCCATAAAGGACTTGATGACCAAAGCCGACGCCCTTATGGACAGCCACTTCAAAACCTCCATCAACGCCTCCACTCGTGACGAAGAGGACACCTATTCAACTTCAACCGAAGCTGACGTGAATGCCGTTGGACACACTCGCCTATGAATGCCGTAAGACACGCCTATGAATACCGTAGGACACACACGCCTTTGAATACCGTAGGACACACTCGCCTACCCCTGTGACGAGCCGGAGCGGCAACACAGCCAACCATCGTCCACCACTCGCTCGCACCCCAACCAACGACTTCTACAGTCACTCACTGCCGCTAATCGGCGCAGTTTTTACTACTACCTCTCCAGATTCAGGGCACCTATTTAAAATGTTCAGTATGTCATTTCTAGAGGGGGAGCCATGTACCAACCGTGTGTCACACAATTGTACATAATTCCTTTTGTATATATTATGCTTGTATCTGCGCTCTTCCCTCGCACTAAAACGAACATGAAAATTCATGTCTGGTTTTCCTCTGTAACATTGTCACTTTCTCGAACATGTATTTTCCTGTTGCCTTGAGGTTTTGTATATAAAGGAGAGTGTTCCTTAATAAAGCATTCAGTTGATTGCTTCCTGCCTTTGAGTCACAACCCTTCTCTCGGCTCGTCACATTGGTACATGGCTATATATTATGCTTGTATCTGCGCTCTTCCCTCGCACTAAAACGAACATGAAAATTCATATCTGGTTTTCCTCTGTAACATTATCACTTTGGTGACCCCGGAGTGACTCGCTCCTCCCGCCTCCCCCCCCCCCTCCACCTCTAACCGTTACTATGACACCGTCAACGCATACCTTCTGCAGCAGTACTCGCCGTCGCCAGCCCCCCGTATAGCAACGCCTTTTCAGCTCTCTCAACAACCGTTGGGGGACCAAAGGGTTTCGCTCACCCTCGGGAAAATGACCAGTATCACTCGCCTGCAACCTGCCGCAGACAGCTCTCCTCGTGAGGTGAACCTACTTCGTGCCCTTTGGATACGCCGTTTAGCCGGACCTACTGTATACGCGCTGCCATACCCGATGTCGATAGTCTACCCATAAAGGACTTGATGACCAAAGCCGACGCCCTTATGGACAGCCACTTCAAAACCTCCATCAACGCCTCCACTCGTGACGAAGAGGACACCTATTCAACTTCAACCGAAGCTGACGTGAATGCCGTTGGACACACTCGCCTATGAATGCCGTAGGACACGTCTATGAATACCGTAGGACACACACGCCTATGAATGCCGTAGGACACACTCACCTACCCCCGTGACGAGCCGGAGCGGCAACACAGCCAACCATCGTCCACCACTCGCTCGCACCCCAACCAACGACTTCTACAGTCACTCACTGCCGCTAATCGGCGCAGTTTTTACTACTACCTCTCCAGATTCAGGGCACCTATTTAAAATGTTCAGTATGTCATTTCTAGAGGGGGAGCCATGTACCAACCGTGTGTCACACAATTGTACATAATTCCTTTTGTATATATTATGCTTGTATCTGCGCTCTTCCCTCGCACTAAAACGAACATGAAAATTCATGTCTGGTTTTCCTCTGTAACATTGTCACTTTCTCGAACATGTATTTTCCTGTTGCCTTGAGGTTTTGTATATAAAGGAGAGTGTTCCTTAATAAAGCATTCAGTTGATTGCTTCCTGCCTTTGAGTCACAACCCTTCTCTCGGCTCGTCACAGCACTGTCAACGGCGGTACACCCAGAGGTGTTGGAGGTCGATCAAACACTGGCTTGATTATTATTATTATTAAATGTTAAGCTACAACCCTAGTTGGAAAAGCAGGATGCTATAAGCCCAGGGGCCCCAACAGGGAAAATAGCCCAGTGAGGAAAGGAAATGAAGAAAAATAAAATATTCTAAGTATGGTAACAACATTAAAATAAATATTTCCTATAGAAACTATAAAAACTTTAACAAAACAAGAGGAAGAGAAACTAGATAGAAGTGTGCCCGAGTGTACCCTCAAGCAAGAGAACTCTAACCCAAGACAGTGGAAGACCATGGTACAGAGGCTATGGCACTACCCAAGACAAGAGAACATTGGTTTGATTTTAGAGTGTCCTTCTCATAGAAGAGCTGCTTACCATAGCTGAAGATTCTCTTGTACCCATACCAAGAGGAAAGTAGCCACTGAACAATTGCAGTGCAGTAGTTAACTCCTTGGGTGAAGAAGAATTGTTTAGCAATCTCAGTGTTGTCAGGTGTATGAGGACAGAGGAGAATCTGTAAAGAATAGGCCAGACTATTCGGTGTCTGTGTAGGCAAAGGGAAAGGACCGTAACCAGAGAGAAGGGTCCTATGTAGTACTGACTGGCCAGTCAAAGGATCCTATAACTCTCTAGCGGTAGTATCTCAACGGGCGGTTGGTGCAGGAGGGACTAGTGTAACTTTACTAATCTTGTGCCATGTTGGCAACATGGTATTGAAATGTGAAGATTTAACGGGTTGGGGAATTAATGCAAAATTATGAGGTCCGTGCTTGACTGCCGAGACATTAGGAGCGTCCACTTAGGGACCATTAATAGCACTTACAAAGGGACGTGTCACTGAAGGTGCCGCCCTCAAAAAGAACAAAACTGAATGGGAGTAATGATTAAATTAGGATGAGCCATTAGACTATTAAAAGCAATTTCAATTTTACTTGAGCAGGCAGCAAGCACGAGGTAGTTTACTTTAACAATGGGATGGTCGTAATGACGTCTCCAAAAATTCTAGTAATTGTTAAGTTCAACTCTTACATTACCAATGAGGGTTTTCAAATATCCCACGGCTTCAGGACCCATGCTAGGAAAATCTACTGAAGCGAGAGCATGAAGTGCTACGTCTGCGTCCTCACAAAGCAAGTTGAATGTTAACTCCTGTTCTTCAATCCGAGCGCTAATCTCCTCTGAGCTGAGCGGTTCAGCATTAGGCGGTGGAGGCTTGCTTACGTTACGAGTGAAGTCCGCCATCTTGGATTGACCATGTTTGATGAACTGATTCGTTAAAGCAAACAAAGGGTAAATCTGAATTTTCCAAGGAATGTGAACATGAAACTTTAAAAATTTGCAAGCGTGATAAATTAATATTTAAAGCTACTCAGGATGAGAGAAAAAAGGGTTAATTATGAAAAACAAATGCAAATCGCAAAATTACTTTGAAATTCAAACTGACCGGGCCCAGCAAAGCAGACGATGCTCAGTCACGTGCCAAAAACTTTACTAAATGAATTATATACGCACTTGGCGATAAATGATTGAATTAAATAATTTATGAGAAGTAAAACATGTTGGAAAGTGCATGGGCTTATGAATGCAAAAAATCTAAGTTAAAAGTTAAAATAACAGGTCAAGGCTGACACTATTGTTGTGACGGTTTCACAATTGCGGGTGCCCTGAGGCGACTGCCGAACGATTAAAAAAATAAATGGGCGCACGAGGCAACAACTTAATTATTAAAGTGCACTCTCGTAGAGGCTAAACAAAAATGAAATTTCCCTCACGCGGAGGTAAAAACAAAATCTCCTCAATAAAAGGACAAAACAAAACAAAAAATCTTATGAAAAGAGCAAATGAATCTACACTTACAAAACAGGCAAAGATTGATATATTCCCTCACGCGGAGGTAACACAAAAGTCTCCTCACACGGAGGACAAATGGTGCCTCTTGTTTAGGCTAGACAAAGTTTCCTTACACAAAGGACACACTAATTTTCCCCACGTAGGGGATGAAGTTAAATCTCCTCGCACAGAGGACAAATACAAAATCTCCTCACGCAGAGGAAAAATACAAATCTCATAACGAAAAGGACAGCACAATTTTCCTCACGCAGAGGACGAACACAAAAATTTCCCCAAGCAGAGGACAAAGCTTAAATCGATGTCGCGCTTGTAAGTGTTAAATGATGAAGTTACAAATGAAACTACAAAGTTAATTAATGGACCAACACGCAGTAAGTTACATACGGAAAACAGAAAATAAGAACCCTTTAGTGTGGGTTGTAAGCAAGACCCGCCATCTCGGAACAAACACGTGGAATGAAACGGACTCATGAAATTAAGTTTTTAGGCTACTTGTAAGAAAACTTAAAAATATGGTGGGCCAATTCACTCTGTAGGACAAGGACAAGGACACGTGCTAGGTATACGGGGAATGTTAGTTGGAAAAGTTAGGGAAGGTAAACGAAACAAAGGAAGGTAGACCAAGGTACAAAATGCAACAAATTATATGTTGAATTAGCAACATTAGTTGACAGAAAGAGTACACCGGTGTTCTCATTGAGCAGTAAACATGGATGTCTGAAAAACACAAAAAACTTAATTCAGCAGTTTAGAACTTTCTAGTTATAAGCGGAACTCACCACAACATGTGGGAGAACAGATTTGAGACAAACGAAGTTCCTATGACAAATTGTAGGGAAAATTCAAAGCAACAAATTATCCTGGTTACGCAGTTCTTTCCTTAAACTTGTGGGTGATACAAAAGATCATAATGACTACAAATCTCTCTTCCCAATTAAAGTCTGGGCTTTACACATTCGACAAACTGGCTGGTGTGTGTGGATTCAAGTGATATAGCGAGTTACTGTATGCTTAA
>NC_090752.1:34991901-34996901 GCF_036898095.1 Palaemon carinicauda
CGCCACCACAAAGTGTATTATCTCATGTACTAGCTTCGCATAATGTTTATAGAAGACTCTGGATGATTTTCCCCCTGTATATGAGCGGAGCCTCTCAAAGTCCATGTGTTGAAAGAAATTCAACGAAGAAGCAACTTTCCTCAGATCGTGACCTGCAGGTGTGCTGTCAGGATCCGCTCTACGAATAAAGTAGGCGAGCTTCGCTCTCAGTTGTCTTAGGGATAGATTCGATCCTGAGGTTTCGCCTCGGAAGAGCTGTCCCTCCTTGAAGTCTGAAGTTCTTAGAAGATAGACTTTGAGACACTCTACTGGACATAGAGAGACATCTTCCTTCAGTGGGCAAATTCTCCAAGGACCCCACCTTTTGGTGGGCAGCTCGTTCTTGGCAAGAAAGGCAGGATCAGTGGAAAAGATTCAGTTCTCCTGTGTCTAGGAACTGAATATGGCCTTCGTTTCTGGATAAGGCCACTATTTCACTACCTCTAGCCCCTGAGGCTATTGCGAACAGAAAGATAACTTTCTGTGTTAGACCCTTTAGGGTGCAATCCTCATTGTTCAGATTTGAAGCATAGTGCAAAACTTTGTCCAACGACAAAGTGATGGGCTTTGGAGGAGTTGCCGGCTTGGGTCTAGCGCATGCTTTTGGTATCTTATTGAAGATTTCACTTGTGAGGTCCACCTCAAAGGTGTATAGAAGAGGTCTAATCAAAGCTGACTTACATGCAGTTATCGTAGTGGAAGCCAGGCCCTGTTCGTGTAGGTGGATGAAGACAGACAGAAATCTATCGATATTTCTGTTGGTTTCCTTGTTTTCACAAAGGACACCCATTTCTTCGAAGATGATTCGTATTGTCTCCTAGTTGAACTTAACTTGTACTCTTCAATAAAGTCGACTTTGTCTTTCGAGATCCCAAACTTTTTCTTCGCTGCTAGGGGGAGAAAATCACGAGATGTAGGTTGTTGGTTCTCGAGGATGAAGCAAAAACAGTCAACTTCCGAACTAGTTGGGATAAAACCGGGTTTGGCAGAGGAAACAGCTTCAGTTTCAATTCTAAAACTAGAGGGAACCAATTGCTTCTGGGCCATTTGGGGGCCACTACTGCAGCTGTTCCTCTGAAGGATCTTACCTTGTCGAGGACTTTTAGCAGGAGATTGGTTGGTGGAAACCGGTAAATCCGATTCCATTCCTTCCAGTCGAGAGACATGGCATCTATAGCTTCTGCTTGAGGGTCCATGTAAGGAGCTACGTAACGAGGTAGTTTCTTGTTGTCGCTCGTTGCGAAGAGGTTGATCTGCAGTTCTGGGACTTTTTCCGAGATGAAGGAGAATGAGTCTGCATCTAGGGATCATTCTGTCTCTATTGGCTTTCGCCTGGATAGAGCGTCCGCCATCACATTGCGGAACCCTTGAAGGTGAACTGCTGATAAGTGCCATTTTCTATCCCTTGCCAGGTAGAAGATGGGTAACATCACATGATTGATGTGAGGGGATCTCGAGCCTTGTCGATTTAGACATTTTACTATCACTTCGTTGTCCAGGACCAGTCTGATGTGGACTGCTCTGCAAGGGGATAGTTTTTTCAACATTAGGAAGACTGCCATAGCCTCCAAGATGTTGATGTGAAAGGTTTTGAACTGGTGCGAACAATTCCCTTGCACTTTTCTTTTGTGCGAATGGCCTCCCCATCCTTCCAAGGAAGCGTCCGTGTCTATCACCACCGACGGTTGTAGTAGCTGTAGGGGAATTGTCCGCACTAGGCTCTTGGCTGTTGACCACGGCCTAAATAGCGTGCGCAATCGGGTCAGGGTCAACCTTAGTTGATCTCTTCGAGCGTTTGATGCGTATCTTCTCCAGACTCCTGATGCATCCTTTAGTCATGCTTTTAGCACCGGGTCTGTCACTGCTACAAACTGGAGAGAGCCCAATACTCTTTCCTGTTGGTGTCTTGATATCCTCTTGTATTGGATTAGTCTCTTGACAGCTCCCGCTGTCTCTCTCCTCTTCTTTAAAGGAATGGAGAGGTGGTGTGACTGTAAGTTCCATTGGATTCCTAACCATTGGAACTTCTGAGCTGGAGAAAGGCGAGACTTCTTGCGATTGATCTTGAAGCGCAGGTGCTCCAGGAACTGGATCACCTTTCCGGCCGCTTGCAGACAAGTAGTCTTGGATGCTGCCCACACCAGCCAATCGTCTAGATATGCTACTACTTGAACTCCCTCGGAGCGTAGTTGCTGGACGATTGTATCTGCTAGCTTTGTGAATATCCTTGGGGCTATGTTTAGTCCAAAGGGCATGGCTTTGAACACAAATTTTGTCTTCTGTAGCCTGAATCCTAGGTAGGAGGAGAGGGGGCGACTGACTGGTAGGTGCCAGTAAGCATCTGCCAGGTCTATTGAGACTGTATACGCCCTTTTGGGTAGAAGGGTCCTTATGTGTTGCAAGGTAAGCATCCGGAACTTCTTGTTCTCGATGAACTTGAGTGGAGAAAAGTCTAGAATGACTGAGTATTTCTGAGTCTTTCTTAGGAACACAAAACAGCCTTCCCTGGAACTTGATGGACTTTGCTTTCCTTATTACCTTCTTGTTCAGGAGTTCTGATGTATATTCTTCCAACAAGGGGGTGGAGTGTTGGAAGAATTCTGGAAAAGGGAGTGGAATTTCGTTCCATTTCCTCCAGAGTCCATTCGTGATTAGGCTGTGGGCCCAGGGATCGAAGGTCCAACGATCCCGAAAGTGAAAGAGTCTGCCCCCTACCTGGAACCCCTCATTGCTTAGGGGTTCCTGAGGACTTGTTTCCAAGACCACGTCCTCCTCTGCCCCTTGGGGGTTTCCGGAGGAACCTCTTTTTGGGCCTCTACCTTTGTAGAGCCGAAAGGTGGTCGAGCGCCTCTCAAAGCCTGGATTAAAGACAGGTGACTGGGCTACCAGCTGCTGAGGGACCATCTGGAAGGTGGTTTGAGGCTGGGCTACCATTTGAGGTACCGTGGCCATGGTCACGGACGGAAGTTGTGCAGGTTTACGTGGTCTTCTTGCCTTTTTGTTCTTAGGCTGGGGACCTCCGTCTGAGGAAGACTTCCTCTTTGAAGACATGCCCCACTTTTGGAGAAGGTTCCTATTCTCCATGGCGGCTTTGGCAATGACTTCTTGGACCACTTCCTGGCAGAAAAGGTTTTTGCCCCAGATACATGATGAAATCAGTTTTCTGGGTTCGTGTTTCACCGTGGCTGCGGCGAACACGTGCTCTCTACAGGTCCTCCTTGACCTGACAAAAGCATACAAGTCCTTCACAAGGGTACCCATGTAAAACTTGGGTAAGACCATGTACATGTCTGGGTCGTTATGTAGGCCTACACACATTTCAAAGCAGTTCTGATGAGACAAGGAGGTGGCAAGTCTTTCTTTCGTCTCCTGTTCCCTTCTCACAAGATGATCTGGCAACTTTGGAAGGTTCTCGTTGAACTGTTGGCCTGCTATCTCCGTATCCAACTTCGAGACGGAGAAGGTTAGATGTACCTCTTTCCACTTCTCCTAGCAGGTAGGCATAGCTAGAGATAATGGCTTACAATCCTCTAGGATTAGGCAGGGTTTGCCCTCTTCGACTGCTTTAATAACCCAGTCGAGGGCTTCCTCCGAAATGGGAAAAGCTCTGAAGGAAGGAGCAATAAAGATTGGATGCCTTTTGCTCAGTGCCGAGACTTTCAGAGTCTTGGTAAGGATTGCCTGTGCCTTGTCATGTTCAAAGACAATGACTTCCTTTGGTACCATCTCCTCGAGAGATGCAGGTTCACCTCGTGGTCTCAAATAACAATCTGGGTAGGCTGAAAAGCCGGGCCAGAATACAAGATCTTCAAGTGGTTTAGCCCCCAACTTCTCGGAGATGAATAGTTTCCCGTTCATCATGGGCATGTGCTCTGTATACCTCCAGGGGTTGGTTTGAGAGCAGTGAGGGAGGTCCGATACTTTAAGGGGTTTAGCAGAGCCCCTGGTAGCTCCAGGGTGTTTCCCTTCTCGTACCTCCCTCTTGGTCTGCTTGATGTCCTGTTTCATCTCTTCTTGTTCCTTCCAGAACACTTCCAACATCCGCTGGATCGATGATAGGAGCCCCTTGCTCCTGTCGACCTGTGTAGCCGGTTGGGGAGTTGGGCTGAAGATGTTGATGGCATAGGTTGATATGCCGTCACGGTAAACTGGGGGTCCTTGGTCACCGTCGAAACGGATCCTTCTTCCTCCGTTGGTGGTTGAACCACGTCTTCTTTAGGGCCTTTTTGCAGTAGGTCCTGTTCAGTGTCGGTAGACACTTCCGACATCCGTTCTTGGTGGATGTCCATGACTTCAAGTGCCTTGTGGATGTCTGCATCCATCTTCAGTTGGAAGAAGGGAGGCTGGACCTGTTCCTGGGGCACTACCGTGCTAGGGTGAGCCTTAAGGAACAGAAGGCACCTAAGAGATTGATTGGGTAGGTAAGGTTCCGGAGAGTTCTTTTGGAACCCTCTTACCCACCCAAGAAGAGTTTCCCTTGCTGTATCCCTAGCCTCTAAGGAGACAGGGATAGTTTCTCCAAAGCCGTTGGACAGCAAGGTCGAGCAGTTGGAGCAACCCTTCGGGTCCCAGTATCTCAGGAATCCAGATACGATGCAGCAGGGGGCACGAGACCTGCACATTGTATGCCCACAAAAGTCCTTACTCTTGTGGTTGCAGAACACAACTGCACACGTCACCATTGGCTCCTCCTGTAAAGGAAAAGGATTTTATAAGTATTTCAGTTGCTTATATCATTGATATAAATGCATACATTTAATAGTAATAATTACTATTATAATTAATAGCTTAGGATAGTAAGCTAGAAAGGAAATAGGAAAGACATATATCTGTGATTCCTCTCCCAGGCAATCACAGAGACCTCCGTCAATATTAATATTTAGATTCCCTATAAGGGAGAATACAAGGTGGAACGACACTAGTACTTAGAGACGGGGTTAGTAGATATCTATACTAACTTC
>NC_090752.1:35004401-35009401 GCF_036898095.1 Palaemon carinicauda
TATAGATATATACATTATATATATATATATATATATATATATACATTATATATATATATATATATATATATATATATATATAGATATATAGATATATACATTATATATATATATATATATAGATATATACATATATACATATATATATATATATATATAAATATGATATTTTGATTATAAAATAAATTTTTGAATATACTTACCCGGTGAATATATAATAGCTGACGTCTCCGACGGCTCGACAGATTCCAAAAACTCACAAGCGATCGCCATGAAGGTTGCGGGTGTGCCCACCAGCGCCGACTATCGGCCAGATACCGCATATACATGTAAACAGCCTCAGTTCTTCTCATTTCGCTGGGTCTCTATCGGGGAGGAAGGGAGGGCCTATAATTTATATATTCACCGGGTAAGTATATTCAAAAATTTATTTTATAATCAAAATATCATTTTTAAATATTAAACTTAGCCGTTGAATATATAATAGCTGATTCACACCCATGGTGGTGGGTAGAGACCAGTATTAATACAATATAGGCGTATATGCTTAGAGTTTTTGACAGTTATATCATAACAAAACCCAAATAAATATAGGTACCTGGTAAGGAAGCTGACTCTGACGATTACTCTGCCTTGTTAGTCCGCTTTCCTCACGAAACCCAGCCATCCTCTTAGGATGCTGAAAGACTCCCAGGAGCTGAAGTATCCAGGGCGACAACCCATACAACAGGACCTCATCAAAACCCTTAATCTGGGCGCTCTCAAGAAATGACATTTGACCACCCGTCAAATCAAAAAGGATGCGAAAGGCTTCTTAGCCTTCCGTACAACCCAATTAAAAACATTTCAAGAGAAGATTAAAAGGATATTGGAATTAAGGGAATGTAGTGGTAGAACCCTCACCCACTACTGCACTCGCTGCAACGAATGGACCCAGTGTGTAGCAGTCCTCATAAAGAGTCTGGACGTCTTTTAAGTAAAATGAAGCGAACACCGACTTGCTCCTCCAAAAGGTCGCGTCCATAATACTTCGTAGAGATCTGTTTTGCTTAAAGGCCACGGAAGTTGCTATAGCTCTTACTTCGTGCGTCTTGACCTTAAGCAAGCAACGATCTTTTTCACTCAAATGAGAATGAGCCTCTCGGATTAAAAATCTAATAAAATACGATAAAGCATATTTAGACATAGGCAATGATGGCTTCTTAACTGAGCACCACAAGGCCTCAGATCCACCTCGTAAGGATTTTGTACGAGCTAAATAAAACTTAAGGGCTCTGACTGGACACAGTGCTCTTTCAAGCTCGTTGCCTACGATCTCTGACAGGCAAGGTATATCAAACGACTTAGGCCAAGGACGAGAAGGCAGTTCATTTTTGGCCAAGAAACCAAGCTGAAGTGAACATGTGGCTTTATCTGTAAAAAGCCGATGTTCCTACTGAAGGCATGGATCTCACTGACCCTTTTAGTCGAAGCCAAGCACACTAAGAAAAGCGTCTTGAGGGTGAGATCCTTCAGGGAGGCTGAATGTAATGGCTCAAACCTGTCGGACATTAGGAACCTTAGGACCACGTCTAAGTTCCATCCAGGAGTTGCCATACGACGCTCCTTAGAGGTCTCGAAGGACTTAAGGAGATCTTGGAGATCTTTATTATTGGACAGATCTAAGCCTCTATGTCTGAACACAGACGCCAACATGCTCCTGTAGCCCTTAATAGTGGGCGCTGAGAGGGAGCGAACATTTCTCAGATGTAGGAGAAAGTCTGCAATTTGGGCTACAGAGGTACTGGAAGAGGAAACGGATGATGACTTGCACCAGTCTCTAAAGACTTCCCACTTCGACTGATAGACCTTGATGGTAGATGCTCTCCTAGCTCTCGCAATCGCTCTGGCTGCCTCCTTCGAAAATCCTCGAGCTCTTGAGAGTCTTTCGATAGTCTGAAGGCAGTCAGACGAAGCGCGGGGAGGCTTTGATGAAGACTCCTTACGTGGGGCTGCCGTAAGAGATCCATCCTTAAAGGTAGACTCCTTGGAACGTCTACCAGCCATTGAAGTACCTCTGTGAACCACTCTCTCGCGGGCCAGAGTGGAGCAACCAATGTCAACCTGGTCCCTTCGTGAGAGGTGAACTTCTGCAGCACCTTGTCTAGGATCTTGAAAGGTGGAAAGGCATAAACGTCCAGGTGAGACCAGTCCAGCAGGAAAGCGTCTATGTGGGCTGCCTCTGGATCTGGAACTGGAAAGCAGTAAGTCGAGAGCCTCTTTGTCAGAGAGAGTCGCAAAAAGATCTATGGTGGGTTGACCCCATGTCATCCATAGCTTCTCGCACACAGTCTTATGCAACGTCCACTCCATGGAGATGACTTGTCCTCTTCTGCTGAGGCCGTCCGCCAAGACATTCATTTTCCTTGCACAAACCTCGCCAAAGGAGAGATGTTACATGCCTTAAATGGAGTTCCTTCTGATCCGTGGATCAAAGACCCGAGCCTTCCAGATTGTCCAGTGGAGCTCCCTAACCCAAATCCGATGCATCTGAAAACAACACATGGTTTGGGTTCTTGATCACAAGAGAAAGACCTTCTCGAAGTCTGATGTTGCTGTCCCACCAAGTCAGACATGTCTAGACTGAGTTGGAGATTGGGAAAGAGATACTCACTAAGCCCTTCTCCTTGTTCCAATGGTTTAGGTGAAATTGGAAAGGGCATAGGTTGAGTCTCCCCAGAGAGATAAACTACTCCAGCGATGAAAGAGTTCCCACGAGGCTAGTTCAAACTCTTACAGAGCAACTGTTTTTCTCTTGCAAGTGAAGGACTTTTAACAGAGCTTGTTCCATTCTTGCGGGAGACGAAAAGGCCCGAAAAATCAGACACTGTATCTCCATTCCCAAATAAAGAATAGTCTGGGATGGGGTACTGTAAGTTACGACTTCTCTACGTTCACTATGAGACCTAGCTCCTTGGTTAGGTCTAATGTCCATTAGAGGCTCTCCAGACAGTGAAGTAAGTGCAAAAAACAGATTAGCCAGTCGTCAAAATAAAGGGAGGCTCTGAATCCTCAAAAAATGTAGAAAGCTTGCTACATTTTGCAAGGGCCTTGTAAAAACAAGAGGAGCAGGAATGAGGTCGGAGTACAGTGCTTGACATTGGTACATTACTTTCCCGTCCACATACCTCAGATGTAGTTGAAAGTTTGGATGAATCGGGATGTGGAAGTATGCATCCTGAAGGTCGAGAGAGACCATCCAGTCGCCTTCCCTTAACGCTGCCAAGACAGATTTGGTAGTCTTCATCGTGAAGTTTGACTTGACAATGAACACATTGAGCGCACTTACATCTTAAGTACTCCTGCAGTGAACGTGGCTGCCAGATCATTGGAGCCATCCCTGATAGCCTTGTTCCTGCAGAGAACGTGGCTGCCAGATCATTGGAGCCATCCCTGATAGCCTTGTTCATGCATGACATAATTGTACAGCAAAACTTCAAATGCTCGAAAAACTCCTAACAGGAGATGGTCTAGCTCTGAAGCCGACCATAAAATCTTGGAGCGTCTCATGGCCAGGCGACGGGGAGAGTCTATGAGGCTTGAGAAGTCTCCCTGGGCAGAGGCAGGAACTCCCAAGCCGAGAACTTCTCCCGTGTCATACCAGACGCTCGCTCTATAAGCCAGTTTAAAAGGAGGGAAAGCAAAGGCTGTCTCCCCCAAACTCCTCCTGGTGATCAACCAGTCGCCTAGCAAACGTAAAGCTCTCTTAGAAGAGCGAGAGAGCACTAGCTTAGAAAACAACGGCTTCGAAGTAGCTAGGCCTAGTGTAAACTCTGACGAAGGCGAACGAGGAGCAGCAGTTACAAAATGGTCCGGACAAAGATCCTTAAAAATCAGCATGATTTTTTTAAAGTCCATAGAGGGCTGAGCCGCTTTAGGCTCCTCTCCGTCTGACAAAGTCCCCAAAGGAATATCAGTAGGAGGGGGATCAGCAACTTCCTCATCTGAAGGAACCTCGTCCGACAATTGCCGAGTCTCATGAAAAGGAGAGACCTGCCGCGGTGGCAATGCTTGACAAGCAAAGTCCACACGCAAAGGAGCAGCAGTAGCAGTCAAGGAAGCGACGTCATGTCGCTGCTGAAAGGACTGACCAACAACAACAACAGGAGTTGATGGACGCTCGACGTCAAGTCGAGACTGCCTTGACTGCCTAGACTGAGCAGTCAAAAGAACCCTTGACTGCGGTGCTTGACGCTCAACGTCAAAACAAGGCAACTGAGCTGGTTGGGGAACGTTCTGAACGTCAACACGAGACTGCGGCAGCGGCTGAACGTCAACACGAGGCTGCGGCAGCGGCTGAAAGTCAACACGGGACTGCAGCGAGTGAGGATCCAAGTCACGTGACTGACGTGACAAACTACCGACATCACGTTTCATAACGTCAAAAGGACGAGTAAATGCTCGTTTGGGCGGCTGACGGCCAGAGTCTCGTTTAGCGTAACGGCGACTCGAAAGCGAAGGTTCATCGTGAACCTGCTCAACGTCATACTTCTCCATAAGGGAGGCAAGCTTAGTCTGCATGTCCTGCAGGACAACCCATTTAGGATCAACGGGAGTCGGAACGGGCCGAGACGACGATAACGTCTGTGTTGGCAAAACATTGCCTTTACCACGACCCTCGGACCCCGTGTTACGCTTGCGTTAAATAGGCGAACCGTCTTACGACGACTGCAAAGGGTCAGAGCTGTCCCCATGGCTACAGCCAGGACGCTGGACCTGTCCTGAAGGGACTGACTTCCGCTTTAAGGGTCTAGAAACTTTGCTCCAAGGTTTCTTTTGCGAGAAGCCTTCGGATGACGAGGAGAAAACAGCCTCGCTCGTCTTATGGTAGGGGCGATCTTGACGAGACACGCCCGATACCACAGAGGGAAACGTCTGTTCGTTGGTTAAAGCCTCTCGTCCCCTTAAGTCCTACGACATTACTTCTCCCTGGTGCAGGGGAGCCTGAAAGAGGTCTCGGA
>NC_090752.1:35014401-35031901 GCF_036898095.1 Palaemon carinicauda
GTACAGAACCTAACAAACTCACCTAACCTAACCTAGTAGTTCCCAGGTCACAACCACTAGCCAGGGGCAAGCCCCCAGACCCCCTTCCCAGGTCATAATCCCTAGCCGGGGGCAAGGCCCCGGACCCCCTTCCCAGGTCACAACCCCTAGCCAGGGGCAAGTCCCCGAACCCCCTTCCCAGGTCCCAACCGCTAGTCGGAACCCCCCTTCCCAGGTCACAAACTAAAAGTAAATCACAAATAAATCCTTACATTATGATAAAGTAAATCACAAATAAATCCTTCCATTATGAAAAAGTAAATCACAAATAATTCACTCATGATTGACACCGTCACCTTTTTTTTTCCTTGGCAATCTTTACAAAAGCTTTGCTGTAGAAAATGTGCTGGCCTTCCCTGAAAATTAAGTCAGAATCGGGCCTTTGAGGCATCATTTCGCAGTTATCTTTTTAATCACATATGAGTAACAATAGCTTTACACTGAACGGAGAGCATTTCCATCATAATCAATTGCCGACATAAACGAAATTACACTAAATTTTGAAATAAATTGATGTGCTTCCCTTAAGTTCCCTCTGGAAGACGTATTTGCGAGATGGTGGTTAAGTGGAAACTGAAGACCGTTCTGACGAAGGTGGGGAAAAAATGGCTGTTGTAGAACAACATCCGGGAATGGTATTATTACAGTTTAAACCATTATGGGAAATCTATTATATTAATATTTTTCCCGAGTAAAGCATGTGATAACAAAACACTTCTTCTCAATACATTATTGTCGCTAATGCATACTTACAGAGAAAAAAAATATTTCAGGTATTGAAGGTCTTGACTTTTTCTAAGTTTAGTGTATATCTTTCCATGGGCACACAAGGTAGCTCTTGTTAGTTTGTATATCTGTTTTCATCTTACTTGGCTCCTCCCCATTGCGTAATGTGACAATATTTGCTTGAATGCGCATTTCCTCCTCCCATTAATGTCGCTTCTCCAATCAAAATACTACTGGGATCTTTTCAAGAGTTATTATTGGCTTCCTGCTAGTAATGTCGCTCTTCCAATGAAATTAGTGTTTTTTTTTTTTCAAGAGTTATCGTTGGCTATTTTTTCCCTTATAATTTGTTTTCGTCTATGACAATGTTCACGCTTAACCAAATTATCATTCATTCCTGGCCATATTGTTAAGAAACTTTTTGTAGAAACTATCGTAAGGAAATTCTTACGGAAATATTGGACGATTTATTTTGTCTCTCATTCTTATCCCAAGGATCTGTTTTTTGTGCAATATACCATTGTAACCGATAGTATTTTGTTTTTTTCCTATTTCATTGTGGGAGAAACTCCTGATTGTAGTTTGTTTTCGATTTTGAAACCTAACTCTCGTTACTTAACTGTCATGGATCCTCCGGTGCAGGTGTGCAATATATGTCGCTATTCATATTTTGAGGTGCTCGCTCGATTTCATGGAAGTTATAATGGTACTCCAGAGGTTGTGAATAGGTTTCTTAGAGAGCATTCAGTATTACCCATAAGTGTTAGGTGTGCTAAATGTGATTCACCTTTACTTTTCCGTGAGGTACTGATTAGGGGTAGGTTTAGGTAGGTCTAGGGTCTGAGACCGGGGTCGTTCTAGGTTAGGTTAGGGGGGTTTGTTAGGTTAGCTGGTTTAGTTTAGGGGTAGGTTTAGGGTCTGTGACCGGGGTCCTTCTAGGTTAGGTTAGGGGGGTTTGTTAAGTTAGCTGGTTTAGTTTAGGGGTAGGTCTAGGGTTTGTGACCGAGGTCCTTCTAGGTTAGGTTAAGGGGGTTTGTTAGGTTAGCTGGTTTAGATTAGGGGTAGGTTTAGGTAGGTCTAGGGTCTGAGACTGGGTTCGTTCTAGGTTAGGTTAGGGGGGTTTGTTAGGATAGCTGGTTTAGTTTAGGGGTAGGTCTAGGGTCTGTGACCGGGGGCCTTCTAGGTTAGGTTAGGGGGGTTTGTTAGGTTAGCTGGTTTAGTTTAGGGATAGGTTTAGGGTTTGTGATGAAAGATTAAGGTCTGTGGTATACTTAACAGCTTTCAGGATTTGTTTTCTAACATGAACCATTTTTTTATTGCAAATATCATTTGAGGCCCCCCCCCCACCCAAAACCCCGGTTCCCACCTGGTGTCCCCTATAATTGTTGGGATGAAGTAGGGTCTTTTTGCATTACAACATATGAAACAAAAACAATAAAAATGCAGTTACAAACACTGATTTTTCTGGAAAAACTTGTTGTTTTAACTCCAATTACATAGTAAATCTCTAAATCGGATGGTTTGCGGTCAAAATAAACGTTAAATCCGTTGGAATTACACTATTTCTGATGCAACAAATATATTTTTATTCCAGGTTCCCCATAATGGTTGAAACTGTAATTTTACCCCCAGGGAACTTCTGAAGAAGTACTTGTATGCTGTTAATTGGTTTAAAAAACCACCTGACAAATAGTCATTGTAAATACACAGAAAGCTCCCCAAACTATGGGTCCCCTACAGTCTCTCAGCTGTAAACAATGGACTTGGAGTGAAAAACCCACTTCACATTTTAATAGACCGATAGGTAACTTATTATGCCCCAGCCCCTATTAAACATATAGAGTAAAATACCAAACTAGCCAGCACTCGTCCATTTCTTGGCGAATTCCAGTTTTGCTAGAAATTAAAGTAGCATATATTAACCTAAACGAGTGATGTACCGAAATATGTTATTTTTATTAATAAAATAAATTTTTGAATATACTTACCCGATAATCATGTAGCTGTCAACTCCGTTGCCCGACAGAATTCTATGGAGGGATACGCCAGCTATCACAATACTAGAAGGGGGTGTATTTACCAGCGCCACCTGTGGCCAGGTACTCAAGTACTTCTTGTTGACACCTCCTCAATTATTCCTCGGTCCACTGGTTCTCTATGGGGAGGAAGGGAGGGTCGATTAAATCATGATTATCGGGTAAGTATATTCAAAAATTTATTTTATTAATAAAAATAACATTTTTCAATATTAAACTTACCCGATAATCATGTAGCTGATTCACACCCAGGGGGGTGGGTGAAAACCAGTGTACAAGATTAAAGGATAGCTAAGTATCCCATATTTCATATAATCAGTTATCCACAATAACAATGAAATAATAAGTACCTGGTAAGGAAGTCGACTTGAACCGTTACTCTGCCTTAAATAAGATCGTCTTCCTTACTGAGCGCAGCGTTCCTCTTGGGAGGCTGAATCAACTCAAAGGTGCTAAAGTATACAGGGCTGCAACCCATACTAAAGGACCTCATCACAACCTTTAACCTTGGCGCTTCTCAAGAAAGAATTGACCACCCGCCAAATCAACAAGGATGTGGAAGGCTTCTTAGCCGACCGTACAACCCATAAAAAGTATTCAAGAGAAAGGTTAAAAAGTTATGGGATTATGGGAATGTAGTGGCTGAGCCCTCGCCTACTACTGCATTCGTTGCTACGAATAGACCCAGGGTGTAGCAGTACTCGTAAAGAGACTGGACATCTTTGAGATAGAATGATGCGAACACTGACTTGTTTCTCCAATAGGTTGCATCCATAACACTCTGCAGAGAACGGTTCTGTTTGAAGGCCACTGAAGTAGCCACAGCTCTCACTTCATGTGTCCTTACCTTCAGCAAAGCAAGGTCTTCTTCCTTCAGATGAGAATTTGCTTCTCTGATCAGAAGCCTGATGTAGTAAGAAACTGAGTTCTTAGACATTGGTAGAGAAGGCTTCTTGATAGCACACCATAAGGCTTCTGATTGTCCTCGTAATGGTTTTGACCTTTAGATAGTACTTAAGAGCTCTAACTGGGCAAAGTACTCTCTCCAGTTCGTTCCCCACCATGTTGGACAGGCTTGGGATCTCGAACGACTTAGGCAAAGGACGGGAAGGAAGCTCGTTTTTAGCCAAAAAACCGAGCTGTAAGGAACATGTAGCCGTTTCAGATGTGAAACCTATGTTCCTGCTGAAGGCGTGGATCTCACTTACTCTTTTACCTGTTGCTAAGCACACGAGGAAAAGAGTTTTTTAATGTGAGGTCCTTAAAAGAGGCTGATTGGAGCGGTTCAAATCCTGATGACATTAGGAACCTTAGGACCACGTCTAGATTCCAGCCTGGAGTGGACAACCGACGTTCCTTTGAGGTCTCAAAAGACCTAAGGAGGTCCTGTAGATCTTTGTTGGAGGAAAGATCCAAGCCTCTGTGGCGGAAAACCGCTGCCAACAAACTTCTGTAACCCTTGATCGTAGGAGCTGATAGGGAGCTTACGTTCCTTAGATGTAACAGGAAGTCAGCAATCTGGGTTACATTGGTACTGGTTGAGGAAAACTGCATTGGTCTTGCACCAGCTTCGGAAGACTTCCCATAAAGACTGATAGACTCTGAGAGTGGATGTCGTCCTTGCTCTGGCAATCGCTCTGGCTGCCTCCTTCGAAAAGCCTCTAGCTCTTGAGAGTCTTTCGATAGTCTGAAGGCAGTCAGACGAAGAGCGTGGAGGTTGGGAGTACCTTCTTTACGTGAGGTTGACGCAGAAGGTCCACTCTAGGAGGAAGAGTCCTGGGAACGTCGACCAGCCATTGCAGTACCTCAGTGAAACATTCTCTCGCGGGCCAGAGGGGAGCAACCAACGTCAGCCGTGTCCCTTTGTGAGAGGCGAACTTCTGAAGTACCCTGTTGACAATCTTGAACGGCGGGAATGCATACAGGTTGAGATGGGACCAATCCAGCAGAAAGGCATCCACGCGAACTGCTGCTGGGTCTGGAATCGGAGAACAATACAAGAGGAGCCTCTTGGTCATCGAGGTAGCGAATAGATCTATGGTTGGCTGATCCCACAGGGCCCAAAGTCTGCTGCAAACATTCTTGTGAAGGGTCCACTCTGTGGGGAAGACCTGACCCTTCCGGCTGAGGCGATCTGCCATGACATTCATATCGCCCTGAATGAGCCTCGTTACCAGCGTGAGCTTTCGATCTTTTGACCAAATGAGGAGGTCCCTTGCGATCTCGAACAACTTCCTCGAATGAGTCCCTCCCTGCTTGGAGATGTAAGCCAAGGCTGTGGTGTAGTCGGAGTTCACCTCCACCACCTTGTTAAGCTGGAGGGACTTGAAGTTTATCAAGGCCAAATGAACTGCCAACAACTCCTTGCAATAGATGTGAAGTGTCCTTTGCTCCTGATTCCATGTTCCCGAGCATTCCTGTCCGTCCAGTGTCGCACCCCAGCCCGTGTCCGATGCGTCCGAGAAGAGACGGTGGTCGGAGGACTGAACAGCCAATGGTAGACCTTCCTTGAGAAGAATGCTGTTCTTCCACCACGTTAGAGTAGACCTCATCTCTTCGGAAACAGGAACTGAGCCCGTCTCTAGCGTCATGTCCTTTATCCAGTGAGCAGCTAGATGATACTGAAGGGGGCGGAGGTGGAGTCTCCCTAACTCGATGAACAGGGCCAGCGATGAAAGTGTCCCTGTTAGACTCATCCACTGCCTGACTAAGCATCGGTTCCTTCTCAGCATGCTCTGGATGCATTCTAGGGCTTGGAAGATCCTTGGGGCCGACGGACAAGTCCGAAAAGCTCGACTCTGAAGATCCATACCCAAGGAGACAATGGTCTGGGATGGAACGAGCTGAGACTCCTCAAAATTGACCAGGAGGCCCAGTTCCTTGGTCAGATCCATAGTCCATTTGAAAATCTCCAGACAGCGACGACTTGAGGGAGCTCTTAAAAGCCAGTCGTCTGACGGAGCCGGACACAAGATCATGATACTGCTGCACAGTCTGTAAACTGTCAATCATGGGCAAGCGAGGAAGTACAGTGACAACCCGAATCTGTCTAGACTGTCTGGGTCGTACAGACAACTCCTTAACGGGTTGCTGAGGTTGCCCACTGCGTCACAACAAGTCCCTTCTGTTGGTTGTTGAACGTCTTCCCCGTGACACATTGACTCCGTAAACAAAAAATCCTCTAACAAGGACTAAGCTTGGACTGCATGTCATGCAACACAGCTCAAGGTCTATGGGAGCAGGTGTGGTAACAGACGGGATTAGCGGCTGAAGTGTAACCATTACCTTCCCTGTAAGCATGTTATGCTTAAATAAAAGTCCATAAGAGGTTATGCAGCTAAAGGCTCCCTCCAAATGACAGAGTCCTCAAGGGAATATCAGAAGGAGGGAGAAAAGAACTTTCTCATCTACAGGGACCTTATCCTAGAAAAGCTAAGTTCTCTGAGTGAGGGTTCACTGGTGCAAAGCAGCAGACTAGAAGGCAACGTTATGAAACTGCTTGACAGTCTAGTGAGTTGGCAACAACCCAAGATGTGTAGAGAAGCATGCGGTAAGGTATGCAGAGCATGATGTATGCAGAGTATGCTGTATGCAGAGCATGCTGAATGCAGAGCATGCTGTATGCAGAGCATGTTGTATGCAGAGCATGCTGAATGCAGAGCATGCTGAATGCTGAGCATGTAGGAAGTAGAGCCTGCTGTAAGCAGAGCCTGCTGAAAGGAAAGCAGAGCGTGTGCATGGCGTTTAACATTTCTCAGAAATTCCATGACCAGTGCTAGAGTGCTTAATGCATGCTTGCATGGGGTTTAAACCATGGTATGCTGAACAGCAGAGTCAGAACGAGCTGGAACAACAACAGAGGTTTCCTCAACTTGAGGGAAAACCTGAGGTTCAGACTGCATAGGCTGAACAACAGACGGAGCAGAAGGCAGGTGCAAGGGTGAAGGAGGTTGACTCCTAGCAAGAGTTGCACCCAAGGATTGTACCAGCTAAGCGGAGGACGGAGGCGGAGTAGTCCGTTCCTGTTCCTGAGAGATGAGTGGAGCATGAGAAGGTTGAGGCTGCGCAGAACAAGGTAAAGTTCTAGCAAGCTGAGGCTCCTGAGGCGCAAGTGCATGGTGTAGATGAGCTTGCCTAGATGAGGGTTGAACTCGGTGCAGCGCTGGTTGAGCAGACAGACTCACGGAGGGGAGAGGTTGTTGTACCCCAACCGAGAGTTGCACCACTGGAGGAGCAGCAAGGGGAGGAGGAGGAAGAGTGTAACTCTCCTGATCCCAAAGCAAGGGTTGCCTTAAAGAAGGCTGAGGCTGAACAACACTGTGAACAGCAAACTCCGAAAGTGGTTCAACATCGTACGCCTGGCAGATGGAGCTGCGACTGGGTGCAGCGAGTGCAGGCGGGTGCAGCACAGGCTGAACGGGTGCAGGAGGTTGGTGCACCACCGGTGCAGGCGGGTGCAGCATAGGCTGAACGGGTGCAGGAGGTTGGTGCACCACCGGTGCAGGCGGGTGCAGCACAGGTTGAACGGGTGCAGGAGGTTGGTGCACCACCGGTGCAGGCGGGTGCAGCACAGGCTGAACGGGTGCAGGAGGTTGGCGCACCACAGGTGCAGGAGGTGCAACACTCTCAGCACGACACTCACGCATCAAGTCCGAAAGCTGTGCTTGCATGGACTGTAGTAGAGTCCACAACATCATACGCCTGGCAGATGGTACTGTGATCAGGCGGAGCGAGTGTAGGAGGAGGGAGTGTAGGCGGAGGCGGTGGAGCAACACTCTCAGCCCGACACTCACTCATCAAGTCCGAAAGCTGTGCTTGCATGGACTGTAGTAGAGTTCACAACATCGTACGCCTGGCAGATGGTGCTGCGACCAGGCGGAGCAGGTGCAGGCTGGGCGAGCACAGGCGGAGCAGGTGCAGGCTGGGCGAGCACAGGTGCAGCGAGAACAGGTGGAGGGAGTGCAGGCGGTGCAACACTCTCAGCCCGACACTCACGCATCAAGACCGAAAGTTGTGACTGTATGGACTGCAGTAGAGTTAACTTGGGGTCGGCAGACACTAAGTTCTGCTGAGGTAAAGCCTTAACAGCAGAGATCTGTTGTGGCAGAACCTTACTCCTCTTAGTCGGAGTGTAATCAACTGATGACTTAGGAGAGTCAGAGCTAACCCAACGACTGCATTCGGGTTGTGAACTTTAACTTCGTACGTCTGGCATAGGTCTGGACTTAACGTTTAAGAAGTCTTGAGACCTGAGACCAGCGTTACTCTGCCTTTATTTTCTCCCCTAATCTCTTCTGCAGACGAGCAAAATAAGGGCTCAATCGTCTGCGGGTGGGAGTGACGGTCTCGGTAAGACACGCCCACAACCACCGAGAATACTTCTGTGCGCCGATCAAGGCCTGCTGAACCCTTATGCCCTTCGACATTGCTTCTCCCCTGGGCTTGGGAGCTTGCAAGAGGTCCCGGACTGGGAGGACGACTGGCGCGCACAAAAGTACCCTCACGCACTAATCACTTATCACTTTGATTTCTGTTTGCACTTATTTCACTGAACTCGAAACTTAAGTGGTTTGTACCTGAAATACGCAATTCTATCCTTTCTCAAAGTTAGTAATTGCGAAAACAGAATTACAATGTAACAGAAAAATCTAATGAAAGATAAATCAGTGGTTGGAAAGAGACTAAACACTAGATCACTCTAGAAACGTTTAGTTTCTTCCCCTAAAGAGACTAGGGAGAAGAGCAAAAATCGATAATGACGTTACTCGTACGCCTGGCAGGCTTGAATGAAACGTTTATCCTCTTTCTCCCTCCGTCTCTATCTCTCTCTCTCTCTCTCTCTCTCTCTTGACTTAGAACCTGAGAGAAGAGCCCAATCATATATATCGTTAAAACATATTATTGTTAAAGGAAAAAACTGAAAAGTTCCTTTATTAGGATCAAAACCATTAAGTTAAGAAAGAATGAACAAAACGCTAGACACGGTTACTCTTACTGCAACGTGAAACCGTGAACATTCTTTCTCTATCGTAACGATAGAGTGCAAGTTGAACGTTCTGAACGTCAACAACTGCAGAGACAAAACAAAACGTTAGTTCAGCTTTGAAAACAGTACGAGACTGTCAAAGAAAATCTTTCAAACTCTGTGGCGGAAATAGCATAATATGTTAACAGGTAAAACCGAAATGACGGGCTCAAAGTTTATTAACTTCGGTAAAAGACCGCCTACTATTAGGAAGGTCGAATATAAACAAATATAAAAATTAATTTTAATGAGTTTATAATAAAAGGAAGTTAATCGAAGAGGCCTATAAGAGGCGGAGAGATATAAAATAAAACTATAACTTTGTTAAGCAAAATTAAGAAAGAGAGTCTATACTCTCTTAGACACCAACACTTCCGTCTAAGGGAAGGGTCGGCCATTGAAAGGTGAACGAGAGTTCATACTCTCTCGTCACCAAAATTAATCAAATTAATTCCAAAAGCTAACTAAGCTAATATAGAAGTTTTCCAGTAAAGCGACAGCCGAAATCAAAGAGAAATACTTCACCAAAGTCGTGAAAATACTCCAAGAACATAAGCGTATCCCAGAACGTCTTGCCGGAAGCACGACAGAGGAATAATTGAGGAGGTGTCAACAAGAAGTACTTGAGTACCTGGCCACAGGTGGCGCTGGTAAATACACCCCCTTCTAGTATTGTGATAGCTGGCGTATCCCTCCATAGAATTCTGTCGGGCAACGGAGTTGACAGCTACATGATTATCGGGTAAGTTTAATATTGAAAAAATAATGGTCAGAAAGGTAAAATAAGCACTAGATAACCAGTTGGAAAAATATATGATTCATGTAAGTGGCTGAAAACAGGCCAAAGCATGATCATTTAACACTTTTGAGAATTGTAAAAGGGTATAGAACCGGTAATTTTGTATTGTATTACAGGGTGAGATTTCGAACAGAAAATATATGTTTTCCTATAGTAAATAACGTGAATTAACCGAATTTGATGTTCATTTCAATCGGAAACAAACAGATCAACCAATTCGGCTAACTCGGTGTCACTTCTCTTACGAATGTACTGCGAACGATAACATTAGCAACGTTACCAATAATACACAGTGTTAGCAACGTTGACGTATGGTACACAAATTACCAACGGCACGCTGACATTACTAACGATAGTAATGATAGATATCTCTATACATATTTTAAATAATTTTTACATATAAGTTTTACTCAATATATAAAAAGTACAAAAAGGGCACAGAACCTAACAAACTCACCTAACCTAGCCTAGTAGTATGACAGGTCACAAAATAACATTTGATCTACATCGGACGTTGGCAGCACTGGTTACTGTATTCTTTCATGACAATCTTTGCAACGGCGCCTCCAAAGTTTATCCAGATATACTGTTTTGTATTTTCCTCCGGTTATAATAATTTCAAGAAGGTAATGTATAGAGAAGAAAAATCTTGTTTTACGTTTATATATCGATTCCCCAGTATGTTTTCCCGACCCAAAACCCCGAGTTCCCACTGGGGGTCCCCCATTATCGGAGTATATAGATGTATATATATTTCTGAAACTATTCATTTACAACGGGAACGAGCGTCATTCTCGAAGAGAGCGTAATTTTTACTATAAGAAAAAGTAGTTGTTTTCCTAGGTTACATTGCCCTGTAATACACTACAATGAAACCATAGAACCTAACAAACGCACCTAACCTAACCCCTAACCACGGACCTCCCTTCCCAGGACACAAACTGAAAGCAAATCACAAGTAAATCCTTACATTATAATAAAGTAAACCACAAATAAAAATAAATCCTTACATTATAATAAAGTAAATCATAAATAATTCCTTACCTTATGATTGACATCACCGTCACAGAAGCTTTGCAGTAGAAAATGTTGGTTTTCCCTTAAAATTAAATCAGAATAGGACCTATGAGGCATTATTTCTCTGTTATTTCTTAATTTCACATGAGTAACACTACCTTTACAATGACCGGAAAGCATGTCTATCTTAATAAATTGGCAACACGAATGAAATCACACTAAATTTCGAAGGAGATTGATGTACTTCACTCAAGTTACCTCCTGGGGAAGTCTTTACGTGATGATGAAGTTGAAACTGAAGGGGGCCGTTGTAGACTTGTAGAACATCCGGGAACTTATGAAGAAGTACTTGTAAACACACACAACTAACAGACACCAAAGACTATATACTGAAGGAAGATATGAAAGCGGAGCCTATCACTAAAATGAGTGTGCGAATAAAGATGCCAGATACTCCCATCAGAAATTAATTGCTACATCTATTGAGCGAACGGTTAAACATTCAGAGCGGTAATGCTTACGGAAATATAGGATGGAATTAAATTATATTTGCGACATATTTGTTCATAATTTGCACAACTACGTCAGTATATTTCATTTTCATAAATATGACATTCTTAAATTCTAGATAACTGAATTGCAAATTTACAAATAGGTACATATTATATAGATTAAGAATACATATACTTATGTTTCTCAGTCTATTTTTCAGAAACTTAATTGCTATATCTCTTCTAATTTAGTTTTTTTTCCTGCAAATTTAAATATTGTATATTACAATCCTTTTTAAATGTTCTTTACAATAACATGCTCGAATAAAGTAAAACATACTGTATATCTGATAATCTGATTTGTTAAACTTAGCCACAAGTGCATGTGTGTAGGCATACCTTTAATTATAGTTTTTAGGCCATTGAAGAATGGAAATATTAGGAGCATATAAAACACAATTGTATTTTTTTATATTGAAACGGAAATACATGATGCACTCATGCATACTCTCAAGTAATATAAACTAATAAATGTATAAATATACTGTAAGGACACCGCTCCCTTTGTCGTCCAGAAAATCAACAAACTGTTTATTTATTTGAATTCTCCTTTCGCCACACCGTGGTTTCCCATGTATATGTATTCCGCTCTATCAGAGCTACATTTTGACATATGTATCATTTCATTACATGTTTCTGTTAACTCATAATTCGTATATTTGTAAGTGTAAGAAAACACATATATTTTGGCGGGCAATTCAATCTGATTTGGCGTCAGCGCCATCCTACCTTTCCGTCCGCACCTTGTAATATACTCCCATGCACATTTGAATAAAGTATCAGTTGATCTTGGTGACGCTTGTCTCACTGTCCTTACAACTGGTGACCCCGGAGTTGAAAGTAGCATCAACGGTTTTGGCTTTGCCATTAACGGACTTATTACGGCCGTGCTACCTTCTCTATACTCCGTTACCTTAGGCGTGAGCCTGCCTTTGGTTCTCCCACACTTCGGTGCATGTAAGGCAGTAGGATGAGCTTAACCGACATATCAACTTCCCACCTCTTCGCCGACTCGTCGTCTGGCCACGATGCAGGAAGCAACACGCCCATCGCACCCAACGGCCTCGCCTCCACGCCCAAAGTCAAACTGCCGCCCTTTTCTCAACACAACACCGCTTCCTGGTTCCTGAGAGCAGACGTACTCTTCCGCGTCGCTAGACTCAGCGACTCCTGCGCCAAGGCTGACATCGTTCTCACCTCCATACCTGAAGAGGTATTCGACAAGATTTCCCCATGGCTCGACGCCCAGGCCGGCTAAGTTTCATACGACGACCTGAGAACGAAACTCATCGGTATCTACTCCCTCTCCGTCTCAGCAAGGGCACAGAAAGTCCTGGACCTCGCCGGCAAGCCCATGGGTGACACCTATCCTGTCGAGGCGTGGGACGAGTTATCCGGCCTGCTTATGCTCCCCGAAACAGACAGCAACGGCCGACGACGTGAGATTAGCTTATCTCGCGAGATCTTTCTTCAACGCCTACCACAGGACGTAAGGGCCCAATTGACAGACGCCGACACGCTCCCGATGAACGAACTCCTGTCGAAGGCTCAGAAGCTCCACGAGGCCTCCAAAGCATCTCGCCTCGGAGCATCATCGTCAACACCGCCTTCGTTCTCCTCCTTCAGCAGCTGCTCTTCCATAGACTCCTCGGTAACGGCCCCTGAGGACGACGAGATCAACGTTCTATCAAGAAAGAAACCGCCGCAACCAACACGACCGAACCCTAGGACTAACCCAGCATGGTGCTTCTACCACCAACAGTTCGGCAGCGACGCCAAGAAATGTAGAGCACCATGCAGTTTCCCTAGAAGATGACGCCAGAAGCATCCACCTGCCACCATCGCAGCCGCAGTTAACCAAAACAAGAATGGTTTCTATATCCTTGATACCATTTCCAACCGTAGACTCATGGTAGACACCAGCGCAATGCAGTCAACGTTCCCACCTGCCAAGTCCGACCTAGACCGTGGTCCCGACAAAAACGCTCCCTCACTCATCGCCGCCAACGGATCTCCCATACGGTGCTATGGGATCAAGACCCTCAAGATATCTATCATGGGCCGTTCGTATTCTTGGCCCTTCGCTATCGCTGACGTCAATTGCCCCCTCCTCAGTGCGGATTTCCTCGCCCACCACGGACTCCTCGTCGATGTCGCTAACAAACGTCTCATCGACACGGGAACCTGCCAGTCCCGCGCCCTAGAATATGGCCCTGCAACAATGTCCGTATCCGCCGTAACGACGCACCCCTACGCCGACCTCCTACGAGAATTTCCCAAGGTTTTCAAGCCCGAGCTCCGACACTCGCCAGGTTCCCAGTCCAAGCACGGGATCTACCACCACATCACAACAACAGGACCTCCACTCACGCCAAATTCCGCCGCCTCCCGCCCCAGAAACTGAAGGATGCCAAACGCGACTTTGAGGACATGGAACGCATGGGTATCTGTAAGAAAGCATCGAGCCCCTGGGCATCGCCCCTACACATGGTAAAAAAGTCGGACGGGTCCTGGAGACCTTGCGGCGACTACAGGCGCCTCAACCTCATCACAACGCCCGATCACTACCCGCTGCCCAACATGCAGGACCTAATGAACGCGTTGCACGGCGCGAAGTATTTTACCAAGATGAACCTCCTCAAGTCTTATTTCCAGGTCCCCGTATTTCTGGAAGACATCCCGAAAACTGCCATTGTAACGCCGTTTGGATCCTACACCTTCGCATACTCAACCTTCGGTCTACGCAACGCCGGGGCGACCTTCTAACGACTAATGGATAGCATTTTGGGTGACCTACCTTTCTGCGTCTGCTACGTCGACGACATCCTGATATTCTCGAAAACCAAGGAGGAACACCGGAGGCACGTCCGCACTGTCCTCAAACGCCTACAGGAGAACGGCCTGGTTGTACGTTTCCACAAATGCACGTTCGGTGCGGAAGGAGTGGATTTCCTTGGTCACCGAGTATCCTCGTGCGGGGTTAAACCCATGACAACCAAGGTCGATGCCATCAGAAAGTTCCCGATACCTACGACCATCCATCAACTTCAGGAGTTCCTGGGGATGGTCAATTACAACAGGCGCTTCATCCCCAACATCGCACAAACCCTGTCACCCCTCGACAACGTCCTGAAAGGAAAAGCAAACAACAGGCATTCGCCCGGACAAAGGATGCCCTCACGAATGCCACCACCCTGGCTCATTTCGACGACAACGCACCCCTGCGACTAACGACTGACGCCAGCAACGTCGCCTGTGGGGCTGTACTGGAGCAACTCGTCGATGGTTCTCCTCGACCGCTGGCATTCTTCAGCAAGAAATTGAAACCCGCCGAAACATGATACAGCACGTTCGATAGGGAACTCCTCGCCGTCTACCTCGCCGTCCGCCACTTCAGGCACATCTTGGAGGGCACTCCCTTCACAATTGTGATGGACTATCAACCCCTCGTACACGCTTTCACGAAATCGACAGACGCATGGTCCTCCCGACAACAACGTCATCTCGCAACAATCGCCGAATTCGGGTGCACCATACATTACGTCCCAGGAAAGAAAAACCCAGTCGCGGACGCCCTTTCAAGGATTGAAATTGACGCAATCCACCTGAGAATCTCTCTCTCTCTCTCTCTCTCTCTCTCTCTTTCTGCATCTTCACTTTTTCGTTCGCCTTCTTTCCCCTGAAGAAATTATTCTAGAAGCTGATTAAGAAATGTCACCCTTGCACACACACACTCTCTCTCTCTCTCTCTCTCTCTCTCTCTCTCTCTCTCTCTCTCTCTCCTTTTTTGTTCTCCTTCTCCTCCCCCCAAAAGACATTATTCCAAAAGATGGTTAAGAAATGTCTCTCTCTCTCTCTCTCTCACTCTCTCTCTCTCTCTCTCTCTCTCTCTCTCTCTCTCTCTCTCTCTGCATCTACACTATTTTGTTGCCTCCGCCTCTCCCCTGAATAAATCATTCTAGAAGCTGCTTAAGAAATATCACCCTTGCACACTCCCTCTTCCTCCATCGTCGCTCTCTCTCTCTCTCTCTCTCTCTCTCTCTCTCTCTCTCTCTCTCTCTCTCTCTCTCTCTCTCTCTCCTTTTTTGTTCTGCTTCTCCTCTCCCTACAAGACATTATTCCTAAAGATGGTTAAGAAATATCTCTCTCTCTCTCTTCTCTCTCTCTCTCTCTCTCTCTCTCTCTCTCTCTCTCTCTCTCTCTCTCTCTCTCTCTCTCTCTCCATATTCAATTTTTGTTCTCCTCCCCTCCCCTAAATACATTATTCCAGATGCTGGTTGAGAAATGTCACCATTGCACACTTCCACTCTCTCTCTCTCTCTCTCTCTCTCTCTCTCTCTCTCTCTCTCTCTCTCTCTCTCTCTCTCTCTCTCTCTCTCATCATCTCTTTTTTTTCTTTTTTGCAATAGAAGAAAATGTATGGAAAATGATGGAAATAAAAAGTAAGATAGAAAATGCAGAAAAAAAGATTATATAATCGAAAGAAAATGAAAAAAAGGGATTTATAAAAAGGAAACTTGAAATATCAAGAAAAACCCCAAAGTACTTTACTCCTATGCAAAAAAAGATGAATAAAGGGAGATTAGAAATAGGCCCTCTAAGAATTGAAGGACGTTTAACGAGTAATAAAAGGGAAATATGCAACATATTAGCAGAAAAATATAAGAGTGAATTCACCCCAAGAATTGCGAATGAGAATAATGAAACAGAAATGAGAGAAGAAATTAGTGAATATCTAACGGATATAGATGTTAATGAAGCAGATATTGTGCAGGCTTTAAGCGAAATTAAAAATGGATCGGCGGGCGGGCCAGATGGAGTTCCAGCGATTTTGTAAAAAAAAAAAAAAAAATGCACACTACCGCAAAGCCGCTTGCAATACTGCTAAGACAAAGTGTAGATATGAACGGGATATATGTTAAACATAAATTAGCATATATAACCCCTATTTTCAAAAGTGGACCAAGACTAGAGGCAAGCAATTATAGACCTGTTAGTCTAACATCACATATTATGAAAGTGTATGAAAAGGTAAAAAAAGAAATAAAATAATGAATCATTTGTTCAAAAATAATTTATTCAATATAGGCCAACACGGTTTTTTGCCCGGAAAAAGTACACAAACCCAACTGATAGCACACTATGCAAACATATACAATAATATGATAAATGAAAGACATAGATGTAATCTATCTAGATTTTGCAAAAGTCTTTGACAAGGTAGACCATAATATATTAGAGAAAAAAAAATGAGAAAGCATAATATTGTTGGAAAGATAGGAAAATGGATAAAAGAATTTCTACAAAACAGAAAACAGATAGTGGTTGCAAATGACGAGAAATCAGATGAATCTCAGGTAATATCTGGCGTGCCACAGGATACGGTATTAGCTGCACTGCAATTTGTTATTAGGATCTCAGACATAGACTGTAATGTTAAAGACTCTGTAGTGAGAAAGTTTCACCGATGTCACAAGAATAAGTAGAGAAATTACTTGTGATGAAGATAGGAACTCATTACAAAGAGATCTAAACAAAATATATGAATGGGGGGAGATAAATAGGATGGTATTTAACTCCGATAAATTCGAGTCAATGAATTATGGACACAGAGAAGGAATGGTATATGCATACAGGGGACCTAATAACGAGACAATCACAAGCAAGGAAGCAATTAAAGACCTTGGTGTAATGTTGAACAAGAATGTTATGCAACGACCAAATAGCAACACTGTTGGCTAAATGTAATGCAAAAATGGGAATGTTATTCAGACACTTTAAAACACAAAAAAGCTGAACACATGATTATGCTTTACAAAACTTATGTACGTTGTACACTCGAGTACTGCAATGTGATATGGTACCCACATTACCAAAAGGATATTGTACAATAGAGAATGTACAAAGGTCCTTTAAAGTTAAAGTTAAAGTTGCGGGTTTTAGGTCTCCACTCAGACGATCTACAATTCTACATCATTCTGCTCGGGCGACCATAAGCCAGCAGGGACTACCACGAGCCCCCTCTAACCTCCCCCCCAGGCGCCACCCTGGGGAGTACCCCCCGGTAGAAGGTCTCGCAGTATCCACGTCCTGACGGGTACGAGAACTCAGGACCTCTGAAACTGTTCTTAACAATTATAATTCCAAATAAATTAAAGTTCAAGTGGCGGGGTAAGACAAACTTTACTTTGTATCTGACAACATGTATTTCATCAAGTAATTGATTACATGTCTCTGAGCACACTTAAGTTATTTGAAAATTTACACAATTATCAATCTGGGAATACTGCAATTTTTAAAATTGTAC